>NC_134480.1:46013575-46334001 GCF_964194025.1 Convolutriloba macropyga
TTTACCTTAATTTTTAAGGTAAATTTACCTTAACTAATATAATTTACCTTAAAAGTTCAGGTAAAATTTAAGGTATTTTTAAGGTAAATTTCAGGTATTTATTCAGGTATTTTTAAGGATACTTTTGAGATAGATAGATTTTAAGGTAATTTTTGCGCGTTTTTCAGGTAAGTTTAGGTAATTTTACCTTAACTGTTCAGGTGTGTTTTTCAGGTAAATTTAAGGTATGTTCAGGTAAAAGTTCAGGTGGTGCCCCCTTAACTTTTCAGGTATTTTTCAGGTAAAGTTGAGGTAAGTTAACGTAAGTTCAGGTAAGGCAAAACTACCTGAACGTTTCAGGTAAGTTAAGGTATTTTTTCAGGTAAATTTACCTGAACTTTATTTAATGTGTTGACCGAATGAACCTTAGTAGTAACATTTACTACATGGAAGATCGGGGGGTTGTCCTCCTATGTAAGAGATAGGGTTGTCCTGAGGACAACCCTACCTTTTGCATTGGGAAGGACAACCCAACCCTTTACATGCGCTATGACAACCCAACGTTTTGCATGGGATAGGACAACCCAACTTTTTACATGCAGAGGCAGCTCTTTACGAGCCGAATTATTATCCAAACCTTTTACCGCTCCATTTCCCGATTTTGAGGGAATTATTTATTCCTATCAAAGAGTGAAATATTTAGACTTATCAGAAAGACTGGATATAAACTGTGAATTTATTCTAGAACAAAACCACGCAAACTGCTCAAATCCAGCAATTGAAATTTAGCTAAACAACACAAAGTTGGGTTGAGAAATGGAACCAAAATTTAAAACAAAATCTGTACAATCGGAAGGTTACAAATCACAATAAAAAGCGTTGTTTCTGAAACCAGTGTTAAGCACGCGTAGGTTAGAGTTTTGAAATGGGTTTGAACAAAAAAATGAGCCATTTTTAATGAAAAATTACAACAAACTTAGCAAAAAATGAAGGAAAAATACAAACACTCAAATCTTTTCAACTATTATAGGGAAAATATACACAAATGGGGATATTTTAGACTAAGTTAAAAGCACTGTTTTTTTAATGAGTGTCGTCCCCTTTTACGCTGTGGTATCGCTTCTTCCTCCTCCTAATCGGTTTTTTCGCTTCCGTTCTCAGATTCAACAGCTTCATAATCTATGGATGGACAATTGATTGGAGATTCTGCGTCAATTACTGCCTCGAGATCGACATTATCCTCACCATCCAAGTCCGATTCGTTTATTTTTCTGTTGAGTCCGGGATCGGGCGGCTCCCAACGTTCAAGGGCGATGTATCGGGTGGCTGCCAACTTGTGATTGAATTTTGGATCTGTCCTTTTTAATGTCTATGTTCATTTATTTTCATATCAATTTTCATCCCAACAGATTGCTTTCACAGCTTTGAATAAAGATAATTTTTTATGTTCAAAAGAGCCCAATGAATACACGTTGTATTTTCTGAGTATAGCTTATGATTTTTATTGCTCCAACCAAGTATTTTCGTCAATTTAAAGGAAGTTTTGAGCTTTTCCCGCATTTGTTTTTCTTATTGTAGCCTTATAAATGAGCCGCGTAATAAAAAACCAAATTCACTATTTAAAGAAATATTGGTGCATTTTTTCAAGATTTAATAATATTTTCTGAATCACAAGCAATAACTTTGAAAAACATATGCAGTCACCATTATAATCGTTGAAACTGTCAATATGACCTAATCATTGACCATCACAGAACAATATGACCTCTTTTCGGACCATCCCACTCCAAAATAACCTCTGCTCAGACCACCCCAGACAAAAATGACCTCTGCTCAGACAATCCCAGACCAAAAATGACGTCTGCTCGGACAAAACCAGACCAAGAATGACCTCAGCTCAGACCAGCCCAGACCAAAATAACCTCTGCTCAGACCATCCCAGACAAAAATGACCTCTACTGAGACAATCCCAGACCAAAATGACGTCTGCTCAGAAAAAACCAGACCAAAAATGACCTCTGCTCAGACCATTCCAGACCAAAATGACCTCTACTCAGACCATCCCAAACCGAAATGACCTCTGCTCAGACCATCCCAGACCAAAAAGCAGCTCTGCTCAGGCCATCCCAGACAAAAATGAACTCTGCTCAGACAATCCCAGACCAAAATGACGTCTGCTCAGACAAAACCAGACCAATAATGACCTCTGCTCAGACCATCCCAGACCGAAATAACCTCTGCTCAGACCATCCCAGACAAAAATGACCTCTGCTGAGACAATCTCAGACCAAAATGACGTCTGCTCAGACAAAACCAGACCACAATGACCTCTGCTCAGACCAACCCAGACCAAACTGTCCTCTGTTCAGACCATCCGCGACCAAAATGACCTCAGCTCAGACCACGCCAGACCGATATGACCTCTTCTCAGACAATTCCAAACCAAAAAGACCTCTGCTCAGACCAACCCAGGCCAAAATGACCTCTGCTCACACCATCCGAGACCAAAATGACCTCTTCTCAGACCATCACAGACCAATATGACTTTTTTTCTGACCATCCCACTCCAAAATAACCTATGCTCAGACTATCCCAACCAAAAATGACTTCTGCTCAGACAATCCCAGACAAAAATGACGTCTGCTCAGACAAAACCAGACCAAAAATGACCTCTGTTCAGACCATCCTTGACCGAAATGACCTCTGCTCGGACCATGCTAGAACGAAATGACCTGTGCTCAGACAATCCCAGACCAAACTGACCTCTGTTCAGACCATCCGAGACCAAAATGACCTCTGCTCAGACCATGCCGGACCGATATGACCTCTTCTCGGACAATCCCAAACCGAAATGACCTCTGCTCAGACCAACCCAGACCAAAATAACCTCTTCTCAGACCATCAAAGACCAATGTGACTTCTTTTCAGACAATCCCACTCCAAAATAACCTCTGCTCAGACCATCCCAGACAAAAATGACCTCTGCTCAGGCAATTCCAGACCAAAATGACTTCTGCTCAGACAAAACCAGACCAATAATGACCTCTTGCTCAGACCATCCCAGACCAAAATGACGTCTGCTCAGACAAAACCAGACCAAAACTGACCTCTGCTCAGACCATCCCAGACCGAAATGCCCTCTGCTCAGACCATCCCAGACCGAAATGACCTCTGCTCAGACCATCCGTGACCAAACTGACCTTTGCTCAGACCATCCCAGACAATTATGACCTCTTCTCAGACCATCCCAGACCAGAATAACCTCTGCTCACACCATCCCAGACCAAAATGACCTCTGCTAAAACCATGCCAGACCAAAATGACCTCTGTTCAGACAATCCCAGGCCAAAATAACCTCTTCTCAGACCATCCTAGACAAAATGACCTCTGCTCAGACCAACCCAGACCAAAATGACCTCTGCTCAGACAATCTCAGACCAAAATGACCTCTGATCAGACCGTCCCAGACTAAAATGACCTCTGCTGAAAACATGCCAGACCAAAATGACCTCTTTTCAGACCATCCCGAACCAAAAAAACCTCTGCTCAGACCAAAATGACTTCTGCCCAGACCATCGGAGACCAATACGACCTCTTCTCAGACCATCTCAGACCAAAATAACCTCTGCTCAGACCATCCAAGACCAAAATGACCTCTGCTCAGACCATCCCAGCCCAAAATAACGTCTACTCAGACCATCCCAGACCAAAAAACACCTCCAATCAGACCCTCCCAGACCAAAATGACCTCTGCCAAGACCGTGACAGGCCAATAAGACCTCTTCTCAGACCATTCCAAACCAAAATGACCTCTGCTCAGACCAACCCAGACCAATATGACCTCTTCTCAGACCATCAGAGACCAAAATGACCTCTGCTCAGACCAACCCAGACCAAAATGACCTCTGCTCAGACCATCCGAGACCAAAATGACCTCTTTTCAGACCATCACAGACCAATATGACCTCTTTTCAGACCACCCCACTCAAAAATAACCTCTGCTCAGACCATCCCAGACAAAAATGACCTCTGCTCAAACAATCCTAGTCCAAAATGACGTCTGCTCAGACAAAACCAGACCAAAATGACCTCTGCTCAGACCATCCCAGACCAAAATCACCACTGCTCAGTCAATCCCAGACCGGAATGGCTTTTGCTCAGACCATCCGAGACCAAACTGACCTCTGCTCAGACCATCCCAGACCAATATGACCTCTGATCAGACCATCCCAGACAAAAATGACGTCTGCTCAGACAAAACCAGACCAAAATGACCTCTGCTCAGGCCATCCCAGACCGAAATGACCTCTGTTCAGACAATCTCTGGCCAATATGACCTCCTCTCAGACCATCCTAGACCAAAATGACCTCTGCTCAGACAAAACCAGACCAAACTGACCTCTGCTCAGACAAAACCAGACCAAACTGACCTCTGCTCAGACCATCCCAGACCAATATGACCTCTGATCAGACGATCCCAGACCAGAATGACCTCTGCTCAGACCATCCCAGACCAAAATGACCTTTGTTCAGACAATCCCAGGCCAATATGACCTCTTCTCAGACCATCCAAGACCAAAATGACCTCTGCTCAGACCATCCCAGACCAAAATGACCTCTGCTAAGATCATCCCAGACCAAAATGACGTCTGCTCAGACAAAACAAGACCAAAAATGACCTCTGCTCAGATCATCCCAGACCAAAATGACGTCTGCTCAGACAAAACCAGACCAAAATAACCTCTGCTCAGTCAATCCCAGACCGGAATGACTTTTGCTCAGACCATCCGAGACCAAACTGACCTCTGCTCAGACCATCCCAGACCAATATGACCTCTGATAAAACCATCCCAGACCAGAATGATCTCTGCTCAGACCATCCCAGACCGAAATGACCTCTGTTCAGACAATCTCAGGCCAATATGACCTCCTCTCAGACCATCCTAGACCAAAATGACCTCTGCTCAGACAAAACCAGACCAAACTGACCTCTGCTCAGACAAAACCAGACCAAACTGAATTCTGCTCAGATCATCCCAGACCAATATGACCTCTGATCAGACCATCCCAGACCAGAATGACCTCTGCTCAGACCATCCCAGACCAAAATGACCTTTGTTCAGACAATCCCAGGCCAATATGACCTCTTCTCAGACCATCCAAGACCAAAATGACCTCTGCTGAGACCATCCCAGACCAAAATGACCTCTGCTAAGATTATCCCAGACCGAAATGACGTCTGCTCAGACAAAACAAGACCAAAAATGACCTCTGCTCAGATCATCCCAGACCAAAATGACGTCTGCTCAGACAAAACCAGACCAAAATAACCTCTGCTCAGTCAATCCCAGACCGGAATGACTTTTGCTCAGACCATCCGAGACCAAACTGACCTCTGCTCAGACCATCCCAGACCAATATGACCTCTGATAAAACCATCCCAGACAAGAATGACCTCTGCTCAGACCATCCCAGACCGGAATGACCTCTGTTCAGACAATCTCAGGCCAATATGACCTCCTCTCAGACCATCCTAGACCAAAATGACCTCTGCTCAGACAAAACCAGACCAAACTGACCTCTGCACAGACAAAACCAGACCAAACTGAATTCTGCTCAGATCATCCCAGACCAATATGACCTCTGATCAGACCATCCCAGACCAGAATGACCTCTGCTCAGACCATCCCAGACCAAAATGACCTTTGTTCAGACAATCCCAGGCCAATATGACCTCTTCTCAGACCATCCAAGACCAAAATGACCTCTGCTCAGACCATCCCAGACCAAAATGACCTCTGCTAAGATCATCCCAGACCAAAATGACGTCTGCTCAGACAAAACAAGACCAAAAATGACCTCTGCTCAGATCATCCCAGACCAAAATGACGTCTGCTCAGACAAAACCAGACCAAAATAACCTCTGCTCAGTCAATCCCAGACCGGAATGACTTTTGCTCAGACCATCCGAGACCAAACTGACCTCTGCTCAGACCATCCCAGACCAATATGACCTCTGATAAAACCATCCCAGACAAGAATGACCTCTGCTCAGACCATCCCAGACCGGAATGACCTCTGTTCAGACAATCCCAGGCCAATATGACCTCTCCTCAGACCATCCTAGACCAAAATGACCTCTGCTCAGACCATCCCAGACCAAAATGTCCTCTGCTAAGACTATGCCAGACCGATATGACCTGTTCTCAGACCATCCTGAACTGAAATGACCTCTTCTCAGACCAACTCAGACCAAAATGGCCTCTGCCCCGACCATCCAAGACCAATACGACCTCTTCTCAGACCAACCCAGACCAATATGACCTCTTTTCAGACCATCCCACTCCAAAATAACCTCTGCTCAGATCATCCCAGACCAAAATGACGTCTGCTCAGACAAAACCAGACCAAAATAACCTCTGCTCAGTCAATCCCAGACCGGAATGACTTTTGCTCAGACCATCCGAGACCAAACTGACCTCTGCTCAGACCATCCCAGACCAATATGACCTCTGATAAAACCATCCCAGACAAGAATGACCTCTGCTCAGACCATCCCAGACCGGAATGACCTCTGTTCAGACAATCCCAGGCCAATATGACCTCTTCTCCGACCATCCTAGACCAAAATGACCTCTGCTCAGACCATCCCAGACCAAAACGTCCTCTGCTAAGTCTATGCCAGACCGATATGACCTGTTCTCAGACCATCCTGAACTGAAATGACCTCTTCTCAGACCAACTCAGACCAAAATGGCCTCTGCCCCGACCATCCTAGACCAATACGACCTCTTCTCAGACCATCCCAGACCAGAATAACCTCTGCTCACACCATCCCAGACCAAAATGACCTCTGCTAAAACCATGCCAGACCAAAATGACCTCTGTTCAGACAATCCCAGGCCAAAATAACCTCTTCTCAGACCATCCTAGACAAAATGACCTCTGCTCAGACCAACCCAGACCAAAATGACCTCTGCTCAGACAATCTCAGACCAAAATGACCTCTGATCAGACCGTCCCAGACTAAAATGACCTCTGCTGAAAACATGCCAGACCAAAATGACCTCTTTTCAGACCATCCCGAACCAAAAAAACCTCTGCTCAGACCAAAATGACTTCTGCCCAGACCATCGGAGACCAATACGACCTCTTCTCAGACCATCTCAGACCAAAATAACCTCTGCTCAGACCATCCAAGACCAAAATGACCTCTGCTCAGACCATCCCAGCCCAAAATGACGTCTACTCAGACCATCCCAGACCAAAAAACACCTCCAATCAGACCCTCCCAGACCAAAATGACCTCTGCCAAGACCGTGACAGGCCAATAAGACCTCTTCTCAGACCATTCCAAACCGAATTGACCTCTGCTCAGACCAACCCAGACCAAAATGACCTCTGCTCAGACCATCAGAGACCAAAATGACCTCTGCTCAGACCAACCCAGACCAAAATGACCTCTGCTCAGACCATCCGAGACCAAAATGACCTCTTTTCAGACCATCACAGACCAATATGACCTCTTTTCAGACCACCCCACTCAAAAATAACCTCTGCTCAGACCATCCCAGACAAAAATGACCTCTGCTCAAACAATCCTAGTCCAAAATGACGTCTGCTCAGACAAAACCAGACCAAAATGACCTCTGCTCAGACCATCCCAGACCGAAATCACCACTGCTCAGTCAATCCCAGACCGGAATGGCTTTTGCTCAGACCATCCGAGACCAAACTGACCTCTGCTCAGACCATCCCAGACCAATATGACCTCTGATCAGACCATCCCAGACAAAAATGACGTCTGCTCAGACAAAACCAGACCAAAATGACCTCTGCTCAGGCCATCCCAGACCGAAATGACCTCTGTTCAGACAATCTCTGGCCAATATGACCTCCTCTCAGACCATCCTAGACCAAAATGACCTCTGCTCAGACAAAACCAGACCAAACTGACCTCTGCTCAGACAAAACCAGACCAAACTGACCTCTGCTCAGACCATCCCAGACCAATATGACCTCTGATCAGACGATCCCAGACCAGAATGACCTCTGCTCAGACCATCCCAGACCAAAATGACCTTTGTTCAGACAATCCCAGGCCAATATGACCTCTTCTCAGACCATCCAAGACCAAAATGACCTCTGCTCAGACCATCCCAGACCAAAATGACCTCTGCTAAGATCATCCCAGACCAAAATGACGTCTGCTCAGACAAAACAAGACCAAACTGACCTCTGCTCAGACAAAACCAGACCAAACTGACCTCTGCTCAGACCATCCCAGACCAATATGACCTCTGATCAGACCATCCCAGACCAGAATGACCTCTGCTCAGACCATCCCAGACCAAAATGACCTTTGTTCAGACAATCCCAGGCCAATATGACCTCTTCTCAGACCATCCAAGACCAAAATCACCTCTGCTCAGACCATCCCAGACCAAAATGACCTCTGCTAAGATCATCCCAAACCAAAATGACGTCTGCTCAGACAAAACAAGACCAAAAATGACCTCTGCTCAGATCATCCCAGACCAAAATGACGTCTGCTCAGACAAAACCAGACCAAAATAACCTCTGCTCAGTCAATCCCAGACCGGAATGACTTTTGCTCAGACCATCCGAGACCAAACTGACCTCTGCTCAGACCATCCCAGACCAATATGACCTCTGATAAAACCATCCCAGACCAGAATGATCTCTGCTCAGACCATCCCAGACCGAAATGACCTCTGTTCAGACAATCTCAGGCCAATATGACCTCCTCTCAGACCATCCTAGACCAAAATGACCTCTGCTCAGACAAAACCAGACCAAACTGACCTCTGCTCAGACAAAACCAGACCAAACTGAATTCTGCTCAGATCATCCCAGACCAATATGACCTCTGATCAGACCATCCCAGACCAGAATGACCTCTGCTCAGACCATCCCAGACCAAAATGACCTTTGTTCAGACAATCCCAGGCCAATATGACCTCTTCTCAGACCATCCAAGACCAAAATGACCTCTGCTCAGACCATCCCAGACCAAAATGACCTCTGCTAAGATCATCCCAGACCAAAATGACGTCTGCTCAGACAAAACAAGACCAAAAATGACCTCTGCTCAGATCATCCCAGACCAAAATGACGTCTGCTCAGACAAAACCAGACCAAAATAACCTCTGCTCAGTCAATCCCAGACCGGAATGACTTTTGCTCAGACCATCCGAGACCAAACTGACCTCTGCTCAGACCATCCCAGACCATTATGACCTCTGATAAAACCATCCCAGACAAGAATGACCTCTGCTCAGACCATCCCAGACCGGAATGACCTCTGTTCGGACAATCCCAGGCCAATATGACTTCTTCTCAGACCATCCTAGACCAAAATGACCTCTGCTCAGACCATCCCAGACCAAAATGTCCTCTGCTAAGACTATGCCAGACCGATATGACCTGTTCTCAGACCATCCTGAACTGAAATGACCTCTTCTCAGACCAACTCAGACCAAAATGGCCTCTGCCCCGACCATCCAAGACCAATACGACCTCTTCTCAGACCAACCCAGACCAATATGACCTCTTTTCAGACCATCCCACTCCAAAATAACCTCTGCTAAGACCATCCCAGACCAATATGACCTCTTCTCAGACCATCCCAAAACGAAATGACCTCTGCTCAGTCCAACCCAGACCAAACTTCAAACTGACCTCTGTTCAGACCATCCCAAACCAAAATGACCTCTGCTCAGAGCAACCCAGACCAAAATGACCTCTGCTCAGACTATCCGAGACCAAAATGACCTCTTCTCAGGCCATCACAGACCAATATGACCTCTTTTCAGATCATCCCACTCCCAAAATAACCTCTGCTCAGACCATCCCAGACACAAATTGACCTCTACTCAGACCATCCTAGACCAAAATGACCTCTGCTCAGACAAAACCAGACCAAACTGACCTCTGCTCAGAAAAAACCAGACCAAACTGAATTCTGCTCAGATCATCCCAGACCAATATGACCTCTGATCAGACCATCCCAGACCAGAATGACCTCTGCTCAGACCATCCCAGACCAAAATGACCTTTGTTCAGACAATCCCAGGCCAATATGACCTCTTCTCAGACCATCCAAGACCAAAATGACCTCTGCTCAGACCATCCCAGACCAAAATGACCTCTGCTAAGATCATCCCAGACCAAAATGACGTCTGCTCAGGCAAAACAAGACCAAAAATGACCTCTGCTCAGATCATCCCAGACCAAAATGACGTCTGCTCAGACAAAACCAGACCGAAATAACCTCTGCTCAGTCAACCCCAGACCGGAATGACTTTTGCTCAGACCATCCGAGACCAAACTGACCTCTGCTCAGACCATCCCAGACCAATATGACCTCTGATAAAACCATCCCAGACAAGAATGACCTCTGCTCAGACCATCCCAGACCGGAATGACCTCTGTTCAGACAATCCCAGGCCAATATGACCTCTTCTCAGACCATCCTAGACCAAAATGACCTCTGCTCAGACCATCCCAGACCAAAATGTCCTCTGCTAAGACTATGCCAGACCGATATGACCTGTTCTCAGACCATCCTGAACTGAATTGACCTCTTCTCAGACCAACTCAGACCAAAATGGCCTCTGCCCCGACCATCCAAGACCAATACGACCTCTTCTCAGACCAACCCAGACCAATATGACCTCTTTTCAGACCATCCCACTCCAAAATAACCTCTGCTAAGACCATCCCAGACCAATATGACCTCTTCTCAGACCATCCCAAAACGAAATGACCTCTGCTCAGTCCAACCCAGACCAAACTTCAAACTGACCTCTGTTCAGACCATCCCAAACCAAAATGACCTCTGCTCAGAGCAACCCAGACCAAAATGACCTCTGCTCAGACTATCCGAGACCAAAATGACCTCTTCTCAGGCCATCACAGACCAATATGACCTCTTTTCAGATCATCCCACTCCCAAAATAACCTCTGCTCAGACCATCCCAGACACAAATTGACCTCTACTCAGACAATCCCAGACCAAAATGACGTCTGCTCAGACAAAACCAGACAAAAATTAACCTCTGCTCAGATCATCCCCGACCAAAATGACCTCTGCCCGGACAAAACCAGACCAAAAATTACCTCTGCTCAGACCATCCCAGACCGAAATGACCTCTGTTCAGACAATCCCAGGCCAATTTGACCTCTTCTCAGACCATCCTAGACCAAAATGACCTCTGCTCAGACCATCCCAGACCAAAATGACTTCTGCTCAGACAATCTCAGACCAAAATGACCTCTGATCAGACCCTCCCAGACCAAAATGACCTCTGCTAAGACCATGCCAGACCGACATGTCCTCTTCTCAGACCATCCCAAACCGAAATGACCTCTGCTCAAACCAACACAGACCAAAATGACCTCTGCTCAGACCATCCGAGTTCAATACGAACTCTTCTCAGACCATCTTAGACCAAAATAACCTCTGCTCAGACCATCCAAGACCAAAATGACCTCTGCCAAGACCATGTCAGACCAATAAGACCTCTTCTCAGACCATCACAAACCAAACTGACCTCTGTTCAGAACATCCGAGAAAAAAATGACCTCTGCTCAGACCATGCTAGACCAATTTGACCTCTTCTCAGACCATCCCAAACCAAACTGACCTCTGTTCAGACCATCCGAGACCAAAATGACCTCTGCTCAGACCATGCTAGACCAATTTGACCTCTTCTCAGACCATCCCAAACCGGAATGACCTCTCCTCAGACCAACCCAGACCAAAATGACCTCTGCCAAGACCATGCCAGACCAATAAGACCTCTTCTCAGACCATCCCAAACCCAACTGACCTCTGTTCAGACCATCCGAGACCAAAATGACCTCTTTTCAGACCATCACAGACCAATATGACCTCTTTTCAGACCATCCCACTCCAAAATAACCTCTGCTTAGACCATCCCAGACAAAAATGACCTCTGCACAGACAATCCTAGACCAAAATGACTTCTGCCAAGACAAAACCAGACCAAAATGACCTCTGCTCAGACCATCCCAGACCGAAATCACTACTCCTCAGTCAATCCCAGACCAGAATGACTTTTGTTCAGACCATCCGAGACCAAACTGACCTCTGCACAGAACATCCCAGACCAATATGACATCTGATCAGACCATCCCAGACCAAACTGACCTCTGCTAAGACCATGCCAGACCGACATGTCCTCTTCTCAGACCATCCCAAACCGAAATGACCTCTGCTCAAACCAACTTAGACCAAAATGACCTCTGCTCAGACCATCCGAGACAAAGTCGAACTCTTCTCAGACCATCTTAGACCAAAATAACCTCTGCTCAGACCATCCAAGACGAAAATGACCTCTGCCAAGATCATGCCAGACCAATAAGACCTCTTCTCAGACCATCACAAACCAAACTGACCTCTGTTCAGAACATCCGAGAAAAAAAATGACCTCTGCTCAGACCATGCTAGACCAATTTGACCTCTTCTCAGACCATCCCAAACCAAACTGACCTCTGTTCAGACCATCCGAGACCAAAATGACCTCTGCTCAGACCATGCTAGACCAATTTGACCTCTTCTCAGACCATCCCAAACCGGAATGACCTCTCCTCAGACCAACCCAGACCAAAACGACCTCTGCCAAGACCATGCCAGACCAATAAGACCTCTTCTCAGACCATCCCAAACCCAACTGACCTCTGTTCAGACCATCCGAGACCAAAATGACCTCTTTTCAGACCATCACAGACCAATATGACCTCTTTTCAGACCATCCCACTCCAAAATAACCTCTGCTTAGACCATCCCAGACAAAAATGACCTCTGCACAGACAATCCTAGACCAAAATGACGTCTGCCCAGACAAAACCAGACCAAAATGACCTCTGCTCAGACCATCCCAGACCGAAATCACTACTCCTCAGTCAATCCCAGACCAGAATGACTTTTGTTCAGACCATCCGAGACCAAACTGACCTCTGCACAGAACATCCCAGACCAATATGACATCTGATCAGACCATCCCAGACCAAACTGACCTCTGCTAAGACCATGCCAGACCGACATGTCCTCTTCTCAGACCATCCCAAACCGAAAGGACCTCTGCTCAAACCAACTCAGAGCAAAATGACCTCTGCTCAGACCATCCGAGACAAAGTCGAACTCTTCTCAGACCATCTTAGACCAAAATAACCTCTGCTCAGACCATCCAAGCCCAAAATGACCTCTGCCAAGATCATACCAGACCAATAAGACCTCTTCTCAGACAATCACAAACTAAACTGACCTCTGTTCAGACCATCCGAGACGAAAATGACCTCTGCTCAGACCATGCTAGACCAATTTGACCTCTTCTCAGACCATCCCAAACTAAACTGACCTCTGTTCAGACCAACCCAGACCAAAATGACCTCTGCCAAGACCACGCCAGACCAATAAGACCTCTTCTCAGGCCATCCCAAAACAAACTGACCTCTGTTCAGACCATCCGAGACCAAAATGACCTCTGCTAAGACCATGCTAGACCAATAAGACCTCTTCTCAGACCATTCTAAACCAAAATAACCTCTGCTCAGACCATCCCAGACAAAAATGACCTCTGCTCAGACAATCCTAGACCAAAATGACGTCTGCTCAGACAAAACCAGACCAAAATGACCTCTGCTCAGACCATCCCAGACCGAAATCACTACTGCTCAGTCAATCCCAGACCGGAATGACTTTTGCTCAGACCATCCGAGACCAAACTGACCTCTGCACAGAACATCCCAGACCAATATGACCTCTGATCAGACCATCCCAGACCAATATGACCTCTGATCAGACCATCCCAGGCCAGAATGACCTCTGCTCAGACCATCCCAGACCAAAATGACCTCTGTTCAGACAATCCCAGGCCAATACGACCTCCTCTCAGACCATCCTAGACCAAAATGACCTCTGCTCAGACCATCCCAGACCAAAATGACCTCTGCTTAGATCATCCCAGACCAAAATGACGTCTGCTCAGACAAAACAAGACCAAAAATAACCTCTGCTCAGATCATCCCAGACCAAAATGACGTCTGCTCAGACAAAACCAGACCGAAATCACCTCTGCTCAGTCAATCCCAGACCGGAATTACTTTTGCTCAGACCATCCGATACCAAACTGACTTCTGCTCAGACCATCCCAGACCAATATGACCTCTGATCAGACCATCCCAGACCAGAATGACCTCTGCTCAGACCATCCCAGAACGAAATGACCTCTGTTCAGACAATCCCAGGCCAATATGACCTCCTCTCAGACCATCCTAGACCAAAATGACCTCTGCTCAGACCATCCAAGACCAAAATGACCTCTGCCAAGACCATGCCAGACCAATAAGACCTCTTCTCAGACCATCACAAACTAAACTGACCTCTGTTCAGACCATCCGAGACAAAAATGACCTCTGCTCAGACCATGCTAGACCAATTTGACCTCTTCTCAGACCATCCCAAACCAAACTGACCTCTGTTCAGACCAACGCAGACCAAAATGACCTCTGCCAAGACCATGCCAGACCAATAAGACCTCTTCTCAGGCCATCCCAAACCGGAATGACCTCTCCTCAGACCAACCCAGACCAAAACGACCTCTGCCAAGACCATGCCAGACCAATAAGACCTCTTCTCAGACCATCCCAAACCCAACTGACCTCTGTTCAGACCATCCGAGACCAAAATGACCTCTTTTCAGACCATCACAGACCAATATGACCTCTTTTCAGACCATCCCACTCCAAAATAACCTCTGCTTAGACCATCCCAGACAAAAATGACCTCTGCACAGACAATCCTAGACCAAAATGACGTCTGCCCAGACAAAACCAGACCAAAATGACCTCTGCTCAGACCATCCCAGACCGAAATCACTACTCCTCAGTCAATCCCAGACCAGAATGACTTTTGTTCAGACCATCCGAGACCAAACTGACCTCTGCACAGAACATCCCAGACCAATATGACATCTGATCAGACCATCCCAGACCAAACTGACCTCTGCTAAGACCATGCCAGACCGACATGTCCTCTTCTCAGACCATCCCAAACCGAAATGACCTCTGCTCAAACCAACTTAGACCAAAATGACCTCTGCTCAGACCATCCGAGACAAAGTCGAACTCTTCTCAGACCATCTTAGACCAAAATAACCTCTGCTCAGACCATCCAAGACGAAAATGACCTCTGCCAAGATCATGCCAGACCAATAAGACCTCTTCTCAGACCATCACAAACCAAACTGACCTCTGTTCAGAACATCCGAGAAAAAAATGACCTCTGCTCAGACCATGCTAGACCAATTTGACCTCTTCTCAGACCATCCCAAACCAAACTGACCTCTGTTCAGACCATCCGAGACCAAAATGACCTCTGCTCAGACCATGCTAGACCAATTTGACCTCTTCTCAGACCATCCCAAACCGGAATGACCTCTCCTCAGACCAACCCAGACCAAAACGACCTCTGCCAAGACCATGTCAGACCAATAAGACCTCTTCTCAGACCATCCCAAACCCAACTGACCTCTGTTCAGACCATCCGAGACCAAAATGACCTCTTTTCAGACCATCACAGACCAATATGACCTCTTTTCAGACCATCCCACTCCAAAATAACCTCTGCTTAGACCATCCCAGACAAAAATGACCTCTGCACAGACAATCCTAGACCAAAATGACGTCTGCCCAGACAAAACCAGACCAAAATGACCTCTGCTCAGACCATCCCAGACCGAAATCACTACTCCTCAGTCAATCCCAGACCAGAATGACTTTTGTTCAGACCATCCGAGACCAAACTGACCTCTGCACAGAACATCCCAGACCAATATGACATCTGATCAGACCATCCCAGACCAAACTGACCTCTGCTAAGACCATGCCAGACCGACATGTCCTCTTCTCAGACCATCCCAAACCGAAATGACCTCTGCTCAAACCAACTCAGAGCAAAATGACCTCTGCTCAGACCATCCGAGACAAAGTCGAACTCTTCTCAGACCATCTTAGACCAAAATAACCTCTGCTCAGACCATCCAAGACCAAAATGACCTCTGCCAAGATCATACCAGACCAATAAGACCTCTTCTCAGACAATCACAAACTAAACTGACCTCTGTTCAGACCATCCGAGACGAAAATGACCTCTGCTCAGACCATGCTAGACCAATTTGACCTCTTCTCAGACCATCCCAAACTAAACTGACCTCTGTTCAGACCAACCCAGACCAAAATGACCTCTGCCAAGACCATGCCAGACCAATAAGACCTCTTCTCAGGCCATCCCAAAACAAACTGACCTCTGTTCAGACCATCCGAGACCAAAATGACCTCTGCTAAGACCATGCTAGACCAATAAGACCTCTTCTCAGACCATTCTAAACCAAAATAACCTCTGCTCAGACCATCCCAGACAAAAATGACCTCTGCTCAGACAATCCTAGACCAAAATGACGTCTGCTCAGACAAAACCAGACCAAAATGACCTCTGCTCAGACCATCCCAGACCGAAATCACTACTGCTCAGTCAATCCCAGACCGGAATGACTTTTGCTCAGACCATCCGAGACCAAACTGACCTCTGCACAGAACATCCCAGACCAATATGACCTCTGATCAGACCATCCCAGACCAATACGACCTCTGATCAGACCATCCCAGGCCAGAATGACCTCTGCTCAGACCATCCCAGACCAAAATGACCTCTGTTCAGACAATCCCAGGCCAATACGACCTCCTCTCAGACCATCCTAGACCAAAATGACCTCTGCTCAGACCATCCCAGACCAAAATGACCTCTGCTTAGATCATCCCAGACCAAAATGACGTCTGCTCAGACAAAACAAGACCAAAAATAACCTCTGCTCAGATCATCCCAGACCAAAATGACGTCTGCTCAGACAAAACCAGACCGAAATCGCCTCTGCTCAGTCAATCCCAGACCGGAATTACTTTTGCTCAGACCATCCGATACCAAACTGACTGACTTCTGCTCAGACCATCCCAGACCAATATGACCTCTGATCAGACCATCCCAGACCAGAATGACCTCTGCTCAGACCATCCCAGAACGAAATGACCTCTGTTCAGACAATCCCAGGCCAATATGACCTCCTCTCAGACCATCCTAGACCAAAATGACCTCTGCTCAGACCATCCAAGACCAAAATGACCTCTGCCAAGACCATGCCAGACCAATAAGACCTCTTCTCAGACCATCACAAACTAAACTGACCTCTGTTCAGACCATCCGAGACAAAAATGACCTCTGCTCAGACCATGCTAGACCAATTTGACCTCTTCTCAGACCATCCCAAACCAAACTGACCTCTGTTCAGACCAACCCAGACCAAAATGACCTCTGCCAAGACCATGCCAGACCAATAAGACCTCTTCTCAGGCCATCCCAAAACAAACTGACCTCTGTTCAGACCATCCGAGACCAAAATGACCTCTGCTAAGACCATGCTAGACCAATAAGACCTCTTCTCAGACCATTCTAAACCAAAATAACCTCTGCTCAGACCATTCCAGACAAAAATGACCTCTGCTCAGACAATCCTAGACCAAAATGACGTCTGCTCAGACAAAACCAGACCAAAATGACCTCTGCTCAGACCATCCCAGACCAAAATCACTACTGCTCAGTCAATCCCAGACCGGAATGACTTTTGTTCAGACCATCCGAGACCAAACTGACCTCTGCACAGAACATCCCAGACCAATATGACATCTGATCAGACCATCCCAGACCAAACTGACCTCTGCTAAGACCATGCCAGACCGACATGTCCTCTTCTCAGACCATCCCAAACCGAAATGACCTCTGCTCAAACCAACTTAGACCAAAATGACCTCTGCTCAGACCATCCGAGACAAAGTCGAACTCTTCTCAGACCATCTTAGACCAAAATAACCTCTGCTCAGACCATCCAAGACGAAAATGACCTCTGCCAAGATCATGCCAGACCAATAAGACCTCTTCTCAGACCATCACAAACCAAACTGACCTCTGTTCAGAACATCCGAGAAAAAAATGACCTCTGCTCAGACCATGCTAGACCAATTTGACCTCTTCTCAGACCATCCCAAACCAAACTGACCTCTGTTCAGACCATCCGAGACCAAAATGACCTCTGCTCAGACCATGCTAGACCAATTTGACCTCTTCTCAGACCATCCCAAACCGGAATGACCTCTCCTCAGACCAACCCAGACCAAAACGACCTCTGCCAAGACCATGCCAGACCAATAAGACCTCTTCTCAGACCATCCCAAACCCAACTGACCTCTGTTCAGACCATCCGAGACCAAAATGACCTCTTTTCAGACCATCACAGACCAATATGACCTCTTTTCAGACCATCCCACTCCAAAATAACCTTTGCTTAGACCATCCCAGACAAAAATGACCTCTGCACAGACAATCCTAGACCAAAATGACGTCTGCCCAGACAAAACCAGACCAAAATGACCTCTGCTCAGACCATCCCAGACCGAAATCACTACTCCTCAGTCAATCCCAGACCAGAATGACTTTTGTTCAGACCATCCGAGACCAAACTGACCTCTGCACAGAACATCCCAGACCAATATGACATCTGATCAGACCATCCCAGACCAAACTGACCTCTGCTAAGACCATGCCAGACCGACATGTCCTCTTCTCGGACCATCCCAAACCGAAATGACCTCTGCTCAAACCAACTCAGAGCAAAATGACCTCTGCTCAGACCATCCGAGACAAAGTCGAACTCTTCTCAGACCATCTTAGACCAAAATAACCTCTGCTCAGACCATCCAAGACCAAAATGACCTCTGCCAAGATCATACCAGACCAATAAGACCTCTTCTCAGACAATCACAAACTAAACTGACCTCTGTTCAGACCATCCGAGACGAAAATGAACTCTGCTCAGACCATGCTAGACCAATTTGACCTCTTCTCAGACCATCCCAAACTAAACTGACCTCTGTTCAGACCAACCCAGACCAAAATGACCTCTGCCAAGACCATGCCAGACCAATAAGACCTCTTCTCAGGCCATCCCAAAACAAACTGACCTCTGTTCAGACCATCCGAGACCAAAATGACCTCTGCTAAGACCATGCTAGACCAATAAGACCTCTTCTCAGACCATTCTAAACCAAAATAACCTCTGCTCAGACCATCCCAGACAAAAATGACCTCTGCTCAGACAATCCTAGACCAAAATGACGTCTGCTCAGACAAAACCAGACCAAAATGACCTCTGCTCAGACCATCCCAGACCGAAATCACTACTGCTCAGTCAATCCCAGACCGGAATGACTTTTGCTCAGACCATCCGAGACCAAACTGACCTCTGCACAGAACATCCCAGACCAATATGACCTCTGATCAGACCATCCCAGACCAATATGACCTCTGATCAGACCATCCCAGGCCAGAATGACCTCTGCTCAGACCATCCCAGACCAAAATGACCTCTGTTCAGACAATCCCAGGCCAATACGACCTCCTCTCAGACCATCCTAGACCAAAATGACCTCTGCTCAGACCATCCCAGACCAAAATGACCTCTGCTTAGATCATCCCAGACCAAAATGACGTCTGCTCAGACAAAACAAGACCAAAAATAACCTCTGCTCAGATCATCCCAGACCAAAATGACGTCTGCTCAGACAAAACCAGACCGAAATCACCTCTGCTCAGTCAATCCCAGACCGGAATTACTTTTGCTCAGACCATCCGATACCAAACTGACTTCTGCTCAGACCATCCCAGACCAATATGACCTCTGATCAGACCATCCCAGACCAGAATGACCTCTGCTCAGACCATCCCAGAACGAAATGACTTCTGTTCAGACAATCCCAGGCCAATATGACCTCCTCTCAGACCATCCTAGACCAAAATGTCCTCTGCTCAGACCATCCAAGACCAAAATGACCTCTGCCAAGACCATGCCAGACCAATAAGACCTCTTCTCAGACCATCACAAACTAAACTGACCTCTGTTCAGACCATCCGAGACAAAAATGACCTCTGCTCAGACCATGCTAGACCAATTTGACCTCTTCTCAGACCATCCCAAACCAAACTGACCTCTGTTCAGACCAACCCAGACCAAAATGACCTCTGCCAAGACCATGCCAGACCAATAAGACCTCTTCTCAGGCCATCCCAAAACAAACTGACCTCTGTTCAGACCATCCGAGACCAAAATGACCTCTGCTAAGACCATGCTAGACCAATAAGACCTCTTCTCAGACCATTCTAAACCAAAATAACCTCTGCTCAGACCATCCCAGACAAAAATGACCTCTGCTCAGACAATCCTAGACCAAAATGACGTCTGCTCAGACAAAACCAGACCAAAATGACCTCTGCTCAGACCATCCCAGACCAAAATCACTACTGCTCAGTCAATCCCAGACCGGAATGACTTTTGCTCAGACCATCCGAGACCAAACTGACCTCTGCACAGAACATCCCAGACCAATATGTCCTCTGATCAGACCATCCCAGACCAAAATGACCTCTGCTCAGACCATCCCAGACCAATATGACCTCTGATCAGACCATCCCAGGCCAGAATGACCTCTGCTCAGACCATCCCAGACCAAAATGACTTCTGTTCAGACAATCCCAGGCCAATATGACCTCCTCTCAGACCATCCTAGACCAAAATGTCCTCTGCTCAGACCATCCAAGACCAAAATGACCTCTGCCAAGACCATGCCAGACCAATAAGACCTCTTCTCAGACCATCACAAACTAAACTGACCTCTGTTCAGACCATCCGAGACAAAAATGACCTCTGCTCAGACCATGCTAGACCAATTTGACCTCTTCTCAGACCATCCCAAACCAAACTGACCTCTGTTCAGACCAACCCAGACCAAAATGACCTCTGCCAAGACCATGCCAGACCAATAAGACCTCTTCTCAGGCCATCCCAAAACAAACTGACCTCTGTTCAGACCATCCGAGACCAAAATGACCTCTGCTAAGACCATGCTAGACCAATAAGACCTCTTCTCAGACCATTCTAAACCAAAATAACCTCTGCTCAGACCATCCCAGACAAAAATGACCTCTGCTCAGACAATCCTAGACCAAAATGACGTCTGCTCAGACAAAACCAGACCAAAATGACCTCTGCTCAGACCATCCCAGACCAAAATCACTACTGCTCAGTCAATCCCAGACCGGAATGACTTTTGCTCAGACCATCCGAGACCAAACTGACCTCTGCACAGAACATCCCAGACCAATATGTCCTCTGATCAGACCATCCCAGACCAAAATGACCTCTGCTCAGACCATCCCAGACCAATATGACCTCTGATCAGACCATCCCAGGCCAGAATGACCTCTGCTCAGACCATCCCAGACCAAAATGACCTCTGTTCAGACAATCCCAGGCCAATACGACCTCCTCTCAGACCATCCTAGACCAAAATGACCTCTGCTCAGACCATCCCAGACCAAAATGACCTCTGCTAAGATCATCCCAGACCAAAATGACGTCTGCTCAGACAAAACAAGACCAAAAATGACCTCTGCTCAGATCATCCCAGACCAAAATGACGTCTGCTCAGACCAAAACCAGACCGAAATCACCTCTGCTCAGTCAAGCCCAGACCGGAATGACTTTTGCTCAGACCATCCGATACCAAACTGACTTCTGCTCAGACCATCCCAGACCAATATGACCTCTGATCAGACCAACCATCCCAGAACGAAATGACCTCTGTTCAGACAATCCCAGTCCAATATGACCTCTGCTCAGACCATCCAAGACCAAAATGTCCTCTGCTAAGACCATGCCAGACCGATATGACCTGTTCTCAGACCATCCCAAAATGAAATGACCTCTTCTCAGACCAACTCAGACCAAACTGACCTCTTTTCAGACCATCCCACTCCAAAATAACCTCTGCTAAGGCCATTCGAGTCCAATATGACCCCTTCTCAGACAATCCCAAGCCAAAATGACCTCTGCTCAGACCAACCCAGACCAAACTGACCTCTGTTCAGACCATCCGAGACCAAAATGACCTCTGCTCAGACCATGCTAGACCAATATGAACTCTTCTCAGACCATCCCAAACCAAAATGACCTCTTCTCAGAACAACCCAGACCAAAACGACCTCTGCTCAGACCATTCCAGACCAAAATGACCTCTTCTCAGACCATCACAGACCAATATGACCTCTTTTCAGACCATCCCACTCCAAAATAACCTCGGCTCAGACCATCCCAGACACAAATGACGTCTGCTAAGACAAAACCAGACCAAAAATGACCTCTGCTCAGACCATCCCAGACCAAAATGACGTCTGCTCGGACAAAACCAGACCAAAAATTACCTCTGCTCAGACCATCCCAGACCGAAATGACCTCTGCTCAGTCCATCCCAGACCGGAATGACCTCTGCTCAGACCATCCGAGACCAAGCTGACCTCTGCTCAGACCATCCCAGACCAATATGATCTCTGCTCAGACCATCCCAGACCAGAATGACCTGTGCTCAGACCATCCCAGACCAATATGACCTCTGATCAGACCATCCCAGGCCAGAATGACCTCTGCTCAGACCATCCCAGACCAAAATGACCTCTTTTCAGACCATCCCACTCCAAAATAACCTCTGCTCAGACCATCCCAGACACAAATTGACCTCTACTCAGACAATCCCAGACCAAAATGACGTCCGCTCAGACAAAACCAGACCAAAAATGACCTCTGCTCAGACCATCCCAGACCAAAATGACGTCTGCTCGGACAAAACCAGACCAAAAATTACCTCTGCTCAGACCATCCCAGACCGGAATGACCTCTGCTCAGAACATCCAAGACCAAGCTGACCTCTGCTCAGACCATCCCAGACCAATATGATCTCTGCTCAGACCATCCCAGACCAGAATGACCTCTTCTCAGACCATCCCAGACCGAAATGACCTCTGCTCAGTTCATCCCAGACCGGAATGACCTCTGCTCAGAACATCCAAGACCAAGCTGACCTCTGCTCAGACCATCCCAGACCAATATGATCTCTGCTCAGACCATCCCAGACCAGAATGACCTCTTCTCAGACCATCCCAGACCGAAATGACCTCTGTTCAGACAATCCCAGGCCAATATGACATCTTCTTAGACCATCCTAGACCAAAATGTCCTCTGCTCAGACCATCCCAGACCAAAATGACTTCTGCTCAGACAATCTCAGACCAAAATGACCTCTGATCAGACCCTCCCAGACCAAAATGACCTCTGCTAAGACCATGCCAGACCAATATGTCTTCTTCTCAGACCATCCCAAACCGAAATGACCTCTGCTCAGACCATCCCAGACAAAAATGACCTCTGCTCAGACAATCCTAGACCAAAATGACGTCTGCTCAGACAAAACCAGACCAAAATGACCTCTGCTCAGACCATCCCAGACCGAAATCACTACTGCTCAGTCAATCCCAGACCGGAATGACTTTTGCTCAGACCATCCGAGACCAAACTGACCTCTGCACAGAACATCCCAGACCAATATGACCTCTGATCAGACCATCCCAGACCAAAATGACCTCTGCTCAGACCATCCCAGACCAATATGACCTCTGATCAGACCATCCCAGGCCAGAATGACCTCTGCTCAGACCATCCCAGACCAAAATGACCTCTGTTCAGACAATCCCAGGCCAATACGACCTCCTCTCAGACCATCCCAGACCAAAATGACCTCTGCTCAGACCATCCCAGACCAAAATGACCTCTGCTAAGATCATCCCAGACCAAAATGACGTCTGCTCAGACAAAACAAGACCAAAAATGACCTCTGCTCAGATCATCCCAGACCAAAATGACGTCTGCTCAGACAAAACCAGACCGAAATCACCTCTGCTCAGTCAATCCCAGACCGGAATGACTTTTGCTCAGACCATCCGATACCAAACTGACTTCTGCTCAGACCATCCCAGACCAATATGACCTCTGATCAGACCAACCATCCCAGAACGAAATGACCTCTGTTCAGACAATCCCAGGCCAATATGACCTCTGCTCAGACCATCCAAGACCAAAATGTCCTCTGCTAAGACCATGCCAGACCGACATGACCTGTTCTCAGACCATCCCAAAATGAAATGACCTCTTCTCAGACCAACTCAGACCAAAATGACCTCTGCCCAGACCATCCAAGACCAATACGACCTCTTCTCAGTCCAACCCAGACCAATATGACCTCTTTTCAGACCATCCCACTCCAAAATAACCTCTGCTAAGGCCATTCGAGTCCAATATGACCTCTTCTCAGACAATCCCAAACCACAATGACCTCTGCTCAGACCAACCCAGACCAAACTGACCTCTGTCCAGACCATCCGAGACCAAAATGACCTCTGCTCAGACCATGCTAGACCGATATGAACTCTTCTCAGACCATCCCAAACCAAAATGACCTCTTCTCAGAACAACCCAGACCAAAACGACCTCTGCTCAGACCATTCCAGACCAAAATGACCTCTTTTCAGACCATCACAGACCAATATGACCTCTTTTCAGACCATCCCACTCCAAAATAACCTCTGTTCAGACCATCCCAGACACAAATTGACCTCTACTCAGACAATCCCAGACCAAAATGACGTCTGCTAAGACAAAACCAGACCAAAAATGACCTCTGCTCAGACCATCCCAGACCAAAATGACGTCTGCTCGGACAAAACCAGACCAAAAATTACCTCTGCTCAGACCATCCCAGACCGAAATGACCTCTGCTCAGTCCATCCCAGACCGGTATGACCTCTGCTCAGACCATCCGAGACCAAGCTGACCTCTGCTCAGACCATCCCAGACCAATATGATCTCTGCTCAAACCATCCCAGACCAGAATGACCTCTGCTCAGACCATCCCAGACCAATATGACCTCTGATCAGACCATCCCAGGCCAGAATGATCTCTGCTCAGACCATCCCAGACCAAAATGACCTCTTTTCAGACCATCCCACTCCAAAATAACCTCTGCTCAGACCATCCCAGACACAAATTGACCTCTACTCAGACAATCCCAGACCAAAATGACGTCTGCTAAGACAAAACCAGACCAAAAATGACCTCTGCTCAGACCATCCCAGACCAAAATGACGTCTGCTCGGACAAAACCAGACGAAAAATTACCTCTGCTCAGACCATCCCAGACCGAAATGACCTCTGCTCAGTCCATCCCAGACCAGAATGACCTCTGCTCAGACCATCCGAGACCAAGCTGACCTCTGCTCAGACCATCCCAGACCAATATGATCTCTGCTCAGACCATCCCAGACCAGAATGACCTCTGCTCAGACCATCCCAGACCAATATGACCTCTTTTCAGACCATCCCACTCCAAAATAACCTCTGTTCAGACCATCCCAGACACAAATTGACCTCTACTCAGACAATCCCAGACCAAAATGACGTCTGCTAAGACAAAACCAGACCAAAAATGACCTCTGCTCAGACCATCCCAGACCAAAATGACGTCTGCTCGGACAAAACCAGACCAAAAATTACCTCTGCTCAGACCATCCCAGACCGAAATGACCTCTGCTCAGTCCATCCCAGACCGGTATGACCTCTGCTCAGACCATCCGAGACCAAGCTGACCTCTGCTCAGACCATCCCAGACCAATATGATCTCTGCTCAAACCATCCCAGACCAGAATGACCTCTGCTCAGACCATCCCAGACCAATATGACCTCTGATCAGACCATCCCAGGCCAGAATGATCTCTGCTCAGACCATCCCAGACCAAAATGACCTCTTTTCAGACCATCCCACTACAAAATAACCTCTGCTCAGACCATCCCAGACACAAATTGACCTCTACTCAGACAATCCCAGACCAAAATGACGTCTGCTAAGACAAAACCAGACCAAAAATGACCTCTGCTCAGACCATCCCAGACCAAAATGACGTCTGCTCGGACAAAACCAGACGAAAAATTACCTCTGCTCAGACCATCCCAGACCGAAATGACCTCTGCTCAGTCCATCCCAGACCAGAATGACCTCTGCTCAGACCATCCGAGACCAAGCTGACCTCTGCTCAGACCACCCCGACCAATATGATCTCTGCTCAGACCATCCCAGACCAGAATGACCTCTGCTCAGACCATCCCAGACCAATATGACCTCTGATCAGACCATCCCAGGCCAGAATGACCTCTGCTCAGACCATCCCAGACCAAAATTAGCTCTTTTCAGACCATCCCACTCCAAAATAACCTCTGCTCAGACCATCCCAGACACAAATTGACCTCTACTCAGACAATCCCAGACCAAAATGACGTCCGCTCAGACAAAACCAGACCAAAAATGACCTCTGCTCAGACCATCCCAGACCAAAATGACGTCTGCTCGGACAAAACCAGACCAAAAATTACCTCTGCTCAGACCATCCCAGACCGAAATGACCTCTGCTCAGTCCATCCCAGACCGGAATGACCTCTGCTCAGACCATCCAAGACCAAGCTGACCTCTGCTCAGACCATCCCAGACCAATATGATCTCTGCTCAGACCATCCCAGACCAGAATGACCTCTTCTCAGACCATCCCAGACCGAAATGACCTCTGTTCAGAAAATCCCAGGCCAATATGACATCTTCTTAGACCATCCTAGACCAAAATGACTTCTGCTCAGACAATCTCAGACCAAAATCACCTCTGATCAGACCCTCCCAGACCAAAATGACCTCTGCTAAGACCATGCCAGACCGATATGTCCTCTTCTCAGACCATCCCAAACCGAAATGACCTCTTCTCAGACCAACTCAGACCAAAATGACCTCTGCTCAGACCATCCAAGACCAAAATGACCTCTGCTCAGACCATCCCAGACCAAAATGACGTCTACTCAGACCATCCCAGACCAAAAAAACACCTCCGATCAGACCCTCCCAGACCAAAATGACCTCTGCCAAGATTATGCCAGACCAAAAAGACCTCTTCTCAGACCAGTCCAAACCAAAATGACATCTGCTCAGACCAACCAGAACAAACTGACCTCTGTGCAGACCATCCGACACAAAAATGACCTCTGCTCAGACCATGCCAGACCAATATGACCTCTTCTCAGACCATCGCAAACCAAAATAACCTCTGCTCAGACCAATCCAGACCAAAATGACCTCTGCTCAGACCATCCGAGACCAAAATGACCTCTTCTCTGACCATCACAGACCAATATGGCCTCTTCTCAGACCATCCCAGACCAAAATGACCTCTGCTCAGACCATCCCAGACCAAAATGACCTCTGCTAAGACCATGCCAGACCGATATGTCCTCTTCTCAGACCATCCCAAACCGAAATGACCTCTTCTCAGACCAACTCAGACCAAAATGACCTCTGCTCAGACCATCCAAGACCAAAATGACCTCTGCTCAGACCATCCCAGACCAAAATGACGTCTACTCAGACCAACCCAGACCAAAAAAAAACACCTCCGATCAGACCCTCCCAGACCAAAATAACCTCTGCCAAGATTATGCCAGACCAGTAAGACCTCTTCTCAGACCATTCCAAACCAAAATGACATCTGCTCAGACCAACCAGAACAAACTGACCTCTGTGCAGACCATCCGAGACAAAAATGACCTCTGCTCAGACCATGCCAGACCAATATGACCTCTCCTCAGACCATCGCAAACCAAAATAACCTCTGCTCAGACCAATCCAGACCAAAATGACCTCTGCTCAGACCATCCGAGACCAAAATGACCTCTTCTCTGACCATCACAGACCAATATGGCCTCTTCTCAGACCATCCCAGACCAAAATGACCTCTGCTCAGACCATCCCAGACCAAAATGACCTCTGCTCTGACCATCCCATACCAATATGACGTCAGCTCAGACAAAACCAGACCAAAAAATGACCTCTGCTCAGAATATCCCAGACCAAAATGACCTCTGTTCAGACAATCCCAGACCCATATGACCCCTGCTCAGACCATCCCAAACCGAAATGACCTCTGCTCAGACCAACCCAGACCAAACTGACCTCTGTTCAGGCCATCCGAGACCAAAATGACCTCTGCTCAGACCATTACAGACTGATATGAACTCTTCTCAGACCATCGCAAACCAAAATGACCTCTTCTCAGACCAACCCAGACCAAAACGACCTCTGTTCAGACCATTCCAGACCAAAATGACCTCTTCTCAGACCATCACAGACCAATATGGCCTCTTTTCAGACCATCCCACTCCAAAATAACCTCTGCTCAGACCATCCCAGACACAAATTGACCTCTACTCAGACAATCCCAGACCAAAATGACGTCTGCTCAGACAAAACCAGACCAAAAATTACCTCTGCTCAGACCATCCCAGACCAAAATGACCTCTGCTCAGTCCATCCCAGACCAGAATGACCTCTGCTCAGACCATCCGAGACCAAGCTGACCTCTGCTCAGACCATCCCAGACCAATATGATCTCTGCTCAGACCATCCCAGACCAGGATGGCCTCTTCTCAGACCATCCCAGACCAAAATGACCTCTGTTCAGACAATCCCAGGCCAATATGACCTCTTCTCAGACCATCCTAGACCAAAATGACCTCTGCTCAGACCATCCCAGACCAAAATGACTTCTGCTCAGACAATCTCAGACCAAAATGACCTCTGATCACACCCTCCCAGACCAAAATGACCTCTGCTAAGACCATGCCAGACCAAAATGACCTCTGCTCAGACCAACTCAGACCAAAATGACCTCTGCCCAGACCATCCGAGACCAATACGAACTCTTCTCAGACCATCTTAGACCAAAATAACCTCTTGTCAGACCATCCCAGACCAGAATGACCTCTTATCAGACCATCCCAGACCAAAATGACGTCTACTCAGACCATCCCAGACCAAAAAAAAACACCTCCGATTAGACCCTCCTAGACCAAAATGACCTCTGCCAAGACCATGCCAGACCAATAAGACCTCTTCTCAGACCATTCCAAACCAAAATGACATCTGCTCAGACCAACCAGAACAAACTGATCTCTGTTCAGACCATCCGAGACAAAAATGACCTCTGCTCAGACCATGCCAGACCAAAATGACCTCTTCTCAAACCATCGCAAACCGAAATAACCTCTGCTCAGACCAATCCAGACCAAAATGACCTCTGCTCAGACCATCCGAGACCAAAATGACCTCTTCTCTGACCATTACAGACCAATATGGCCTCTTCTCAGACCATCCCAGACCAAAAAGATCTCTGCTCAGACCATCCCAGACCAAAATGACCTCTGCTCTGACCATCCCGTACCAATATGATGTCAGCTCAGACAAAACCAGACCAAAATATGACCTCTGCTTAGACCATCCCAGACCAAAATGACCTCTGTTCAGACAATCCCAGACCCATATGACCCCTGCTCAGACCATCCCAAACCGAAATGACCTCTGCTCAGACCAACCCAGACCACACTGACCTCTGTTCAGGCCATCCGAGACCAAAATGAACTCTGCTCAGAACATGCCAGACCGATATGAACTCTTCTCAGACCACCCCAAACCAAAATGACCTCTTCTCAGACCAACCCAGACCAAAACGACCTCTGCTCAGACCATTCCAGACCAAAATGACCTCTTCTCAGACCATCACAGACCAATATGACCTCTTTTCAGACCATCCCACTCCAAAATAACCTCTGCTCAGACCATCCCAGACACAAATTGACCTCTACTCAGACAATCCCAGACCAAAATGACGTCTGCTCAGACAAAACCAGACCAAAAATGACCTCTGCTCAGACCATCCCAGACCAAAATGACGTCTGCTCGGACAAAACCAGACCAAAAATGACCTCTGCTCAGTCCATCCCAGAACAGAATGACCTCTGCTCAGACCATCCCGTACCAATATGATGTCAGCTCAGACAAAACCAGACCAAAATATGACCTCTGCTCAGGCCATCCGAGACCAAAATGAACTCTGCTCAGACCATGCCAGACCGATATGAACTCTTCTCAGACCATCCCAAATCAAAATGACCTCTTCTCAGACCAACCCAGACCAAAACGACCTCTGCTCAGACCATTCCAGACCAAAATGACCTCTTCTCAGACCATCACAGACCAATATGACCTCTTTTCAGACCATCCCACTCCAAAATAACCTCTGCTCAGACCATCCCAGACACAAATTGACCTCTACTCAGACAATCCCAGACCAAAATGACGTCTGCTCAGACAAAACCAGACCAAAAATGACCTCTGCTCAGACAATCCCAGACCAAAATGACGTCTGCTCGGACAAAACCAGACCAAAAATTACCTCTGCTCAGACCATCCCAGACCAAAATGACCTCTGCTCAGTCCATCCCAGAACAGAATGACCTCTGCTCAGACCATGCCAGACCAATAAGACCTCTTCTCAGACCATTCCAAACCAAAATGACATCTGCTCATACCAACCAGAACAAACCGACCTCTGTTCAGACCATCCGAGACAAAAATGACCTCTGCTCAGACCATGCCAGACCAAAATGACCTCTTCTCAGACCATCGCAAACCGAAATAACCTCTGCTCAGACCAATCCAGACCAAAATGACCTCTGCTCAGACCATCCGAGACCAAAATGACCTCTTCTCTGACCATCACAGACCAATATGGCCTCTTCTCAGACCATCCCAGACCAAAAGGATCTCTGCTCAGACCATCCCAGACCAAAATGACCTCTGCTCTGACCATCCCATACCAATATGACGTCAGCTCAGACAAAACCAGACCAAAATATGACCTCTGCTCAGACCATCCCAGACCAAAAAGACCTCTGTTCAGACAATCCCAGACCCATATGACCCCTGCTCAGACCATCCCAAACCGAAATGACCTCTGCTCAGACCAACCCAGACCAAACTGACCTCTGTTCAGGCCATCCGAGACCAAAATGAACTCTGCTCAGACCATGCCAGACCGATATGAACTCTTCTCAGACCATCCCAAACCAAAATGACCTCTTCTCAGACCAACCCAGACCAATACGACCTCTGCTCAGACCATTCCAGACCAAAATGACCTCTTCTCAGACCATCACAGACCAATATGACCTCCTTTCAGACCATCCCACTCCAAAATAACCTCTGCTCAGACCATCTCAGACACAAATTGACCTCTACTCAGACAATCCCAGACCAAAATGACGTCTGCTCAGACAAAACCAGACCAAAAATGACCTCTGCTCAGACCATCCCAGACCAAAATGACGTCTGCTCGGACAAAACCAGACCAAAAATTACCTCTGCTCAGACCATCCCAGACCGAAATGACCTCTGCTCAGTCCATCCCAGACCAGAATGACCTCTGCTCAGACCATCCCAGACCAAAATGACCTCTGTTCAGACAATCCCAGGCCAATATGACCTCTTCTCAGACCATCTTAGACCAAAATGACCTCTGCTCAGACCATCCCAGACCAGAATGACTTCTGCTCAGACAATCTCAGACCAAAATGACCTCTGATCACACCCTCCCAGACCAAAATGACCTCTGCTAAGACCATGCCAGACCAATATGTCCTCTTCTCGGACCATCCCAAACCGAAATGACCTCTGCTCAGACCAACTCAGACCAAAATGACCTCTGCCCAGACCATCCGAGACCAATACAAACTCTTCTCAGACCATCTTAGACCAAAATGACCTCTGTTCAGACAATCCCAGGCCAATATGACCTCTTCTCAGACCATCCTAGACCAAAATGACCTCTGCTCAGACCATCCCAAACCAAAATGACGTCTACTCAGACCATCCCAGACCAAAAAACACCTCCGATCAGACCCTCCCAGACCAATATGACGTCTGCTCAGACAAAACCAGACCAAAAAATGACCTCCGCTCAGACCATTCCAGACCAAAATGACCTCTGTTCAGACTATTCAAGGCCAAAATGACCTCTTCTCAGACCATCCCAGACCAAAATGACCTCTTCTCAGACCATCTCAGAACAAAATGGCCTCTTCTCAGACAATCCCAGACCAAAATAACCTCTGCTCAGACCATTCCGGACCAAAATGACCTCTGCTCAGATAACTCCCAGACCGTAATGACCTCTGCTCAGACACTACCCAGACCGAAATGACCTCTGCTCAGATCATCCCAGACCAAAATGACCTCTTCTCAGACCATCTCAGACCAAAATGACGTCTGCTTAGACCATCACAGACCAATATGAACTCTTCTAAGACCATCGCAGACCAAAATGACCGGTGCTCAGACCATCCCAGACCGAAATGACCTCTGCTCAGACCATTCCAGACCAAAATGACCTCTGTTTAGACAATTCCTGCCCAAAATGACCTCTTCTCAGACCATCCTAGACCAAAATGACCTCTTCTCAGCCATCCCAGAACAAAATGGCCTCTTCTCAGACAATCCCAGACCAAAATGACCTCTGCTCAGACCATTCCAGACCAAAATGACCTCTGCTCAGACCATCCCAGACACAAATTGTCCTCTACTCAGACAATCCCAGACCAAAATGACGTCTGCTTAGACCATCACAGACCAATATGAACTCTTCTAAGACCATCCCAGGCCAAAATGACCTCTGCTCAGACCATCCCAGACCAAAATGACCTCTGTTCAGACCATCCCAGATCAAAATGACGTCTACTCAGACCATAACAGACCAAAAATGATCTCCGCTCAGACCATCGGAGACCCAAATGACCTCTGCTCAGACCATCACAGACCAATATGAACTCTTCCAAGACCATCCTAGACCGAAATGACCTCTGCTCAGACCATCCCAGAGCAAAATGACCTCTGCTCAGACCATCCCAGACCTAAATGACTGATCAAACATTCCCAAACTGAAGTGACCCCTGGTCAGATTTTGGTGCGCTCAAAGTTTTCGTGCGCTCGAATTGCTCTCGAAATGGTCTCTGATCAGACTATCCCAGACTGAAAGGTACACTGATCAGACTGAGCCAGACCACTGTCCAGACTTTTGAGATACCTTTTTCTGACTGAAAATGACGTAAGAGTAGAAGTGTCTATGGTGAGTAAAAATGGTAGGAACAGGGGGTAATGGGTGCAAGCGAATAACATATAATACCATCCCAGACCAAATTGACCTCTTTTCAGACCATCCCACTCCAAAATAACCTCTGCTCAGACCATCCCAGACACAAATTGACCTCTACTCAGACAATCCCAGACCAAAATGACGTCCGCTCAGACAAAACCAGACCAAAAATGACCTCTGCTCAGACCATCCCTGACCAAAATGACGTCTGCTCGGACAAAACCAGACCAAAAATTACCTCTGCTCAGACCATCCCAGACCGAAATGACCTCTGCTCAGTCCATCCCAGACCGGAATGACCTCTGCTCAGACCATCCAAGACCAAGCTGACCTCTGCTCAGACCATCCCAGACCAATATGATCTCTGCTCAGACCATCCCAGACCAGAATGACCTCTTCTCAGACCATCCCAGACCGAAATGACCTCTGTTCAGACAATCCCAGGCCAATATGACATCTTCTTAGACCATCCTAGACCAAAATGACCTCTGCTCAGACCATCCCAGACCAAAATGACTTCTGCTCAGACAATCTCAGACCAAAATGACCTCTGATCAGACCCTCCCAGACCAAAATGACCTCTGCTAAGACCATGCCAGACCGATATGTCCTCTTCTCAGACCATCCCAAACCGAAATGACCTCTTCTCAGACCATCCCAGACCAAAATGACGTCTACTCAGACCATCCCAGACCAAAAAAAAACACCTCCGATCAGACCCTCCCAGACCAAAATGACCTCTGCCAAGATTATGCCAGACCAATAAGACCTCTTCTCAGACCATTCCAAACCAAAATGACATCTGCTCAGACCAACCAGAACAAACTGACCTCTGTGCAGACCATCCGAGACAAAAATGACCTCTGCTCAGACCATGCCAGACCAATATGACCTCTTCTCAGACCATCGCAAACCAAAATAACCTCTGCTCAGACCAATCCAGACCAAAATGACCTCTGCTCAGACCATCCGAGACCAAAATGACCTCTTCTCTGACCATCACAGACCAATATGGCCTCTTCTCAGACCATCCCAGACCAAAATGACCTCTGCTCAGACCATCCCAGACCAAAATGACCTCAGCTCTGACCATCCCATACCAATATGACGTCAGCTCAGACAAAACCAGACCGAAAAATGACCTCTGCTCAGAATATCCCAGACCAAAATGACCTCTGTTCAGACAATCCCAGACCCATATGACCCCTGCTCAGACCATCCCAAACCGAAATGACCTCTGCTCAGACCAACCCAGACCAAACTGACCTCTGTTCAGGCCATCCGAGACCAAAATGACCTCTGCTCAGACCATTACAGACCGATATGAACTCTTCTCAGACCATCGCAAACCAAAATGACCTCTTCTCAGACCAACCCAGACCAAACCGACCTCTGTTCAGACCATTCCAGACCAAAATGACCTCTTCTCAGACCATCACAGACCAATATGGCCTCTTTTCAGACCATCCCACTCCAAAATAACCTCTGCTCAGACCATCCCAGACACAAATTGACCTCTACTCAGACAATCCCAGACCTAAATGACGTCTGCTGAGACAAAACCAGACCAAAAATTACCTCTGCTCAGACCATCCCAGACCGAAATGACCTCTGCTCAGTCCATCCCAGACCAGAATGACCTCTGCTCAGACCATCCGAGACCAAGCTGACCTCTGCTCAGACCATCCCAGACCAATATGATCTCTGCTCAGAACATCCCAGACCAGGATGACCTCTTCTCAGACCATCCCAGACCAAAATGACCTCTATTCAGACAATCCCAGGCCAATATGACCTCTTCTCAGACCATCCTAGACCAAAATGACCTCTGTTCAGACCATCCCAGACCAAAATGACTTCTGCTCAGACAATCTCAGACCAATATGACCTCTGATCACACCCTCCCAGACCAAAATGACCTCTGCTAAGACCATGCCAGACCGAAATGACCTCTGCTCAGACCAACTCAGACCAAAATGACCTCTGCCCAGACCATCCGAGACCAATACGAACTCTTCTCAGACCATCTTAGACCAAAATAACCTCTTGTCAGACCATCCCAGACCAGAATGACCTCTTCTCAGACCATCCCAGACCAAAATGACGTCTACTCAGACCATCCCAGACCAAAGAACACCTCCGATTAGACCCTCCTAGACCAAAATGACCTCTGCCAAGACCATGCCAGACCAATAAGACCTCTTCTGAGACCATTCCAAACCAAAATGACATCTGCTCAGACCAACCAGAACAAACTGATCTCTGTTCAGACCATCCGAGACAAAAATGACCTCTGCTCAGGCAATTCCAGACCAAAATGACTTCTGCTCAGACAAAACCAGACCGAAATGACCTCTGCTCAGTCCATCCCAGACCAGAATGACCTCTGCTCAGACCATCCGAGACCAAGCTGACCTCTGCTCAGACCATCCCAGACCAATATGATCTCTGCTCAGAACATCCCAGACCAGGATGACCTCTTCTCAGACCATCCCAGACCAAAATGACCTCTATTCAGACAATCCCAGGCCAATATGACCTCTTCTCAGACCATCCTAGACCAAAATGACCTCTGCTCAGACCATCCCAGACCAAAATGACTTCTGCTCAGACAATCTCAGACCAATATGACCTCTGATCACACCCTCCCAGACCAAAATGACCTCTGCTAAGACCATGCCAGACCGAAATGACCTCTGCTCAGACCAACTCAGACCAAAATGACCTCTGCCCAGACCATCCGAGACCAATACGAACTCTTCTCAGACCATCTTAGACCAAAATAACCTCTTGTCAGACCATCCCAGACCAGAATGACCTCTTCTCAGACCATCCCAGACCAAAATGACGTCTACTCAGACCATCCCAGACCAAAAAAACACCTCCGATTAGACCCTCCTAGACCAAAATGACCTCTGCCAAGACCATGCCAGACCAATAAGACCTCTTCTGAGACCATTCCAAACCAAAATGACATCTGCTCAGACCAACCAGAACAAACTGATCTCTGTTCAGACCATCCGAGACAAAAATGACCTCTGCTCAGACCATGCCAGACCAAAATGACCTCTTCTCAAACCATCGCAAACCGAAATAACCTCTGCTCAGACCAATCCAGAACAAAATGACCTCTGCTCAGACCATCCGAGACCAAAATGACCTCTTCTCTGACCATTACAGACCAATATGGCCTCTTCTCAGACCATCCCAGACCAAAAGGATCTCTGCTCAGACCATCCCAGACCAAAATGACCTCTGCTCTGACCATCCCGTACCAATATGATGTCAGCTCAGACAAAACCAGACCAAAATATGACCTCTGCTCAGACCATCCCAGACCAAAATGACCTCTGTTCAGACAATCCCAGACCCATATGACCCCTGCTCAGACCATCCCAAACCGAAATGACCTCTGCTCAGACCAACCCAGACCACACTGACCTCTGTTCAGGCCATCCGAGTCCAAAATGAACTCTGCTCAGACCATGCCAGACCGATATGAACTCTTCTCAGACCATCCCAAACCAAAATGACCTCTTCTCAGACCAACCCAGACCAAAACGACCTCTGCTCAGACCATTCCAGACCAAAATGACCTCTTCTCAGACCATCACAGACCAATATGACCTCTTTTCAGACCATCCCACTCCAAAATAACCTCTGCTCAGACCATCCCAGACACAAATTGACCTCTACTCAGACAATCCCAGACCAAAATGACGTCTGCTCAGACAAAACCAGACCAAAAATGACCTCTGCTCAGACCATCCCAGACCAAAATGACGTCTGCTCGGACCATCCCAGACACAAATTGACCTCTACTCAGACAATCCCAGACCAAAATGACGTCTGCTCAGACAAAACCAGACCAAAAATTACCTCTGCTCAGACCATCCCAGACCAAAATGACCTCTGCTCAGTCCATCCCAGAACAGAATGACCTCTGCTCAGACCATCCCGTACCAATATGATGTCAGCTCAGACAAAGCCAGACCAAAATATGACCTCTGCTCAGGCCATGCCAGACCGATATGAACTCTTCTCAGACCATCCCAAATCAAAATGACCTCTTCTCAGACCAACCCAGACCAAAACGACCTCTGCTCAGACCATTCCAGACCAAAATGACCTCTACTCAGACAATCCCAGACCAAAATGACGTCTGCTCAGACAAAACCAGACCAAAAATTACCTCTGCTCAGACCATCCCAGACCAAAAATTACCTCTGCTCAGACCATCCCAGACCAAAATAACCTCTGCTCAGACCAATCCAGAACAAAATGAACTCTGCTCAGACCATGCCAGACCGATATGAACTCTTCTCAGACCATCCCAAATCAAAATGACCTCTTCTCAGACCAACCCAGACCAAAACGACCTCTGCTCAGACCATTCCAGACCAAAATGACCTCTACTCAGACAATCCCAGACCAAAATGACGTCTGCTCAGACAAAACCAGACCAAAAATTACCTCTGCTCAGACCATCCCAGACCAAAATGACCTCTGCTCAGTCCATCCCAGAACAGAATGACCTCTGCTCAGACCATGCCAGACCAATAAGACCTCTTCTCAGACCATTCCAAACCAAAATGACATCTGCTCAGACCAACCAGAACAAACTGACCTCTGTTCAGACCATCCGAGACAAAAATGACTTCTGCTCAGACCATGCCAGACCAAAATGACCTCTTCTCAGACCATCCGAGACCAAAATGACCTCTTCTCTGACCATCACAGACCAATATGGCCTCTTCTCAGACCATCCCAGACCAAAAGGATCTCTGCTCAGACCATCCCAGACCAAAATGACCTCTGCTCTGACCATCCCATACCAATATGACGTCAGCTCAGACAAAACCAGACCAAAATATGACCTCTGCTCAGACCATCCCAGACCAAAATGACCTCTGTTCAGACAATCCCAGACCCATATGACCCCTGCTCAGACCATCCCAAACCGAAATGACCTCTGCTCAGACCAACCCAGACCAAACTGACCTCTGTTCAGGCCATCCGAGACCAAAATGAACTCTGCTCAGATCATGCCAGACCGATATGAACTCTTCTCAGACCATCCCAAACCAAAATGACCTCTTCTCAGACCAACCCAGACCAAAACGACCTCTGCTCAGACCATTCCAGACCAAAATGACCTCTTCTCAGACCATCACAGACCAATATGACCTCTTTTCAGACCATCCCACTCCAAAATAACCTCTGCTCAGACCATCCCAGACACAAATTGACCTCTACTCAGACAATCCCAGACCAAAATGACGTCTGCTCAGACAAAACCAGACCAAAAATGACCTCTGCTCAGACCATCCCAGACCAAAATGACGTCTGCTCGGACAAAACCAGACCAAAAATTACCTATGCTCAGACCATCCCAGACCGAAATGACCTCTGCTCAGTCCATCCCAGACCAGAATGACCTCTGCTCAGACCATCCCAGACCAAAATGACCTCTGTTCAGACAATCCCAGGACAATATGACCTCTTCTCAGACCATCCTAGACCAAAATGACCTCTGCTCAGACCATCCCAGACCAGAATGACTTCTGCTCAGACAATCTCAGACCAAAATGACCTCTGATCACACCCTCCCAGACCAAAATGACCTCTGCTAAGACCATGCCAGACCAATATGTCCTCTTTTCGGACCATCCCAAACCGAAATGACCTCTGCTCAGACCATCCGAGACCAATACAAACTCCTCTCAGACCATCTTAGACCAAAATGACCTCTGTTCAGACAATCCCAGGCCAATATGACCTCTTCTCAGACCATCCTAGACCAAAATGACCTCTGCACAGACCATCCCAAACCAAAATGACGTCTACTCAGACCATCCCAGACCAAAAAACACCTCCGATCAGACCCTCCCAGACCAATATGACGTCTGCTCAGACAAAACCAGACCAAAAAATGACCTCTGCTCAGACCATTCCAGACCAAAATGACCTCTGTTCAGACAATTCCAGGCTAAAATGACCTCTTCTCAGACCATCCTAGACCAAAATGACCTCTTCTCAGACCATCTCAGAACAAAATGGCCTCTTCTCAGACAATCCCAGACCAAAATGACCTCTGCTCAGACCATTCCAGACCAAAATGACCTCTGCTCAGATAACTCCCAGACCGTAATGACCTCTGCTCAGACACTACCCAGACCGAAATGACCTCTGCTCAGATCATCCCAGACCGAAATGACCTCTTCTCAGACCATCTCAGACCAAAATGACGTCTGCTTAGACCATCACAGACCAATATGAACTCTTCTAAGACCATCGCAGACCAAAATGACCTGTGCTCAGACCATCCCAGACCGAAATGACCTCTGCTCAGACCATTCCAGACCAAAATGACCTCTGTTTAGACAATTCCAGCCCAAAATGACCTCTTCTCAGACCATCCTAGACCAAAATGACCTCTTCTCAGCCATCCCAGAACAAAATGGCCTCTTCTCAGACAATCCCAGACCAAAATGACCTCTGCTCAGACCATTCCAGACCAAAATGACCTCTGCTCAGATAACTCCCAGACCGTAATGACCTCTGCTCAGACACTACCCAGACCGAAATGACCTCTGCTCAGACCATTCCAGACCGAAATGACCTCTTCTCAGACAATCTCAGACCAAAATGACGTCTGCTTAGACCATCACAGACCAATATGAACTCTTCTAAGACCATCCCAGGCCAAAATGACCGCTGCTCAGACCATCCCAGACCAAAATGACCTCTGTTCAGACCATCCCAGATCAAAATGACGTCTACTCAGACCATAACAGACCAAAAATGATCTCCGCTCAGACCATCGGAGACCCAAATGACCTCTGCTCAGACCATCACAGACCAATATGAACTCTTCCAAGACCATCACAGACCAATATGAACTCTTCCAAGACCATCCTAGACCAAAATGACCTCTGCTCAGACCATCCCAGAGCGAAATGACCTCTGCTCAGACCATCCCAGACCTAAATGACTGATCAAACATTCCCAGACTGAAGTGACCCCTGGTCAGATTTTGGTGCGCTCAAAGTTTTCGTGCGCTCGAATTGCTCTCGAAATGGTCTCTGATCAGACTATCCCAGACTGAAAGGTACACTGATCAGACTGAGCCAGACCACTGTCCAGACTTTTGAGATACCTTTTTCTGACTGAAAATGACGTAAGAGTAGAAGTGTCTATGGTGAGTAAAAATGGTAGGAACAGGGGGTAATGGGTGCAAGCGAATAACATATTCGTATGTTATATTTGAAAATGGGCAGCAAATTCAAATAATAATCCCGCAAAAAGGGCAAAGTGCAAAAAGAGTTGTCAAGTGTCTTGATAATCCTGCAAAAAGGTCAAATGAAGTCATTGACTTTTTGCTGAAAAACAATTATGGATGGTCACAATTTTGAAGCACATTATGATTACATATACGTGAGTTTCAAACCAGATATACAATCATTTTTACTAATTTTTGGTACCACATATGATCAATTTTTCGTGGTTTTGAATAGAAGTTTGACGAGATTTTTGTGCTTTTAAAACGGCATAAACTAAAGGGTGCCCACGCTTGATACAACTTATCAGCAGATGAAGATTGATCACGTGTCACTTCAGTTTTTTACATCAACCTGCGCTAGTTTAAATTTCCTCCATTTCAATTTTCAGATCTTTTCCGTTTGTGGCCCCCAGCTTAGTGGGCGCATATTATTTGCACCCCCAGACGCACGTGCCATATTTTTACATGATGGTTTCTTATTCAATGGCACTTGCTTGGGGGTGGGCATGCCGTTTTGGAGGGCACAAAGGGAAAAAATCCCAATTTTCTTTAATCTAGTCAAATCCTTCCTGTTTCCAGGTCGGCAACAGGGAAATGAAATGAAAGATTCCACGAATACAAAAATTTAGAGCCTTTTTTTCCTAAATTTGTACTTTTTTATGAAAAGATTGCGGCGGACTCAAAATGAATTCGGAAGCCGTGACAAGTAATAACTGCATGATTTTAACCTGATTAGGGCATAAGTTTTATCGCAATAGGTTGTGAGATAATAATAATAATAATAATAATAATAATAATAATAATAATAATAATAATAATAATAATAGAATGGTTGGAAAAAAATTATGGTGTTCCACAGGGAACGGTTTTAGGGCCACTAGTTTTTCTTCTCTACATTAATGATTTTCGAGAAAAGGTACAAGGAAACTTCGACATAATTCAATTTGCTGATGACACAAGTTTCCATATTAGCAGAAACAATGTCAGCGAACTGGAAAAATGTGTTTCTGAAATACTGGAGAAAACAGATAATTATCTAAAGCAAAACAAATTAACCATGAATACCGGTAAAACTGAGGTTCTTTGCGTCTCGAAAGAAAATGAAAGTTTTGATCCAATAGTTTTTCGGGGACAAGAAATTAAGCCACAAAGTCACTGCAGATACTTGGGTATAATGATTGACTCTAAATTAAATTTTCATGTACAACTCAACAAAGTCCTATCAAATATGGCCACAGCGATCAGATCCATATACCTTATACGTTATAAGTTGCCTCTGAAAGCACGATTGATGCTATTCAAATCCCTAGTACTTTCTCATTTAACTTTCAATGCTCTTTTTTTCAGAACATGAATTTCTCTGCAAGGCAGCGAATTAATCGACAAATCAATTGGGAAATTAAAGTTTGCTATTTGAGAAAAAAGTTTGAAAGATCTAGAGATCTCTTAGTAAAATCTGACATTTTGCCTGCAGAACTTTTAATAAGCCAGATGAGCGTTTCAAAACTTAGGAACGATATTTCATTATTGAAATCAGATGGCACTGAGAGTTTTTCTCTAAGTGGTAATATCTTAGTAAGAAAAAACAACAGAACTGAACTGCTAATTCTCCTAAGGTCGAGCAGTCGATCATTACAAAAAAGAAGCATCCTAAAATGGAATAAACTTCCGCGTGAAGTCCGGACTATCAGATCACGCTCAAAAATTAAACGCATGTTAAAACAGCATCTGCTTCAACAATTCAAACTTGTACCGTTGGAAAGGAACGTTGGTGGCTTCAAAAGTTATTTTTACCTCTAAAAAACGGAACCACTAATTTTGATTTTTATCATTGCACTAATTTTGTATATATAATTTTAAACTTGTAATATTTAACCCCCGGGTTATATTTTCAATTTACTTGTTTAAACAAAATAATAATAATAATAATAATAATAATAATAATAATAATAATAATAATAATAATAATAATAATAATAGTAATAATAATAATAATAATAATAATAATAATAATAATAATAATAATAATAATAATAATAATAATAATAATAATAATAGTAATAATATTAATAATAATAATAATAATAATAATAATAGCAATAATAAATAATTATAATTTCGGTTTCTGCGTAATCGCAGCGGAACAGCATTAGGCCTACAGTAGCCTGTTCTCAGCTGCCCTTTTTCTTATTATTCTCCACATTTCAGACTGATCTTTTAATGAGCAGCATTGCTCTTTTTTTGGTGACTATAGCCACTTTTTTGTGTCTGAACCGTTCACGTGGTACCATTATTGCAGCCAACATTGGTCAGGCTATGGTCAACCTGAAGCTATGGTTAAGTAAGAGCTCATTCTCACAGACAACAATACGGAGGTAGGGGATTGAACTCTCAATCATTGCCGTGTGAATCACACACCTTACCTCTCGGCTATCACGCCACTAAAGGTTAGCTTGTACAGCGAACAGGTTTGGACTATAAACAAAATGTTTTTTATAGTATTTGCTGAGGTCATAGTTACCGTTGCTGAGAAAGTTTCTTCAGCATCATTTTCAAAGAAGTTTGACATTTTGCTTGCGTCAATTTTTGTTGATGTATTTTTGAGGTCGTTGAACCTGAAATACACATCGTTGTCGGTTCCGGCGCCATCCGATATCCCAGTTTTGATTGTGAGCTGGAACTGCTTCCCTTTGGTGCCCAAACAACAGACACACAACAAGAGAAATGTTTTTAGAACCATTCCAATCAGAAATTTGTTTTGATTGTTGTCTTTATGATTTGTGGCTGCAGCTAATCGGAGGAGACCAATGAACATTTATTTATCTTAATCGTCGACAGAAAATGAAGCAATAATTTATTAAATGAAATTTAAGGCTAGAGAAAGTGGATCATTACAGATGGTAAACAAGAGTGTTCAATTTTTCTTCTTTGATGAAAACACTTAATTTTATATGGCACTCCCTCAAGAGAGCTAATGAAAACTGAAAAAAATTCTTTTTATCGTATAGGCTGACCTGCACTGGAAACATAAACTAAAAACAATTAAAACTTAAAGCCTTTACAAAATGTTTTGCCATCTGTTCTCAGGTACGTTTTGGTCTACGAAAACCCGCTAAAAATATTTCATCAGTTGTTTGAAAAAGTAATTTTTGTTCAAGTGAGAGAATTCATTTGATTGTAAATCAAAGACACCAGAAGAAATTGTCCCAACACCAAAAATTAATGTAGTATTTTGCGAAAAAAAACTTTCCAAATTTACAAAGTTACGTTGTTTGACTTTTTCCTAAAAAAAAGTGCATCGGCTTAAAAATTTTAAAGACGTTGCATAAGAAAGTTGTTTTCCGAAACCCAAGAAAGAAGGAATACTTCACAATAGAATCCCTTCCAGTGTACAAGATCTTGTTCAGTCTTCGGGATTTTTGAACTTAGTAATTTCCGAGGCGTTGCTGAGTTTTATCAATTTTTGAGTATTTAAATTTCCACTCTAGATTTTACTCAATTTCATAGAAATTTTTAGTTCTTTTTTCTGTTTTCGCAAACATTAAGTTGCAATTAGGCTGTAAAACTTTTATCTGTCTGTTCATTACTAAAAATTACTTTATTATCACTACTTTTTTTATTGTTTTCGATCAACTTCCAGACTTTCAACCAGACTTAAATAACACATTGTTTGATTTGTCCGTAACAATTGCTGACTTTGGTTTATCGTAAAAGCAAAAACAAACGGTACAGTCAGTTGGAAAACAAAAAATCAGTGGATTTATTTGTTTGCTGTGTTTGATAGGTTTTAGTTTTAAGTAGTTTTAGTTTCTAATGAAACATTCCAAAAACTTCCAGATAACTCATTGGGTCTTTCCCATTATAGCCCCCCCCATGAAATTATAGCCCCCCATTATGGTATAATTATTATGATTGGGGGGGGGGGCTAGAGGTTACATGCCCACTAAGCTGGGGGGTCTATAATGGGAAAGACCCAGCTCATTTAACCCACGACTCGAAAAGTCACTCTATATAGTCTCCAAAGTAGTCCTACATCAGTCAAAAAATCAAAAAAAAATGAGACAAATGCAAAAAAAATTAGCTTAATGAAACTGTGGGCGGGATTTGTTGGAGGTAGGTCTGTTTAGTTTTGATTGAAGGAAGGAATGTCAAGAAAAAATAATGACTTTTTGTTCTCGAAAAATACCAGCATTTCATAAGTACTAATTTTTACAAAATAAGCTACAGTTGAAATCCAATGCTCAAATAAAGAAGTCAACATTCACGAAATGAGGTAATTGTTTGCAATAAAAGACGTTAAAATTCATTTCACGAACAAGCTTTTTATAAAGTGGAAAAAAATAAGAGAAGAAATAATGGAAACGAAAAAGTAGGGAAGAATTTTTAATTAACCCTACCTATTTCAGAAATAATTAAAATAAAATAATTAAAAAATAATAGAAACAATGCAAAAAATTGTGGTGGTTTGTAGGAATTTTCGGGCTGCTAAGATACGTGTACAGGTTAAGTGGGGGGAGGTAGTGTGAATAGAGGAGATTAGGTTAAGCCATTGAAACCAAAAAAAAGTTGCTGAAAAGTTTGTATATGTTCAACTAAGAGCTATTTGATTGCCAATGGGAAGGTTTAATATTGTCGTACGGTGATAAAACTTCGAAAAAGACCATTATGAATAAAGTTTAAAGATCACAAATTGTTAAGAAAACTAAAGAAAAAATGTTAAGTTTCACATTTAAAAAATCAATAGTTCGAAGACAAAACCAGACTTATTTTAAGTTCAATAATAAGCATCTGAGACTTTTCATTAGTGGGACCGTCCTACAAGTTCACAAAAATGAGTTTGAAAACCGGGTAAGGTTCATTTTTTCGCGAAAAGATTTTCAATTTCTTAACAGTCTTAACAGTTAATTGGGTTCACCTAATCATTTTTAAGAACCGCATTGAACTTTTAATTAACGAAACTAAGTCTTATGACAACTGAACAGCGACAAATGCAGCCAAAACAATCATTCATTAAAAATTACAAAAACACATTGTCGAAGCTATAAAACCCATGAGCGACGATTAACTTAAAACAAATTAATTGTTCATTGAGCTTCATTTGATCGTAAAACGGGGTTTGCCATTAATAGATTCTTCGTATGAAAAGTGATTTATCTCTAAATGACATAAAAACCAAAAAATCGTGAAAAGGTGTTTTTTAAAAGCTCTCTAATAGAGCGCGAATCCTTTAGGTTGTAAACTTACCGATGACACCAAAACTGCCCGTTTCATCGCTTTTTCATTGCTCGCTTTTTTATGAACACGAAATTGTTCCTCATTTTATCACTAAAAAAGATATTTGAATTAACATTTTGATACAATTTTGGCATAGAAAACTTATCAAAGCTGCTATGTTATCAGGACCTCAAATTATCTGGACCTCTTTCTGACGTCCTCTGAATCCAGCAATCAAAATTTAGCTTTCAAATTGGGGTGACTTGGGTTTCCATAATCCCTAGTTTTCTTTGTTCTTTTATTTTTGTGTATTGCCAATTCACGACTTACATTAGACTTTTTTCTTCTGGTCGTGGATTTTGCCTTAGAATTGTGTACATTGTACTTCAGCGCCATATATCAAAAAGTTGTTATGAAGCTAGCTTGAAGAAAAATCACTGGCTTGACAGGGCTACTTAGATTAAATTGGGTACAAGGCAACCCAATATAGGTACATTATATAGGAACAATGTTGCCCAAGATCGACACCAAGAACCAGCACCTGGTCAAATTAAATTTTTTTGCCAACGGGGCGAGATGGTTAATAATGTTGAAATATAATCGTTAGGTGGCAAAGTGAGAGATAAAATGACGTTTGGACAATCAATTTTGTTACCTTTGGTGTGCGACCTGACGATTGTGAACGCTCTTATTAAAAAGCTGCTTAATTTGTTTATAGTTCAATTCATTTTCTTCTGGATAACTTTTTAGAACTATATTTTCGCATCTATACTTACTCAAAGTAAGCGTCCACATGCCTGACGTCATAAATGTCCTATTTTTGCTTCCTGGAGTGCGTAAATAGCACACGAAAGAGTTCTTATTCGAGATCGGTAGTTATAAATTTTGCCCGTTAACCGGGTTAAAGTCAGCGCTTTAGACCGTGATGAATGTCGGGTTGTAAATTGGAGCTCATTTTCCTGTATAGAAAACTTTTGGTATAATTAGAACACATCAAAGTGATTTTACAATAGAAGAAAAAACGGGAAGATAGTTGAATCAGGTCATTTAATCTATTTGGCTAAAATGTCAGAAGGTAATCAATATTGCGACGCCTCCGTGGGTTAATGAAACGACCTAATTGGGGGGAAATTGTATGCGAATACTTGACAATTGGAAAAAAACAAGTCATTAATAATCTTGAGAAATAAATTATATCTGCTCCATTATAATTGACAGTTTGTCCAATTAGAAGATTTCATTAACGTTGCCTCCGATTTTTAGTTTCCTATTGTCTTTCAAACAAAACAGTCGCTTGAAATTGGACTTAAAAACTTGTTTTCCTGTTGCGTCGATTCGTTATTTCAAAACAACACCGCAATTAAGTAGAAAACAAACAAAAACAACAACAGCAACAAGCTGAGAAAAAAGTGGCTGAAGAACCCAGATTTGAGAACTTAAAAACTTGAATTTCATTTTTGAACCTTTATCATGTCTCAAAAGCAACAGTCAAGATGCAAATCTCAATTCACATTCATCTCAATTCTTCTAGTAGCTTATTTTCTAGATGCAGGTAAATTTTCATTTGTTTTCAACTTTTCGCAAATTGAACTTTTTTAAGCAACTATGGCATAGTTTTATTATTATAGAGATCTGTTAGAAAGGATGCTATGATATGAAATAAATATATTTATTTTGATTTCCAATAACTAATTAGATTAGGTCAATATTCAATTGATGATCGAAACAAAAATTTTTTTCATGTTTCTAAAGTTGGTTTTCGTTCAGAAGAGAGTTCCGTTCAGTAAAGAAATTTCTTATTTCGTCTCCATGAATATCGAGTAGCCGGAACAATTCTAAGTGTAACTCTGCAGAGAAATTTTTTTCGAGTCGAACATCTTTGAGTTGATTAACAGTGTTTAACTTTAAGTTAGTTGTATTGACAAATTGATATCTTTTCAAGATCTTGGGAAATTGACAAATTTTAAAATCTTATATCTTTGAGTTAGTACACACAAAACTTTTTACAAAAACTTTAATAAAGTCGTTTTCAAAACGTACGCACATCAAATTATCAACATTATCAACTCAATGCAAACACAGCACATCGCGGATCGGACAAGTCATCAATAGGCTTCAAAGAAGCTCAAACAAGTGATGCCTTGAAGCAGTTCAATTATACAGAAATGAGATCAAAATCTAGCTTTCAGCGACAGAAAAGAATAAAAAAATTGCATCAATTCCTAAACGGAGTTTTTAGGGTTGATCACAGCCGGATCAAGAAACTTCGGCAGAGATTTTAAACTGTTTCAGATACACTGCAAAAGCTGTGTTAGAGAAACGCTAAAGTAACCACAATTTAATGCTAAAAAAACCTCCTACTAATTATAAAAAGGCGCTTATTTGTAACTCAAGCACATTGAGATACTCTAAAGTTACTTTACCTATGCTCTGGACCAGTTTTAAAAATTCTTAAATAAGAAAAGAACATATTAACTTTAAACAACTGGATTGTTCAATATTTCCAATGTGATCTCTTGAAATGAGACTAATAGAAGCTTGTCTCGAATTTTCAATAAACTCTTCACATGAGAAAGCAGTTTGTTCACAAGGAGTTTTTTTGTGCGTTATACAAACTTTTTATTTCTTACAAATGATCTCACGCAGTGTCTGCTATTGTAATAATCACATAATCAGACTGCTCTTATGTTGTTCTTTGCTTCAAAAGTTCATTTTGGAAGATTTCAGCAAAAAATTGATACCAGATGTTCATGCCCAGTTTTAACTTCTTCTTTGAATCAATGTAAGTCGCCATGCTTGAGGATTGATTTATGTAAAGCGCCATTTTTTAATGATTGGTAACCAAAAGTAAAGTCATTCATGTAAAACGGAAGTGAGGTTATATGTTTTTGATGTAACCTGAAACAAAAATGAGAAACTAACAAATAAACAAGAAAGGAAGGTAAATGGACTGAAGACGACCAAGGATAGGGTGGCGTTGAGTTCATCAGACTTGTTGGTTTCGCATCAAATAGATTGAGGTGAACACAAATAGACAACTATATAATAGAGTCGGCACTTTTCATCGATGGCGTTTTCTTCATCTGGTGATACTGTTTTCTAGAAAAACATCTCACTTCGATAGCAAAATATCACTTCGATATATGCTATTCTAATCAACTTTCTCATGTTTCAGCTTCTGCTTACTCAAGAGGCCTCAGATATAATGTATGTACAGTTCTTTTCTTTCGCTTAGCTCACATATAATGAGTAGAAATCATAAATGCCTTTTCCAAACCCTAACTGAAACCTGACCAAATTCAATCAATTCTTGAAATTTTTGAATATTTCTAAGTTGCATTTTCCTTTGATAAATGAAATTCTCAAAAAAACATTTGGTAGAAATGACGTTTTAGGTTTTTGACTAAAACAACAGTTTTGACTAACACAACGCAGTTTTATTGTGTTGTGCTTGTGCATTGTTCACTGATTATTTTTGTAGCTTGAAAACTGGAAAGATAATAAATGGTTGATCAGAACTTAAAGAAAAAGCTTCTCCTTTTCAGATGAATTTTATCATATATGATATTTTTATTTAATCAAATATGAAAAGATGAGTAGTAAACTATAATCCTACTAGTAGTGAAATCAATTGTCTGCTCAATTTTGTTTGAATTTGTAACACCAAAAAACTATTTATAACTATTTATAACTATTTATAACTATTTAGGATCTGGGCCACTTCACATCGGCTAAGAGAGGAATTCTTGATCATGATATGGGTGGGAAGATTTGTCACGAGGAAAACGACAAGTGTCACTTCCACGGAGACTGCTGCGAGGGGTAAAGTCAATTGAAAAACATTTCAACATAAAAGCAAAATGCCCGTTACGACCCCCCCCCCCCCCCAAAAAAAAAAAATAGCTCAAAATAGAATAAAGGCAATGAAACCGCAGATGAAATCATTTGCGTTTTTAAAGATGAGTTGAGTCAACATAGGGAATAATTTTTTACCGTTCGAAACATGGTGTGCAAACAAACTGAAATTAAATTTACATGGACATGGTATTTGGTTTTAACTAACAAATTTTTTACAATTCTTTCCTTGATGAGGAAGTGCCAGTGATCAACGAACATAATTAACTTACAGCATGCCCGGCTAACTAGGCTTTTTTATCTTGACTTTCACATTGCTTTCAACAGACAGGTATAGCGCAATCAGCCTGCAGGTAGGTAGGGCGTAATATTTTCACGAAACAAAAACAAAAAATTATTTGATTCATCAGACTTTTCATGAAAACATCATTTTTGACTCAATCTTTTAAATAAGCAGAACATTGGAAACAACAACTCATTTCGTAGGAAAGTCAATTAAACCTTTGAATCTCTTAAATAATGAGTCAACCAATTTTCTGAGTTCAAAAATTTTACGACAACTTACGACAAAAATGTTGGAACTCCTTTCAATAGAGTTACTTTTTTCAAAAATAACTTACAAGCTCAACTTAAGATGCAAAAATGTTAACATCAAATACATTCTGATATTAAACTATTTTAAAAATCTTGCTTTTTATTATCTCTAACTTATGAAGTGATAAATGAACATTTCCATTCCACCGCAGGTAAAATTACCCATGATTGTCCTTAACAACGTGTCGTGTCAATTGAACATCAAAACAAGGAAGCTCGGTAATGTGCGTTCGCACATAAAATTCCGACCTTGCTCATTCACACCTTTTTGACCTAATTGTCTAACAAAGGAAGAGATTATAAGAGATATACAAAAATAGATGTCGAAATTTGAAAATTTTTTACTAAGTCAAACTACTAAATAAACTATACAATGTCCTGCTGCATTTGAGAGTTCAGGCTACCTGCCATTATTAAGATTATGAGAAAATGCAAACAACAAAATAATCAAAAAGAGACATTTTTTACGGCGTAATTCATTATTTATTCATAAACAGTGCATAAACCGTTCAATAATCTATCTAGTTTCTTTAAAGAAAAAATTTTTAAGGTCAAATATTATTAGCTTCAACTAAAAATTCTGAATAGATTTACATTCAATTCCTCTAACGATCTGTTTTTGTTGATAATAAGCCATAGGACAGTACAAAAAAAATAATTGCACGTACAAAAGTACAGAAAACTAGAAAAACGAAAACACAAATGATTGAATTACTTAAAAAATTCAGCTACTATTTGAATATTACGTATTTTTATTTCAACTAATATTTGTATTTTTTCAGTTAGGCCAAAAATGAAAAATTATATATGTTAACTCTGTTGTTAATTGCACATTAATCCGATATGTCATTAACTTGAACATTTTAAAGGACTACAAAAAACGCATATTGTTCAGTTAAAAAATTCAGTTCAAAAAAGCAAAAGAGAAGTTGACGTATAAATCAGAAGAAAGTGCACGGGGCCTCTCATTGATTAGATTAATTTTCCACTTAAAAAATAGGAACAAATCGGGAAAAATTGAAAAAATAATCTGTAATTTTTGAAAACAATTAAAATCAAAATCTTCGAGCCGTTAGCAATCAAGTGATAGCATTTAATAAAACAATTAACCCCATACAAGGAAGCTAATGAGTGCTGCTATTATTCACCAAAAATTCTTATGACTTCGTAAAGAACAATAATATTTTCAGAAAACGAAAGATAGAAATAACGCCAGAGAAAGGTGTCAAAGTATTTAAAGAGTAAGGAACCTAGAGTAAAAGTACAAAAATAGAAGGAGTAGACTGCAGAAGGACAACAATTACAGGCGAAAACTAAAAAATCAATGAAAAAGTGCACGAAGGAACATTCGAGGCCATTAAAACCATAAGCAATTGGCTGATAACTTTCTTTTTGTTCAGTTGACGGCTTTTCAACGCCATTAAGAACATTCAATATTGTCATAAGCATCTGGGACCTTTCATCAGTGGGAAATTTAAGTTTCACAAGTTCACGGATATGAGTTTGAAAACCGGGCAGTGTTCAAAATTTTGTTGTTTTCATGGTTTTAACAGCTATTGGGCATGCATTAAAAGCAAAAAGTAGGTTCGCCTAATACTCTATAGGTAGCAAGTTGAACTTTCATTTAACAAGACTACGCAATAGGACAACAAACATGCGACAAACGCAAGCAAAATGCACAAAAAATATATCAAAATTTACAAAAACATCTTGTCAAAGCCATGAAAACCAAATATAAAGTTTTGACATAATTTCTACGAACGATAACTCGTCGAAAAAGGGCAATTAAGAAAAATCTTCTTCATTACAAATTTTACGCCTGAAGAGCTTTCTAGTGTTTCCACTCTTGATTCTCTACGATGATATCGATCGGCGATAATTGACTGATCAAAAATTCATTTGAGTGCATAGTTCTTCTACCCACTACGCATGGTTCAACAATAACAAATATTTATTAAATTTGATAGAAGGTCATCGTATTAAATATTTTGTATTAGGAAGAAAAATTCCAAAACATGACTTACTGATCATTTGGCTCTTTAGAAATTGGGTTTCTAAAATGTATTAAAAAGAATGATTTAAAACTGCGAGAAATCGAATATGGTTAAATGAAACGGTTGCCACTGTTGTTCAGAAAAGCTGCAAGATGTTACTTTCAAGACGTAATGTTTGTTGTATTTTAAACCTTTCTTCAATTATACCGATGAACGGGTTAAGAAATGGAAAATTGAGAAAAACGTTGTCAAGAATCCAGTAGTTTTTGAGATGCTAAATTCTGGGCAACTTAAACCCAAAGCAAAGTGAACAAAAGTAAACAAAAAAAGAAAATCGAATGTGAGTTAAGAAATGATTTTTGTAGGATAACGTCTTCCATAACATTACTGGATATATACATACTTAAATATAAGGTACGGTTTCTGTTATATTTCAGACTAGCCTGCAAATATACCTTTGAAGGCGTTTGTTTACCTCACGATGGAAAAACCCTGTGGGATTTCATAACCAACCTACTCGATGATGACGACGATAATTGAAGAAATGTTTTTGAGACAGCATGTATACAGATGAAACAAAGTTTGATTGTTTGAACTCAAATTATGCCTAAATTATGAATTAGAAAGAGATTAGAAAATTCAACAGTTATTATTGAGATGACATCTTTTCTCTCGTCATGTTTTGATTAAAGGAAACTAAGTGGAAATAACTTCAGAAAAATGAACGACAATGTAAAACAAAACTGACTTGAAGTTTTCAACAATTTTATAATAAAAAATATTCAGCTTTTTTTAAACAAGGTTTCGGTTTTTTCTCTCCAGTTCTGTTTTCCTAAAAAAAAACTAAACTAAATTAACGCTCAAAGCATAAATAAAACCTTGCACCGATGACAATACTTGAGCACAACCAAAAATAATTGCTGGCAACCCAAATTTTCCAAGTCCAATTCTGGAAACAGAGAATTAACAGCGCAATTACTCCCTGTACTAGCAGTCTATTGACAACAAATTTGCGTAAAGACATCAAATTGCATGTAGAGATGAGGTGAATATATATATATATATATATATATATATATAAATATATATATATATATATATATATATATATATATATATATATATATATATATATATATATATATATATATTCACCTCATCTCTGCACGCATTCTGATGTTCTTCACGCAAATTTGGAGCTCATTGATCAAAAAAATGTAATTAGAGAAAAACATGAAAAAGTAAACTTGAAACTTGATTTTGAAAAATTCTATTCCAAAAGGGAAATAAAAAACTCGGATATTGGTGACAGAGCAAATCACCGCTGAATCAGCAGCAATTAAAATTCAACGAAGGAAAAAAGTATGCTCAGCTTATCTCCCGCCTAAAATATTAGTTTTGTCTGTGATTCGAAATTACGCGTGGGTACTTGTAACATTTAATTTGCCTTACACGTCGTTACCACTGAGCTAAGTCGGGTTTTCTGGTAATTACCCTCCAACTGGCTTAAGGATAAAGAGCGTTTTTTCTTTTATATTAATTACCAGTTATAAGCTGCAAAAGTATGATATGACATTATGCTGCTCAGACTTAATTTCGGTGCATGGCTCCTCTGAGTTATGAACTCAGCAAAACTCAGTGATGAAATTAGGTCGGGAAAATAAAAGAAAATCAAAATATTGTAAACTGGGGGAAGCCTGATTAAATTAAGTGGTGATGACATAACAATTTATCTCGATCATGACTGTAGACGCAAATAAGAAGCCAAAACAACATTATATAGAATGTCCTGAAGTTCATACTATAAAAATATGAATCAGTTGGAAATTATTGGGATATATCAGACCAAATAGGAAAAAGCTTTCAAACGAAAACAAAATTCAATTTCGTAATTCATTCTTAATTGTTTCTGTGGTTGAGTTCTGTTGTCATGACAATAGTTGTATAGTTTTTTGAGGCCAACGCTGAATAAGTACCTCAAAACTTTTTAAGGAAAAATGGCTGTGCGTTCAGACAAGAAAATTTCGCCACAAGAAGTGAAGTAAATTAAGCAGTTAAAGCATTTGCGACGCTAGCTGATTGAACACGTGATCACACTGTTGCAATTGCCCTGTCAAAGTTATTCAACCACTTGGATAAGGCTGAGAGTTGGATAAACTGTCAATAAAGATTAAAATAGTGATATTCTTAAGCTACATGGTTTTTTAATGATATTCAAAAATCCTGACCTCAAAATATCGATCCATCTAGCGTACATAAAAAAAATTGAAGCAAAATTTTGCACATTTCCATGAAAGTCAAATATATTGTTCCCAGATTAGTGAGCACAAAAAGTTCCAAACAACTGAAATGCATATTTTTCCGGAAAACTCAAAAAATGAAACTCGAGGCGCTAAACAACTTTGCGCAACAATTCAAAATTAGTTCGTGAAAAGGATCTTAAATTTGGGTTTTTTTTGTGTTTCAGACTTGCTTGCAAATTAACATACGAAGGTGTTTGCCTGCCTCACAATGGAGAAACTATCTTTACCTTTCTCGGAAAAATCATCAGTCGTATAACGGATTGATCCGAGAACTTGGACGTTGTCAATTTAACTTTTTTCAGAGAAAACAAAAACTATCAAACTGCGACTCTGTTCTGATCAATACCTATAGTGTCATTATATTGCTGTCAAAGGTCATATGAAGCTCGGTTTAGTTCACAGTATATTGAATTTTTCTGCATCTGAATTCTAGTAACCAGAAGAGCGTATTGGCGAAAAATTTTTATATATGTCAATTTAACGTCAACTTAAAGTTTCTGTTATAGACAAAGTGAGGCAAAAATTTGCAAACTATTTGATTAAGTGATCCAGTTGGTTATAATTAATATCAGAAAGAAGCCAGGGATGCATGAAGTAGAGTAACGTGTCAAGTCATTACACCATTTAAGGTTTTTAAGTGATTTTTTGGTACAATTTCTTTAAAATCAATATCACTATTCCACTCTCGGTTTTGTTGTTTTAATTGATGAAGATCCTTATTTTGATTAAAAATGCGTTTCCGCACGTTACCTATGTTATCCACTACTTACTGGTTGCGGATTAAAAACGCCAATTGTTAGGGAGTCTAAGCAGTTGCAACCACTGTGAAAATGGACCAGTAAAAGACTTGAACCAGCATCTCTTACTTGCAAGACTGGTCTGCTTCCCGTTTACACCTATTGGTCTTAAGCTCTCGAACTTGGGCATATATAACTTGTAACCTCTCTTTTAACCCGGTCTCACGTTTTTTCTAGTACCTCAAGGCTTCCTTTCTCTAGCCAAGCAAGTATACGTTGAACTAGTAGAGCTTCTTGTCAAGCCATGTCAAGCTTATCTGATGCACAATTAACATTAGACAGTTCTCTCCCAAACTTCTCACCAATTCTTAAATAAAATTCATACATAATTTGGTTGCTAAAAGATTTTGTTGTTGAATCAAATTAGACACAAATGCCAACAAAACTCATGCTGATGAACTTGCCCGGGTCACCGATCATATAACTTTCTTTGATTTTTTACTAGGCCCTATATGATTTCTATGTTTTCTTATTACTCATAGAACGATCATAATAATTTTAAAAATTACTCTCAAAAAGCCTCAATAGTTATTCCCTAAGTAAATTATATGGAAAAAATCAGCCAACGATTCCAAACGTGTAGAAAAACAATTTCTTTCTTTGTAGTCATCAGAGGTCATATTTGATTTGTACGAAATCTTGGTAGTCACACACGAATCATATATAATTTCCAAGAAATCATACAGGAATCATAAAAAAAATTACAGCCATAAAAACTGTAGAATTTTTTTCCGAACGAAGTTGAAAAAATTTTTTGGAAAGCATACAGGCTCATATATGACACATAAAACATCAACTGGTGCCAAAAATTATCGTAAAATGTTGTCAGAAGGCATTTAAATTTGTTATATCGCATGTGCAATCCATATTTGTTTCTTTGGGTGCGCTAAATTAATAACTATGCGCTTTAAAAGTATTCAGAAAACGATCTTGATGTTATCCGGAAATTTTTTTCAAATATATGTTTGAAATGAGCATTTATAGGTAGGAACTAGCTTCAGAGATTATCAGAACCGTAGTCTTGTACGTGGACCTAATCTTTGATTTGGTCCAAAACCTTGCAAGAAACACTGCAGTTCAGGGTCTTTTGGCGGATCACAAAATGAAACAGGGGTATCACATAAGTGATACTTTACCGATAAAAAATTATAAACTTTACTGTCAATAGATTTATGAGAATTAGGTGTATGATTCTTGGTAATCATACTAGGATCATATATAATGCAGTATTGAAATTAGATCCGAGTTATGCTGCACTTCAAGTACAATTGGAAACTGAAACTTTCCTTTGTGTTTGGGCAGTAAATGTGATTAACATATTGAAAACAGAGTTCTATGGTCTGACGATCTTACCCGTGAATTCCACAAAATCGTTCACATTTTAACTAACTACTTACCGGAGTCCCATGAACTTATGTGAAGAATCATCTCGTATTCTTAGGTTCGAACAATTGCAGCTGGTACACCAGAAAAACCGACCCAATCATAACCACTCAGAAATATAGCAGGCATAGAAACCCGTCGGAAGGAAGGAAAAACAAAGGGGCACAAGCTAAACAAATCATTGTCGGGAACGATAAAAGTTAGTTAAACTATGCATGATTTTGTGGAACTTACGGGCAATTTGGTATGGCCATAGAATTTTGTTTTTCGATCTGTTAGTCACGTTTGCTTCCATAAATATTTGATAGAAAAACTTTATGAAACTATATGTTAATAATAGCCGGAAAATTGCCAGAAAATTGCCTCCACTGACGTGCTTGAAGCCCACCGGGATTGAGACAGAAACAGAAAAAAAGAAGAGACAGAAGTTGACAAAATTTCTTCCTAAGCTTGAAAAATTGTTCTAATTTAGTCTACAGTTTCAATTAGACTCTAAAACTATACTTTATTCAGCTTTTGAATTGAAACCTATTTAGCTGAAAACTAATTTCAGCTAGCAATGCCTCTAATAAAATTTGATAGCTTAATGCACTATGACTTCATGACCGGGCTTTATTGGTTTCTACAGTTCTGTTGATTTTGTTTTTTTTTTCGTTGACCGTATTCACTACACTGCCTAATTCCTAATTCAATGATTGAAAAAATTCAAAATCAATTCAGTTGAAACAGTGAGTGAAGCAAATCACGAGTCAAACGTAAAGCGAACCAAAAAACTGTCGCAGGATAATTTACAAAAACCAATACAAAGAAAGGAAACCTTGAAAACTCCTCAATTGACTAATAAAATAAAAAGCCAAACAAAACAACTTTTACACAAATTGAGAATTATCAAAACAGAATTTGTATTGTAGATTCTTTGGTTGTTACGGTAGCAATAACGAATAATAAACATACAAAAAAAATCACAAAAAAAACATAAGTTGGCTTTTCACAGATTTCTTAGACACAAACAACAAGCACAAGCAATAACCACAAGCCGAATTGTTCTGTTAGAGCAAGTTTTTAATAAAAAACATTAAATTTTTTTTACTGTTTTGTGCTCAGAAACAACTTTGTGTTGTCACAAAAATTTCAAAACCCAGCATCAAGATAGAGCACTGATTAACAGGCAGTCTTCATTAAAAAAAATGAAAAACAGCAGTTAAAAAACCCAAATAAAACAAAAAAACTTTATTGAAAATGGAGATTACTTAATAAATAACTTACGTTCAAAGACACTGATTTCACCAAAATCGGCAAATTTTTGCCAAAACTACAACACGGCAAACTTGCAGGCTACAAAAAAAATCGGTTTATATAGTAGCCAAACAGACGGAGGAAACTGATTCAAGAAGCTAACATTTAATCAAAATGAAAGATAAAATACTTTCAAAAAAGCGCCTGTATTGATGGCATCCTAATATCTATTCGTTGCTGAACTCTTAAGCATTTGAAAATATCTCGTTGTCACTTTAACTATAACAAAGGACGATAAGCCCTGACTTCAACTGTAACAAAAAGAACAAAACGTTTTCAAACAACAAAAGGTTTTCAAGAAAAACTTTTTAATCAGTTGTAGAAAATTGTGATTTTTATGTCCTCAAAAAATTATCTGGGTCAATGAAGGTTATGCAATAACTCAAATTTCAGCCTGCAATTTACGCCGTTTTTGTTGGAAAAAATTTAGCAGAAAATGCTGTGACTCAGTTGTTAGAGTTGGCAAAATCAACAAAAATAAAACAAAAACATTAGCATAAAAAGACTTTTCTCAAAGCATAATAGACATATAAACTTTCACTGACTTCTAAAATAAGCACAGAATACTGAAGAAAAATGACAAAACAAAGAAAAATTAATGCATTCAGGGCTCAAAAACAGCAAAAACTAACGTTTTTACTTTGAATTGAGGCCGTACTGCAGTTTCAGCACATTAAACACCTAGAAAACTACTAAAATCAGCTGTCGTTCTCCATTGCGAAAAGATGACCGCCGGGTTTTACTTGTATATCATGTTTCAAAAAACCAAAGTCATGGAAAAAAATCTGAAAATCTTAACCAAAAAAAAGATAGGCGGACATGTTCTGAAATAAAACTAAAATAATTGAACTAACTAATGACTTGACGAATAACACTTTTACGTAAACATCAAACTCGGACTGTCAACAAAACCCATGAACTTATATGCGCAAAAATAAAACAAAAACTAAAAACAATTAGTCAACTTCTGTTTGCAATATCTATTGTTTAAAGATACACTATTATCAACAAAATTATTATGAAATTGTGAGTTAACAGTTACAAAGAATTTGAATCAACTCAGCCTTAAAATTGAATTCTTCTCAAATAGAACAGAAAACACAACAACAAACCTGAGGAGAAATATTGACAAACAAAGTAAAGGGAGACAAAAAACTAAGAAAATGGCAAAAAAAAAACAAATTGGCATTATTGAAAAATTTTGAAAGATAGTGGCCTCAATGTGAGAAAACTACATGTCAATATCCATAACCAGAATATAATATGAGACCTAAGAAGTCTCAAAACACTTTTTCACAGTTCTAATAGCAGGAAAAGAGGACATAACTACAAAGAATTTCAAGGTTCACAGATTGACCTGATTATTTCGATAACAAACAGTACCTCAGTCATTGAAGGAATGAGTTGAAAGCTAGAGCTGCTAAAACTACCGATTTTACACCATTCAATTATTACTGTGGAGACTAAGCAGAAGGATTAAGCATAAAAAGACATGCAAGGCTAAAAAATCAACTTTTGTTTTTTCTTTCAAAAACCACTAGCTGTTAACTCAAACTGTGCAAAAAATCATTCACTAAAGTTTTATGATCACAACTTTTGTCAAGGGTCAAGGTGATAACAAGCTTTTTTTGTTTTTCATGAAATAAATCAATTGCAAAAAAGCGCAATTAGAACAAATTTGAATCACAGTAACAACAATCAAGAAAAAACACTCGATGCAGAAATGACGTTGGCGCATGTGAAAGAAAATCCATCTTGAAGAGCTCATTCCACTTTAAAGGAGAGTTTGAAAAAAATCACGCCTCAAACCTGCTAGACTTTGGCTCCCATTATTAACTGAGCAAGACCAAATTCAACCGTTTCAATTGACTTCTCACTGATGTGAAAATGCCGAAAAAAGTGTAAACAAATCATTAAAAAAACACAGCCGGAACTCTCCGGCACCGACTCGATGTATACATTAACTTAGTCCACAGCTATCCACTCATTAAATAAAAACAAATATCAACTTACTAATAAATTTACCATTCAAACTGAAACAATGACAGTGCGAAATAACATGAGAAAAGCCGGAATTAACATACGAACAAACATCTGAGAAATATTTTTCCAGAATTGCGTTTTTGGTTTAACTTTTGGTAAAATTTATTTGCAAGGCAAATATTTATTATCCAGTAACTGAGAGCCTTGTAATGTTTACAAAAACCAGAGAAAAGGTACACACAGAAAAACTGAGAATGGAAACAACAAAACAAAAAATTTTGCAAATTGATTTTAAAAGGCTACTTCCCGAGACAATAAAACTGGATAAAATAAGAAGAAGACTAATCAGCCATTTAAAAAAGCAAGCAATGAAAAACGGGACAGACGAACATACAATATTTAATAAATCATTTCAGTAAAAGCTGCCCTGCAATTGTTTTGATGTGTCAACTCTTAATCGCACTACCGCTAAGAAAACCACTAGATAAAATAGCGAAAAAAGTTATATAGAAAAAGCGTAAATTCAGCCAAAGCACTTAACAAACAGTCAAAATTGGTTTAAAATTGGATCAATATTACCCCATTTTTTGTCAAAAAAACTCAGAAGGCAAATCAGTCACATTTAAAGAGCATCTCAGCCCTTTAAAAAATTAATTTTAGCCAAAGAAATCCACACGTGCCTATTAGAGCTCTCCAAAATTCAGTTTGACATAATTTCAGATAAAATTGCCTGAAAAACACCTGAATTCAGCAAAATTGTTCATGCGAATTGTTCTCACCTGAGCAACGCCTGAAAAACTGAAAATTTCAGGCATCACTAGCTGAGTTTTTACCTGAACGTGCGTAAAAGTGCTTAAAAACACAATAACAAATGATTTAAAAAGCACATAAAAGACATGGAAACACATTTAAAAAATGCTTGAACAGTTCAGCCAGTTTTTTCCAGGTATTTTCACTGACTTTACCCAAATATTTATAGTTAATTTATTTGAGGAATACAGAAAATCAGGAACCTCCTGAGGGCATAGTAAGGTAAAAAATTTAGCAAGTGATTTCTTAGACTTTCAGGAAAAACTCGGCTAAAATTCATGTGCATTCAGTTATTTATCAGGTGTGAAAAATTTGCCTGAACGATTAAGCTAGATTCAGGTGTTTTTTCAGGCAATATTACTCAACTTTTGAGCGTAATACAAAAGTGCAGCTTCAACAGGCTGCTGTTGATTCACTGCTGACTAAAATTCTAATGAGTGCTCAGCCGAGATTACACACAAAAAACAAATTTTATATATTCCAAAATTTTTTACCCTACCGTTCAAAATTTATAGGCATATTGCATTTTAATAGTATTGTCATTCCAAGACAGACAAGAATCTTTTCACACTTGGTTTTTTCTCAACTCTTTTTTCAAAAGTTAAGTTTTTCGCAAAGAAGTACAAACAATTTCATTATTGGATTTTGGTTCTCTATTGCGATTTAATGCCCGCCGTGTTTCACTTGAATATCTTATTTCAAAAATCAAAAACAGGAAAAAAGTGTGAAAATCTTTTTAAAAAAACATAGGCGGAGATGGCATGAAATAAAACTAAAAAATTGAACTAACATATGATTTGAAAATTAACATTTTTACGTCAAAATCAAACTCAGATCGTCAACAAAAACCCATGACCTTATATGCGCAGAAATAAAAAAAAATTAAAAACAATTAGTCGTCTTTTGTTTGCAATATCTATTGTTTAAGGATACACCATTATCAAATAAACTATTATGAAAATTATGACTAAACAATAAAAGACAATTTGAATCTACTCAAGCTGAAAACTGAATTACTTTAAGATACAATAGAAAAAAAAAACAACAAACATGAGGGGAACTATTGACAAACAAAGCAAAAGAAAACAAAAACAAGGGAAATGATAAAAAAACTAAATTGGCATTAATAAAAAAAACGTTGATCTATAGTGGCCTAAACTCAAAAAATCCACATGCCAAAAACCATACCAGGAATATAATAAAAACCTAAGAAGTCTCAAAAACTTATTAACAGTTCTAGTAGCAGAAAAAGAAGAAATAACAACTAATGCAAGATTCACAGATTGACCTAATTATTTTGAATGCAAACAGCATCTCAATGAAGAAATGATCTGAAAGCTGCAAAAACTAATTTTACCAAAATTACGCCATTTCTACTGTGGATGCTAAGTAATAGGACCATAAAAAACAAAAACATGCACGACTAAGAAATCAGCTTTTGTCAAAAAGTGGCAACACAAATAGTGTTAAAAAAATAGGAAATCAATAGCTACGAGTCATAGAAAGGCTTAGCGTTGTACAGAAACAGATAAATTGACTAACATAGTCCAATATAGCACTCTATGAGACTTGTCTCTAATGTAAATTAATGAAAAGGCAACAATAAGTACAACAAATCTTAGCAAAAATCTAAAATTCACCAGAATTTTTTGGAAAAATTAGTGCGAAGTTATAGAAAAACCACTAGCTGCTAACTCAAACTGCGCAAAAAACCATTTACTAAAGTTTTATGATCACAACTTGCGTCAAGGTGATAACAAGCTTTTTTTTCTTTTTAATGAAATGAAGCAATTGCAAAAAAGCCCAATTGGAACAAATATGAATCATAGTAACAATAATCAAGAAAAAAACACTCGATGCAGAAGTTACGTTGGCGCACGTGAAAGAAAATCCACCTCGAAGAGCGACTTTTAGTTGAAACGCAATTTTTTCAGTTCATTTTAAGATAGTTTGAAAAAAATGCGCCTCAAACCGACTAGACTTATTTTCCTTTACTAATCAACGTGACCAAAATGAACACTTTATATTGAATTCTCACTTATGTGAAAAGGCCAATAAAGTGCAAATAGATCTTACAAAAAACAACCGGAAGACTCCGACAACGACTCGAGGTATACATTCACTTAGGCCGCAGCTATGCACTCACTAAAAAATGAAACATCAACTTGCTACTTAATTTACCATTGAAATTGAAACGATGACAGCGCTAAATAACTTGAGAAAAGCCAGAATTGGCATCTGGGCAAATATCTGAGATTTTTTTTTCAAGTTGCCATTTTCGTTAAACTATTGGTGCAAACAACTTGCAAGGCAACTAGTTACCATTCAGTAAATGAGTGCCATGAAATATATATATATATATATATATATATATAAACCTCAGAAATGTACAAACAGAAAAAACGAGAACGGAAAAATCAAAACAAAAAATATTGCAAAATGCTTTTAAAATGCTACTTCTCGACAACAAAACTGGATAACGTAAGAGGAAGACTAATCAGCCATTAAAAAGGCAAGCAATGAGAAAGCGGATAGAAATTACTAAATTCAAAAAATTGTTCTAGTAAAAGCGGCCTTGCAATTGCCATGATGTGACAACTTTTAGTCGCACTGCCTCTAAAATACCACTAGAATAAATATCGAAAAAAAGTTATAAAGAGAAAAATTAAATTCAAAAAGTTAGCCAAAACACTTAGCCAGCAGACAAAAATGATAGAAAATTGGAACAATGTTACCCCATTTTCTTTATCAAAAAAAAACTCAAAAGCCAAATCAATCACATTTAAAGAACACCTGAGCCCCTTAAATAATTTCAACCAAAAAACTCCACAGAGCTCTCTAATATTCAGGTAGATATAATTTCAGATTAATTTGCCTGAAAAACAGCTGAATTGCTCATGCAAAATGTTCTCACTTGAAAGCACCTAAAATATACTGAAAAAATCAGGCATCACTAGCTGAGTTTTTACCTGACCGTGCGTGCAAAACACATGAAAAAAGTGCTAGAACAGTTAAGACAGCATTTTTCCAGGTATTTTCACCTGAATTTTACCTAAATTTTTATGGTAGCTTTATTTGAGAAATATAGAAAATAAGGTAACGCCTGAGAAAAATGCTTGAACAGTTCAGGCATAATCAGGTAAAAAAAAATAGCCAGTGATTCCTTTGTTTTTCAGGGAAGGTTCAGCTAAAATTCAGGTGCTTTCAGGTATTGCTCACGTGAGAGCAATTTGCCTGAAAGATTAAGCTAAATGCAAAATTACGCAAAAACAAATTGAATATATTCCAAACGTTTAGAGCCTACTGTTCGGATTTTATACGCATATGACACTTTAATAGTATTCTCATTTTAAGACAGATAAGTGATTTTTAACATTTGGTTTTTCTCAGCTCTTGTTCCACAAATTTGTTTTTCTTTCTCAAAGAAGTAAAATTTGTTAAATTTTACACCTACCCTCATTAAACAGACATTTTTATTCATGGACTTTCAAAAATCGAGCTGCTAAAAATTCTAGCTGTCAAAACGTACACCGAAAAATCTTATAGATCTGAAATGCGAGTCGAATAAAGAACAGAGACAAAGATCCTCGACTGTACCGATTATAGCTGACAGTACTTCGGAACCTATGCCTCAAATGTGGAAAAGGCAAATTTGCTCCCCGTGAAACTGGAAAGCGACTCCAGGGTAAGGAAATTAATGCTTAAAAAGCTGCTGAATACTGGCGCTAATTATTGTCAGAACCAATTAAAACCCTTCAAATAAACTTCAGAGCCAAAAATGGTTCTTAAAGCTTTCATTAACCATCAGCAGGAAATTTCCTCCTCCCTTTTTAATACACAGCCTTGCATTCAGTCTGAACAACAGTTGAACAGATTTGATCTCTTTATAATTTTCACCTGTAGAAATGGACGCCAAATTTACGTAATTCAATTCACCGTGTAATAAGCGTCTCATTGTCAGAATGTTTGATTATTCTATCAACCCAACCGGCATTTACACCTTGAGTTTGTTTGGAACAACTTCAAAACCAGACTTAGCCAGAGGCAAGATTCCGCCCATTAATAAATACTCGGATTCCAAACACACTTCCAATTTGGCCAATTTGACTGGCGCAAATCTAAGGAAGGATTTATGAGCTATCATCTTAACCACTTCAATTAGGGATATTCAATGGGCTCTGATTGGGAAAAGTGTGATCAAAATTGCCGGCACTAAATCTAATATTGTAAGTCTTTTTCTAATAAATAAATCCTATATGGAAAAGGTGGCCTATAAAACACCGGGCAAATGGGGTTCGTCAACTTATCCAGCGTGGGGCTGTTTGCTGGGCTGGGATTATGTTTGTCCAGATATAGCAAATTGTTTCAGTTCTCCATGAATTTAAACACCTACTTAGTTCAACGTTCCTATATTCAATAGGGCCATTTGTTCAAACCGCGTGGCTAACAAGTTCCTTATGATTTCACACAGGTATACACAGAATGCATTTTGAACGAGATTTACAGCAGTGCTTTTCATTTAACTTCAATTGGTTAGCTGGATTTCTATCACTTTGAGTCTCTGTTCCCTAAACTGATAACTGTGGCAACTGTTTACATTTCCAGTGATATATGGAAAGCAAACTTTTACACCATTTAAAACTGAGCACTCGGTCAACAAGGTAAGACAGTGTTATAGTTAATTGGGCTCTAATTATCCAAGCAAAGCTCTTTTGTCTATTTTTTTTTTCATTTTTTTCTCTGGTTATATTCAAACTCTGCGCCGATTTTGGTCCCTCAATCTTCTTCAGCAACTTTCTTTATTCTGATATTTATTAAATAGTGATTTCGAAATTTTCTCATTTTATGTTTATTTTTGTTCGCCATTCCTTCAAGTTCAATTTTGATTGAAATGAACTAATTTAGCAAAAATAGGTTTTAATTTTGCTAGGGCAGTCTGTTTTTGTGCAGCCAAATTTGGCCGGTGTTTATCATACGAACAAGAACCTTCCGAATAGTTTTAAAACTCGGCATTCTTTCCAATTTAGTTATCGTTCTAACCTCACTTTGTTTCATGGGAGGGAGGAATTACACGCTCAACTGATTGTTTTGTTCACCAAATTTGGCCGATCGATATATGTATAGTAGAGAGTTGTGAGTGGCGTCAATAGAAAACCTATCAAGCGTGAAATATTTCTATCAAAGGGAGTTCCAAATTCTGTTTTCTAGAGGAGTTATTTAGGCTTCAAATGTTTTTGCATTTTTCCATTTTGCCGCACCTTTGTTCATTTTTGTCCTTAAGGGTAAATTTTAGATATCTTCTGTCCAAAATCAGTAAGAAAAGGAATGTATTTCTCTCAAATTGATTAGTTTTAATCGTTGTTTGCCATTATTTAAAAATTTGCACAATACTAAGGTTTTTCAGCAAAATTGATTTTTGCCTAGTCTAAACTAAACTATTAATCAAAAACATCCACTCATTTTCCAAAAGTAATCAATAAATAAAGTCAGTACAAATGAACAGAGTTATTTGAAGAAAAAGTTGTTTGTATATCGATTTTTGTTGATATAAAAAAATCAATAAATGTTAACTTTTGCAAATGGCCAATTGGTATTAAAGTACTTGTTGACTAAATTTCAATTGGTAGATTTCAAGAAAAACCTCATGTCAATTTCCAGAAATTAGACCCAAATCATTTTGCTTGCAATTTTTTTTGTCAACAAATTGTTAAGCGGTCATGTTTCTTATTTTAAAAACATCTAATGTGCTTTGTCAGAATTTTTTCAGATTTTGTCTACGAGGTGAGCTAAAGCAGCTTTTGAAAAGTGTGTTTTATCAGTTTTTAAACTAATTCTCCAAAATTTAATGCAAAGTTTTATTCTTTGACACAGCAGCAAAAAACAGAAAGTACTTTTAGCGGAACTGCTTTATTACTTTTGAAATAACCGAAAAGATATTGCAACAACAAATACCAAACTTATCATCGCATTAATTTTTGGAATTCTTACTTGCCGTATTTAGATTTTTAATTTTGCTGAAATCATGTTCTACGAATTTAGCTAAAGTTTATTTTCATTAGATGGAAAAATGAAATTAAACCTTTAGTTGATAAACGTCTAAAATATTCTAAATTTTATCCCGTATTTGTGCTTAAGTTGCATGGTTGCTTATTGAAATGTTATTCCTCTTCAGTAAATCTCTATTTAAAAAGACTATACAATTTCTGTAAACAAATAGTTTTAAATGGGGAAAGTAAAAGGGCAGTAGTTCAATTAAATTTGTTCTAGAAATTTTGTTAAAAAAATTTTCGCATAGTTTATTTGGTTGCCTTTTATTGACAAGAGTTCAGCCACGATACTTAAATTCACATGCATCTATTATTATAAATATTTAGGAAAATGCGCCAATCTTTTGAATTTCTTCTATTGTTTACAACGGTTTTCCAATTGTTTTTAACAGTGTGCTCTCAAAGTTGCCCGGCTTCAAAAACGTAACGAAAAACTGTGAATATAATTTTGGGTGCCGTTAATGTTACTTTTCTAGTAACAAATATAATAATGCATTGAAATATCTTATCAAATTCATCAAAAAGCTCAACTTAAAAGTACCGTCAACTCGAGCATTCTCAATCTTGAAAAATCGGCATTCTCAATGTAAAAAAGCATTCTCAATTTAAAAGTATATTGTAGAGTAATACTGTTTACAAGTTGAATACTTTCAATTACTTGTCGCATTACCATTTTAAAGATCATGATGAAGAATCAGTTAGACTTCTAGTGGTTTAAGGACGTAAGGGTGCTTCAAATTTACCAAAAACTTGCTTCGAGGATCGGAGATTAGGGAAATTTGTCTTTTTGCCGTGGAAGCACAAATTGTTTGAGGAGACAAAAATTAGTACACTATTTGATTGGCAAATGTAGTTGTATCCTTCAACCCTTTTTGAACATGCTCTACAAGTATAGTTCAATTCTTCAGTTTTTTTTTCAGTCTTTTTTTTCAGAGATATGAGGCTGTTAAAACGATAAAGAATTTCTGATTCGTTTGATTAAGAAAAAGTGTTCATCAATCAATGAAAGCTTACATCAATCATTGATTAAAAAATGAGAAGGGTTACAATTTATATTGATTTCCGTTTCGAGAGGTTTGCAGTAGCTTCTCTATCAGCTTCTTATTATCAAGGGAAAAGACTTCTTATTATCAAGGAATTCAACTTTTTGAATTCTATTTTTAACCAAAAAATGTGATTGAAACCATCTTTTTGGAAATGCAAACGCCCCGATGCGGTTAGAACCTTTTTCTTAGTTATCATAAAGCTTGGCTTCTATTCTTGAATCATACGATCACCATTTTAAAATTGGTAATATTTTGTGTGCCCTTTTAGCAAAAACAGTTCTTGTATTTCAGAGTAGTTTGCAAGTAAGCCACTGAGATTACAGTAAGCCATGTACTTCATTTTTGCCGATTGTGATTCTACAACTTAACTTCTATACGAAAACTATTTCGAAAGTTTTTGCTGCTTGCCTTAGTGTTCTAGTACATCTAGTGAAATAAGTACGCCATGCTTGCAACTGTATTAACGGATTAATGGACGATGTTAACCTGTTATTTATCAGAGCAATATTTTTAAATGGAAAGCAGAGAAAAATGACCTCTAGTAGTACTTAAATTTAATGTTTTGACGCTTATCGTCCAGATGAAGAACTCAAATTTTCCCTACAATTACGTGAACGTTTGTTCTGACTAAGTGGATATAATTTTGTTGGCCTGTTTTTTCGCCCCCTTTCTTTTAACCCCCTATATTTTAACCCTGATTTTTTAACCCCTTTATATATAATTTAATCCAGCAAAAAATTAACCCATACAATGTTTACGCCCGAAATTAAGCTTCTATAAATGAGCATATATAAGTCTCAATCGATTATGATTAGTCGCATTAAAAGCGATTAACATCGGCGTGAAATGACAGAGGCGTGACAAACATTTTCACACCTGTCATTTAACCTAAAAATTAACCGCTTATAATTGCCAGGAAAACGAACCTAAAGACTCAACTGTTAAGAGCAAATTTACAACACTTATCGACTTAGTTATCTCATCTAGTTCTTAATGGGGTAATTAAAGGCAATTCAATGTGGATCACATTCTAGACAATTTGCTTTATTGCAACCTGAAATCAGCATGATAACTTCCGACTCACACCATTTCTTTCAAAAACAAAAATATGGCTTAGAGAAGGATATGAGTTATATATAAAAAGATTGATTAAGTAAACGACTGCCAGGGATTTCGGGATGAATCACAGCTACAAGTGCCGCGTTTCTGGCTTTAACCAAGATGGCCGACATATTCGCGACATTGTGATTCACTAGGGAATTTGATCCCGGGTGTTAACCGTTTGTGGCCCCTATTTGGCAAGTTTTTCTAACATTCAGATATGACACTTACACACCACTTATTTTGCTTGCAGTAAAAGTAGGTTTTAAATCTAGCGTAACTTGTTTCATTTGGAAAGTACCGGTTTCTCCGGCTTCTAGACTGAAACAGCTTTTGAATCTGGCTCGTCATTAACAGACGTCAAAACAAACGCAAACTGTTTAATGGCAAACTCCTCAAGATCAGTAACTTTGTGTTTTTTCAGACCTTTGAACTTTGCTAATTGTTCAAATGGACGCAGAAATAGATAAAAAAAATTTGTTGAACCGAGTTCGGGGTGAACAAATTGCGGGGTTAAATGACAGAGGGGTAAATATATACGGCGTTAAATTTTATGGGATTAAATAAATCGGGGTTTAAAGAAGAACTATACTTCCGGATATTACATGTTTGCGATAACCCCAATGAATTACACTTTCGTTTTCTCTTTAATATTATTAGCAACTTAATTAGAAACTAAACTTGTTTTGCCGGCATCAGAACTGTAATGCTCAAACACGGTCAGTTACTAGGTGCAGTTTGAGTGAAAACTAAAGGTCCATAGAAATTTGCTGTCGCAGATGTATTTCAGAACGCATTTGTGTTCTTGGATTGTGCAAATTCATTTTACTGTCAAAAATTCGTTTCCATTTCTTCGGTTCTTTTTAAAGTCCACCCAAAGATTTAATACCAAAAAGATAGAATCTTCAGAAATCAGCATTGTTTGGTTGTGATAGGTTTCTCGCAAGTCCCACAAGGCATTATCACATGAATTAACCTAACGACAATCAATTGGAGGCAATTAAAATTAAAAGCAGCTGGTTTTAGCGCCAAAGTATGGTAACCATTTTGTTACAAGTTTGGTTACCTTTTTGTTACAAAAACAGCACTTAAGTTTCAGGTGTTTTGAATGCACGATCACATCTAAACAAAAAGAATCTAGTGCAAAACTCGGCGAATCGATTTGTTTGAACTTTTATTAATCTCGGCTTTTTTAAAATTGGGCCATCTGAGTGCACAACAAGAAGCTCACGTATTTTAAAGGTGCTATTGAGTTTTGATATGATCAGATATTTAGGACCAATTGTGGCCTGATAGCCGAGAGGTAAGGTGTGTGATTCACACGCCAATGATTGAGAGTTCAATCCCCTGCCTCCGTGAAGCTGTCTGTGTACGGATGAGCTCTTACTTACCCATAGCTTCAGGTTGACCATAGCCTGACCAATGTTGGCTGCAATGATGGTAACACGTAAAGTTTCAGACGCAAAAAAAGTGGCCATAGTCATCAAAAAAGAGCAATGCTGCTCATAGAAAGAATAGTCTGAAACGTGGGGAATAATAAGAAAAAGGGCAGCTGAGAACAGTCTACTGTAGGCTTAATGCTGTTCCGCTGCGATTACGCAGGAACAACAATTATTATTAATTATTATTATTCGCTACTTTCCATAATATTGGACTTGGCTATTTTTCCTTGACTTTTCCAAAGCTTTTGTTCAGAAGTATCGAACTTACAATTTTTGGCTATTCTTTCAATTAAATAACTTGATTCCGCAACTTTCACGTATTTTAAAGGTGCTATTGAGTTTTGATATGATCAGATATTTAGGACCAAATTGGGCTGCACACTCTGGTTGTATAAAAATCATTTTTTGCAAACTTTTTAAACAAACAAAAATGATTCACAGCATCGTTAATCAATAACCCACATCCTCTAAACGTTTACAAACTGATGCTAATAGATGAATAATTTATAAATTTAGGGAATAAATTAAGCATTAATCAAGAGTCAAAATATCCAATTGCGTTTTATTGCTCATCCAAGTCATGTTCAATTCAGTCATAACAATGAAATGCTTTTTCAATCAAGAATTAGGCTTTCAATCAAAGTTCACAGGTTTAGCAACCACACTCAACTCCGTCTTTTCCAACCTTTTGAACTTGGTCATCAAATTTTTTCTCAACGACGATCCCAACTTTCGTTTAGTTAAAGACTTGCTTTTCATCATAATCTTCGAATCGGTCTTTGACAAACTAAAGAAACTTCGGTTTGCCTTCTCGCTTTGGTTAGTCGGAGTCATGAACATAACTGCTTGTTCTGGCGATGGAGATCTTTCCTTGTCGCTCGATTCTTCATAACTATCACATCTGGGCACTTTTGGTTCTGAGTCAACTGATTTTGATTTAAGCATATGCATTAATGAAGTAGTGCGAATAGGGCAAGGTGGTGGCTTTTTTGCTTCGGATTGCTTTTGACCATCGAGTGAAATTTCAACGTCTGCATCCGAACATAGAATCTCAGACAAGCATTGAAACTTGCGCTTTTCCCGAATTTTAGCGACGTTTAGCGTTGGCTTTACTTTATCATTAGGCGAATTGTCACAAATGAAATCAGTAGCTTTGTTGTCTTTTTCTGGGCTCAAAGTACCCCAATTCGCAACTTTGGGGTACATTAGCCTTAGAACCTGCAATGCGTACACAAATTGAGGAAATGTTTGAATTGCCTTCATTCTCTGACTTCGAAGCTCGAGTAGCTCCTCGACGTACGCAACCGATTCCAAACTTGACTGAGAAAGCAAAGAAAGAACAATATCGCAGTACACAAACACTCCAGACCTTCCAACACCTGCGCTACAGTGCACAATTATAGGACTCGAATCGGATGCACTTTTGAGCTGAACAAAGTTCAACAAGGTTTCCAAGTACTCCACCTTAGCAGGAACTCCGAAATCGGCCCAGGATGAGAAATGGCAATGAGTACATGCATGTTTGTTATCAGATCCTCTCTCTGTTATTTCAAGAGTTCTTTCAGTCATAATCTTTTCCGTTACTTTAACATCTACACATTTAACTGAGACGCTGTTGAAATCTCTGCTATCATCACTTTGACCACAACCTTCATCTTCAATTAATGGCAAGTATTCGAATACCTTTTCTCGTTCGTTTTCTACAAAGTTTCCCAACATTACAATCAACTTGACCTTGTTTTGAAGAACCATTTTCCAAAATGCCTCGCTGGTTCCCTCAAGAGGTCCTTGGCACATAATATACTGTCTAGGCACCAGCGAATGTTTAATGAAGGACGCATTTATGTAATCACATGACTTTTCATCACCTTGCTCTAGCAGTGGGTTCAACTTCACCCGATTCTTATCAAAGGGTAAAATGTTGAAGTACCGGTTTAAGGCTCTATATTGCACCCCTTCGACTGTTTTGAAAGCACCCTCGTCTAATTCCCGCCATAGTTTGTCGAAAATTTGCTTTAACTGTTGCGATATAAGAGGCACTTTTTTGCCCGATAAAAAAGTTTGAATGGTACTATTCCATTTACTGTACATCTGCGATCTGAAATACATTCATAATCAATTATTGTATTTAATAGTGGAACGAAAATTAAAATTTATTGATAAGATTCTTGACCAGAAATCGAAAAGATATGTAGGAATTTTCAAAATCTTTGCATGTAATCGAAGAAATAGGTATCCTATCTTGTAAAGACAAGTCTCGATTTTTAACGAAAAGAAACTGAACAAGATCTTGGCGATTCATCCCACGTTTTCAAGAAAATTATGCTCTTGCATATCTTGGCACGTATCAAGTTTCGCTTCATTAGGTTCATGAAATATAACATAATCGATTTTCTCAAATACATGCATGCAATACAATTTCTGTATAACGAATATCTATCTTACCTAACCTTTCAGCTTTAGTTGACTGTTCAATATATATAATTTATTAATAATTACTAAATTCTACGACAATTAACAATATCAATAACATTAATGGTCTATCAGTTTTATTAAATCATATTTAGTGCTTCAAACTGAAATTGGTTAAGTCTCTTACGCTTCAGGAAATGAACGCGTGTGTACTGCACAGTAAACAAATAATTGACCACTTTTTAAAAATAAACACCTCAAATACTTTTCAATCAACGTGATAGCCCATTTTGATTAAAGTTCAAAACACTGCTTTCACCACTGTAAAAACAATGGGCACAGAAACAATTTTCAGTTGATTGAAAAAGTTAACAATATTTGACAAAAAAAGATGAGTTTTGATCGAGTCTTAGTGAGAGAAAAGAACATGCTTAGCATTGTTAAATTGACAGTTTCTATCAAAAAATCTCAACTTATGCAATTTATAACGCGCATGTACATTTTATAAACCTCTGAAAAATTAAGCAAAATTGTTCGAATTACACAATACAACAGCAGGTTAATCACAGTCCAAAGTTAGAGATTTAAATCACAACGTGATTCGAGCCAAAAATGAAAGAACTGTGACTGTATGTTGGTAAGAGTTCTTGTTAGAGTCGAGTGTGATACTTGAATCTAAGCAGGTATTGTATGTTAAATTAGCGAGTTAAGAGAAAAGGCATTTTGTCAATTAAACAAGCGGCCATAACAAACAGAAAGAGGTTCTTTCAAACACCTCAAGTCTCAAGTCACATTCATAAAAGGCATCGTAAATTTGTCCAGCTAATTTGTCCGCCTCGGCTATTCACTTCAGCAAACAAACACACATATAATAGAAAAACAACAAACTTCAAAAGCCTAATCAAAATAAGGACCGCCAACAGTCAAAAATCTCCGGTTTCAAACGAATGAAACTCCGCCAAGTTGAGAATTTTAGTTTATATACCAGAACCTTATGATATTTTATGGTTATGAAAAACACACATGAGAAAGTGATCAAAGCTGAAGTCGTGTAAACAAATACGCCATCAAGATTTGCCCCTAACCTTCTATGTTACACCGCAGGGCGTATATATTAATAATACTATAATACACTATGAGCACAATAACATTTTTTTTATTCTGTTAACTATTTTTTATTGTTTGCAATATCTGCATTAATTATGCCAATTAACAAATGCAGATCGGTTGTTACTTCCAACAGGAAGCTAATAGTCATTAGCATAACTCTTCTGAAGTTTTGCATGTCAATTGCAAAATAATCAAGCACAAGTCACGAGGAATCTCTTCCCCATTATACCATATCTAAACGGGTAGCATTGTTAGCTGATGGGGTGAAAACCCTATCTCTGAAGTTTAATCATTGCAATCAGTCGAGTCGTAGGGCACTATCGATACCTGTAGTTTTGATAAAAGGCTGACAGGCCAAGCAAATAGCAAGGTAGATCTACTAGAAATTGGCAGCATACCATGATTATATACTAAGGAACCATGAATGAAAATGCAAGCTGAGGAAAGCACTGTGAGGCTCTTAGCACATAAATTGAAGACTCGATTAGCGGGTCCATTAATACATTAAATGAAAGATAGAAAATGGTGTAGGTTCATTCAGTTCATTTGTAAACATTTAAGCTTTGGATTGTAAAGAAAGCCCGGTCAGATCGGCTTTTGATCAATGAATGATTCATCAAAATGATTGTTTCCAGATAGTGCTGTTAACCATAGATCTATCGTACCAAAAAGCGAGTACAGCACAATTTGTGCTCTTTAACATTTACTTTTGATCGAAACGTTTCATTTGGGTTAAGGCGTGGAGAAACGCGTGAAATATTGAAGTCTTAAACGAGATTTCAATCTCATTTTTTCCGCTTACACAGAAAAGATAGTTCTGCTACTTTGTTTGCCACGCTGTTGCGACTTGAAATGTTCAATTTTTATGGACAAAAAGAAAAATCAACTCAGCTTAAAAACAAAATTTAGCGAACAGTAAGCATACAAACGATGCAAAAGGTAACAGGATCAATGCATCTCCAGTGAAGGAATTGTGCAAGTTCATCGGAGAAATGAAGAGATAAACTTTTTGACAAAAAAAAACAAAAAAGTCGAGTTCGGACAATTGATCACTTATGCTTTGGTGTTAAATACAATAAGATGGGTGGAAACTGTTTGTGCGATGTTCAAACAATCAAAAAATTGTAGTTAACTTGAAAATATTAAAAAGTTACAAAAATAGATTTTACAATATTTTTCAACAAGATGATGCTCCTGTGACTAAATTGAAGATTGTCAGAAATTTCTTCAACGAAAAAGACCGGGAGGAACCGGAATGGTCAACAAATAGTGCCGATCTAAAACCAATTAAAAATTTATGGGCCATTTTGGAGCAACAATTACGAAAATAGAAAGTTCTTTCGAAAAATTTGGAAAAAATGACACAAACTTTACTCAGATGTCGCAAGAAACTTGTGTGAAAACTATAAGAGTTCAAATAACAAAGAAAATTACCGGAATCTGAAAATAGGAGGCTTACGCTTGGGAATCAATCTACTTTGATTTTCATACAAAAGATTATTCAGTGATCAATATTTATTGAAGAAACTACAATTGGCGCAATTTTGAACTGAAATTTTCAAGTATGCCGTGAATTAGCATATCAAATTCAGTTAAAGAGGTTTTATTCTAAAGGAGAGCAATTCAGATTACAAAAAATCAGGTTCGAAAAAAATCACACTAGTGCAGAAATTGGTTATGAAAAAATAGCATGAAACTAATTGCAAGAAAAATTGATCAATAGTTAATGACCAGTTATTTGAGACGTTTCAAGAAATTATCCAAACTTTTTCAAATAAAAATCATAAAACTTTTTCAATACTTTTTGTTCATTAAAAACGACAACTCTTCCATAACAATTCGTCAACAAAGGGACACTAAAGACAACACTTATTACCTAAAAGCAGTACTGCACAAATAAAAAGAAACTTACCGTTTTCAACTGCCTTCGTGCAAATTGAAAATGCAAGCAGTCAATTCATGCGTTCAACAATTTAAGAACATTGAAACTTATTAACCTAAACATACAAAACCCTAATATATCACGACCTAAAAAAACCATCTGATTATTTCATTGAAGCTACTTTTTGATTTAACCAAAGAAACTGATCAAATTGAATCCAAATGAATTGCTGATATTGACAACCTCTGAGCTTTTCAAAAACTAGTAAAAACAAAACAAACGGTGTAAACTATTTGTCAGAAATACAAATACGAAAACATTTAATAATTCAGAAGCATCTGCTGCTAAAAGATAAAAGCTCTTTCCTACAATATTACTAAAAAGGCTTGAACTACTAATGCGTGCAATAACCATAAAGTATTACCTAGGTTTTAAAAAAATCGTTCGTGCACACGATAGGCTGAAAATCAACAAAAATTAAATTAGCTTCAATTAAATCAGACAGTTCAGCATTAAAAAAATGTCGATCACGCTACGGTCAACCGCAAATATGTAAACATAACCGAGTAGCGTCGGGCTAATTGCTCTCAGGTATGCTAGCATTAGGGGGCTGGGGGTTGAATGGAGTGGGGACCTCGGGGGTCTCGCCACTGAAGGGTACTGGACGAAATCGCAAGGAGGAGGATGGAGTTGCTAGGGAGAGGTGGTGAAGGGGTGAAAAACTTGCGACCAAGATGAATATTCGATTGATTTTTGTTACTAATTTTCTTTTAAAGACAGATGTCAGGGAATTTTGACTAGTTCAATTTGTAACATCCACTTTGAGGTACTGCCTTCTAGTGGTTTGCATGCGTTTCGCCTAATTTCGACAAAATTTTAAATTGAGAACTTTTGTTTACGATTTACGACGAAGACTTTTGCCTAATCAAGCTTTCGCCAAAATTTCTTGAGCCCATAGTTCAGTTTGTTTTCACCTGTTGAATTCTGCAGAGTAAAACTAACACCTTTTGCTGCCTTACAATAGCTTAAAGTTATTCAGTTAATTAACTCAGATATATCCCTTTATTTAAAAAAGATGCCCCAAAAATACCTGCTTATTTGTTTCAAGAATACGGAGAGTAACAACAGACTGAACATGTACGTAAAATCACTTAAGCGGACAAAAAAATTATTAATTAAATCACTTAAGCGGACAAAAAAAATTAATTTAACCTGCCTCTAATCCAATCATACCAAAATTAACACCAAAGTGCGGAAAAAATTAATACACAAATAATCTATTAACAGTTGATTGAAACTGTGACGAGCAAACATTAAAAGGATAATGTCGCATCTACTAGTGATACCAAAGGGTATTGGTCTAAATCGCCAAGAGGAGGAGTTTGGAGTTGCGAGGGCGGGGTGGTGAAGGGGTGCCAGGGAGGGGGTTCAAACTCTTAAGTACTGCCCTCCACACCATGAATTTATGTCTCCGCGACAGTTTGGGTGGATCGGACACTGAGACTAGTGAGGCGTATGGCTCTAAGAGAGCTAACGAGCCGTTAATGCCTTCCGAGCTTTAGCTGTTAATACACTTTTTGAGCACGACAAGATGAAAGCGTGACACGAAAAATCATTCAAGCAAAAAAATCGTACAAAAAAGACCGAAGGACTAATATAATTGCTACAAACTTCGTTTAAAAGCAATAAATAAGTTTGCTCACTCATCGTTAAACAAAAATATCTAATGTAAATGTCTTAAATCAACTCTCGTTGCAATAACAGTTGCATTACATTCCAGTGAAATAACATGTTAACGCCCAATTTACAGTACGAAATCTGCTTCCTCGTTAGGCTTAAAGTCATCAGGCTTATTTTTCACCACTGTTACTATGTAAACAGTGGAGTTAAAGAGATAAACTCGAAGTCTAATAACGACAAGAGTGCGATAAAGTTAAGCAACTGTTAATAGCAACAAAAGTTGATTAAACACAATACCACACGGTTGTTATTGTCTTCTCGAAAGTATTCAACTACCTGGTTTCGTCTCGTAGTTAGATAACTTTTCGATGCCAATATCAACCGTGTGGTAATATTCAGTACTATCTTGCAAAGATTTGTCGAACGCACTGTTAGAAAACAAAAACCGAAGAAATATACACAGACACAGAAAAACGCTGACTTTCCTCGTTTACGGAAAAAACTACGTGAACATTGAATATAAATTATATCGATAAATAAATTTTAAGCCCCCGAGAACTAAAACCCTCCAAAGTGATCATGTTCAAAAACATTGAATCGTAAAAATCACCGAGTTTAAAAGTAATAACTGATTGAAAATGTGCGTAAAATCACTTAATCGGACAAAATGAACATGACCGACTAACGTCGGGCGAATTGCTCTCAAACGACCGGCGAGCGGTTGGCTTTATCAGTAGCTAGACACGGTTCAGCGACGCCAGCTTTAGCTTAATTGAACAGCCGTGAGGTTCGCGCAGCGGGGGGAGGGGGGCTAATGGAGGGCAGGAACAACGGGGGGGGGGCAACGGTTGGAGGGGGTTTTGGCTGCACGGGGTGAACGATGTGGAGGGGTGCGGATGGGGTGAAGTGAGAGGGGGGCTGATGTAGGGGTCAACCTCTACGAACCGCCCTTCACAACATAAGTATAAGTCTCCAAAACAGTTTCTTTGAATCGCATACTTGGATAATAGTGAGCTGAAAGGCTCTAAAAGCACTTAATTCCCACTGGGCGCTACCTGTTTATCCCGTTTTTGATGACGAAAAGTCAAATTGGTCAGACGAAAAATCGGTCAAGCAAAAAATTGCATTAAAAAAAGACCGACAGGACTAATATAATTGCTACCAACTTCGTTTGAGAGCAATTAAAAAGACATAGGATATCATGGGCAAAAGTTTTCAAAAAAATGCCTTTCATAAATTACCCTGCCTCCAATCATACTAAATATCATACAATATTCCAATCATACTAAAATTAATACCGAAGTCAAGGAAAAATTTTAATACAAATAATCTATAACAACTCGCGTCAGGATACAAATTCGTGCCATGCTCACAAAATACAAGAAAGGCTAAAAAACTGAAAGAAGAGAAACAGTTGATTGAAACTGTGACGAATAAACTTAAAAATGTTAATGTAGCATGATATCAATCAACGTAGTACGTGGTTTTTTATTAGATCAAACAATGTGTCAGCCTTGAAAAAGTTTTAAATGACATTAGAGATAGAGACTACTAATAGATAGGAAAAATTAACCCACTTAGGGCATACTTAAACAGATTCGGAAACAGTGGAACTTGAACATACCCTCTCCTAAGTTGGATAAATTCTTTCCACCTTATCAGCTCAAATGCTAGTCGGGATCTTTCAAAAATCGCATTTCAATATTTACGCAAAGACACAACAACCCGAACCCCACTTTTTAATCCCGGATCAACACTAACAGAGAAAATAATAATCCCACGTACATTTTCCAGACATTTTCAATTAGTCTCTGAGGGCTTTTACAGTATTTACGGCACTCCGTGTAATCCCCCGACTTCAACTTAAGTCACCATATTTTATGACCACTTAATGAAATCGAAAGAAAGCCAATTTCTTAGTAGTGCATATAACATCATATTAGTCTTTATTTGGCAGTTAACATTAAATTTAATGGTATAGTTAATCATTTTAGCACAACTATCAGAATATGAAAAAGAGATAAAATTGGACAAATTACATTGTGGCTTTTGTGTGTTTTAGTTCTGGCCATAAAACTCATACGAAGCAGTGATAAATGTCCAGCTGAGCCGATCGAATGAGAAAAAAACTTACAATATTCATTACATTATATTATTTACAATCAATGTTATAAATGCGTTACGAAGCCACTAGCAATTCTACACAACCAACAACTCACCATTTCTTGCAAAAAATTGAAAAAAATATGCTGTCTTAGTTAACATTAAACTACGGTAGTTTAATTTCTTCGATTCTTAAACCATGTATCATAAATTTGTCTGTCTTAAAAGTTTAATAATAGCTATCCTGTTAAATTTAGCGGTTAGAATTTCGTCTACCTATTTGCCTTGTAAGTTTGAGGATTTAATCTTCGATTGTATCGAAACCAGAATCACGTTTGACAGAATTCCTTCAATTCCCAAGAACGCAACTAGTGCTCTGTTATCGTCTAAACAAATCAAATCAATCAAAAGCAGCGACTTTGTCGATCGTGGAAACCTCGAAAGACTTACTCTGAATAAAAATCAGATTAACCACATAGACCAGAATTCATTTTTGCCATTACAGCGACTTCGGTTTCTAAACCTCGACTACAATAAAATTCAAAAACTGGAATTTTACACCCCGCTATCTTTGGAACATATCAACTTGAAAGGAAACAGTATCGCTTATATATCACCACTTTTTATGCAATCTATGCACAAGATTCAAGAATTCGACATTTCAGAAAACGACATTACAAAAATACCCAACGATCTGTTTTCCAAAATTAACGTCAGACAGCAGCAAATTACACTGGACTTTTCAAATAACAAAATAGAAACCCTTCCAAAAGAAGCAATTTCAAACTTAATTTACAACTCCAATCGATACAGCAAGCTAAAAATCAACTTATCAGGGAACCCATTACGTTGCAATTGCCTTATGAAATGGGTTTCGACATTGCAAGACGACTTCAGTGAACATTCAGTTTCTCACATAGACATTCAGGGAACTTGCGAGTACCCGATTAGCATGAAATCGACAAACCTTTACAGTTTGAAACCTTCGGAATTCAATTGCAAGGCACCCGAGATAGACGTGACTGTTAGGACGCATATTGTGTTGGACGAACATGATTACGGGATGATTCCCTGTGCTGCAAACGGGGATCCAAAACCAACAATTAACTTCAAGTTGTCTAACGGGATTTGGCTGGCACAAGGACAATCATCGGTTAGTTACGTTTATATTTCATGAACCGCAATTTTACTACACATCCAGGTCAAGAAGAGGTGTTATATAGCGTGTCCGGTAAAGTTGAAACAAGCGAAAGTTTCAAAAGCCACAGGTTAGAGTTCAAAGTCAAATTTAAAACATGTAGAAAAAAATGATGAATGAAAACTTAATGGAGAAAACGTTGACATTCAAATGAGCACATTGATGCTCAATTGTACGTTTTTGGCATTTTTCGATCGTTCGCCTATTTCAATTTTATGGGACAGACTATAAACATCGTGAGGCTTCACGTTTTTCGATAGAAAAATTTGAAAAATTAAAAAAGACAAAAAGATCTGGATATTAACAAATTAAGACCCTTAAGATCTATTGGGGACTCAGCCCGAACAGTCAAGTGCAACATATATTGCCGCAAATTTCTGGTCTTTGAAAAGAGGGAGCTAATAGTAGAGAAAGTAATCTTTGTTGTATGAGCTAAAAATTATAAAAGGCGTGATATATGCCGCAGGTTAGCACTGACAAATATGAGCAATAAGATAAACTATTTGGAAAATTTTTCAGGGCAAATACAAAGTCTCCGACGATGGCATTCTGATAATTGACGAGGTATCAATTGGAGATGCCCAACGCATTCAGTGCATAGCTTCAAACATTGTCAAAAACACCACAATTGAGATCATCCTAACTGTCAACCAGCAGCTATCTTCAAGTGAGAAGACAAAGATTATCGCTGCAGTAGTTTTGCCTTTAGCAATTCTAGCCCTTCTCTCGCTATTACTGTGCTGCTTCTGTTCGCCACGAGTGCGAAAATGTTGCAAGCCCAAAAGAAAGATGCGATACTCGAATGTGAATGGCAAACCAGTCGAGGATTACAGATTCCCAGGTGATAAACCAGTGGGATTGACTGGAATTCTGAACACCACGTCAATGGACATTCCCAGGACATTACCAAATGGTGCTCCAGCTCAGAATGCTCCCCAGCGCCCACCTTATCATCAATTCATGTCTCTACAAAGGAACCCGCTCGCTACTGACATTCAAAAATCACCAACAGCAAAACCAGCATCAACTTTCAGGTGAGCTCGCTAGTAACTCTTAACGGATTCGATCAGCCTCTAAACAAAATTATGTTCTTAAACGGGTACAAACTTTCGCAACGCCATCAAACTATTGGAACAATTGCCTCGTAAAGAGCAAAAATTACACAAATTTTTACCACTAGAATTTATAATTTTAAGGTGCAGGTGCCCATAAAGCAGGTAGCAAAGACACAAAAAAAAAGATTTAAAAAATCCGGATCTTTTCAATCATTGCATCCGTGCAATGGGGCTGTTCTTGAATAGAATTTAAATTAGCGATTTAAATCCTATATAAATAACTCATCAAAGATATAATTGGGAATGGCACCAACTTTAGCTCCCGTTGGATATCAAACAAATCCGCTGTTTTAGGCCAGCTAATTCCAGTACAATGCCAGCCAACTTGAGGTCAACCAATCTTGTAGTTGCTCAACCAGCGACAGTGCCTGGCTCAAGTTCCCCTCAGGCTGTGCATATTGATGGAGACAAGCCCATGGCACCAGCGCCGAGGTCAATTTTATTCCGAAAAATGTCTCATCCGTATGTTGCAGCCGGAACAGTCACGAACGGAATTACTGTACCTGCCAAGTTACCCGCCACCCCCTTATACATCGACCCTCCAGAATTTGAACCCCGCTCGTTGGAAGTCATTCCAGACGTACAAGCTGTTTCAGTTCAACCAATACTAGAATCAGAGACCTGATTTATAATATTAAAAAGCATCATTTTTATATTTCAAAATATTATTTTCAAAATTCAATTTACACACAAACCAATTTGATCTCATTTGGTTCCCTCGCATAGGAGGGGAAGACGCCGGTAGAGGAGAAGGCGCAACTCAGAATCGCAAAACACGACTGCATATTTTAAAATGCCGAAAGTCTGCAGTGCCAGAGGTTAAAATGCAAGAAGTTGCTACTTAGCCAGAAGTTGTATTTCGTTGACTTTCGTCATTTCAAAACGTGCGCCTTTCGTGTTTTAAGCATGGTTAAGTTACTCTGCAGAAGTCACTTCAAAATTCTGACTTAATATCTCGAACAGCTTCGCGGTTCTCGATAAACGCCAGAAGTTCTCAGTGACTTCAAGCAGAGTCACTTAACCATTGCAAGAAACAGAGTAACGAAGGTCACCAGTTATAGAAACTGTTGCACCCCCTCTACCCAGCCATCGATTATCAAGCGACAACTGATTAACTCGCCATTTCTCATATTTCTCTTAAGTTGAAATGTTAAACAGCAGAATGGGCATCATGGAAATATATTACGTACTGAAATGAAAGCAGGGATTGCAATTAATTGGAATATCAACAATTGGCAATTATTTGATTACAAAAATTGGGATCTATTCTGTTTTGGTCCCCCAGCTTAGTGAGCATAAATCTTTTATGACCCCAAGGTGCACGTGCTATTTTTTTAATAGTAACGTGCTATGTAATAACATATAATTTGTAGCTGAGGGTCATAAAAAACACTGGGGGCCGAAACAGAATAGATCCAAAAATTGATAAGTGACTAATTTAATTGCAAAAATTTATTGGAGCGATACAGTTAATTGCCAACAATTGAACAAAATGGAGAAAACTGAAACAACATTCTAGCAGGTCTCAAACCAGAAACTTGAGAAAATTTCTTGTTAACGAATTTCGAATCTATTCTGTTCCCCCCCCCCCCATCCACCCAGCTTGGTGGGCTTCTAATTTTTATATTAGTAGTCCTGGCTTCTGGGTACAAATCCACGGGATATTCACCCTACAAATTTAAATTTAGCACCAGTTTTGATTAATCATCAAAACTCGTGCTACATTTAAACTTGTAGGGTGAATAACCCGAGGGTTTGTACCCAGAACTACTACTATAAAAATTAGAAGCCCCCTAAGCTGGGGGTGGGGCAGAATAGATGCGAATTCTTTGAGTTTAGACGTTGGGCTGCCCCAGGGCGCATGTGTTATTTTTACCACCCCCCCCCCCCCCCCACGCGCACCTGCCATTTTTTTTTACAAAGTATTGTGCTATGGATCTATTCTGTTTTGGTTCTCAGTGTTTTTTACGCCCCCAATTACAAATTGTGTTGTTATTTAGCACGTTACTATTTCAAAAAATAGCATGTACGCCCGGGGGGCGTAAAAAATATCAGCTCACTAAGAGGGGGGAGGGGGCAAAACAGAATAGATCCCGTGCTATATAACATATAATTTGTAAATGGTGGCATAAAAAAATACTGGGGGTGAAACAGAAGAGATCCCGAATTTCTGTCGCAAACCGTAATTAATTTTACAGATTTCGGATCTTTTCCGTTTGTGCCCCCCCCCCCCAGCCTAGTGGGCGCATATTATTTGCACCCTCCAGACGCACGTGCCACATTATATGATGATAGCACGTGCTCTGCAGCTGGGGGCACATAACGTACTGGGGGGGGGGGGCACAAACGGAAAAGATCCAAAAGTTGAATGCAGCAGATAACATAACCATCTGTATACAAAAACTCCTGGATAAACTAAAAATAAACAAAATTTCAGAGAAATTACAACAATTATTAACAAAGCTTAAAGTTTATTGATCAATAATTTTTTTCTCATTTTATTTTATTTTTTTTCACAAACAATTCAAACATAAAGGGGGCATGACTTGGCAAATGGGTTAAAGATCTTCAGGACGAAGCAATAACGACTGAACCTTGACCCCCATAGGTAATCCGCCCTAATGTGTAAACGCTCGTAGGACAATCCAATGGATGAGTAGTGATCCCCCAGTGAGACATCATTGGATCGTACATAATTTTAAAGATGAAGCACTATAGCTCTTTTAGAGCTGCATCAAAAGAATAGAATTTCAATATAACCTAATTTGTTATGAGTCTAGTCTCCCCTCCCGCACTATGGCACTGCAACAACTATCAATGTCGGCCGGCCATTTGGAACCACGTCATCCTCTGAGGCATATGATAGCGCTGGGCAGAAGAGCAAAATTTATCTTCGTGCGTGTATACAAAATTGCGTCGGAGTATGATTCTTCCTTCTTTTCAGCAATTTTGCTAGTTAGTTGTTTAGTAATGCGCGTTGCGGACGGTCCTGCGCCCCCCGTGAAGGAAAACCTGCGCCCCCATGAAGGAAAACACAGATTTACTCTTCTTGACGAAGTATTCGTTGCTTATAATTCAGGCCCTTCAACAAAACAACTCAAAATAATTGTACGCTTCTACTGAGTTTTTCGGGCATGACTTGGCAAATGGGTCAAAGATCTTCAGGACAAAAAATTAACGGCTGAACCTTGACCCCCATAGGTTTAATGTTGTCTCGGATCTTGTTGTGTCTCATGTGTGTATACCCCCCCCCCCACATTCGTAAAGTTGAGAGTAAGTGATAGGGTAAACTTTTCACCACATGGACCATTAATGGGCGTATTGTTGGCCTCAATATTACATCTAGTGCAAAGCCCTTTCTAAAGTCGTACTTCGTTTGTGTAAAACCGTAACGTCTAAGCCGTGGAGCTGTGAGATAGTTCGAAGCTCCGCATTCCGGAGCCATTTATATTACGAGTCGTTGCTCGGTCTGAAGGTTTTCCTTAATATCCTTCTTACGCCATCAAATAATATTAAGGCATGAGGTTCTTTGGTCGTGCGTCATGCGTTCTTGGCCGAGGTGAGCATTTTCTTGGTCCTCATCTTCAAGAGGAGCGCATGTTGTTAGCGAAGCAGCGTACTGCGCTGCCGCCGCGTGCTTACCATTTTTGCGACATGTGCGTATTCTGGGCAAGCCTAAGCAAGGGGAGGGTGGCTACTCCATACATAGCCATAGCAATGGTTCCCCTTGAGTCGTGCCCTCTAGAGACTGCAGTGTTTTACTTGCGACAAATAAATCCCACGGGGCTGAATCTGAGTTTTGAACAACAAAACTCAAGGCAGGGCAAAGTTCTCTTGTTGTTTTTAACTGCCAAGTTACGGTTGAAGCAGTTGAAGAAAAGGGAGAACAGCTTTACTTTCAGTTTCTTCATATTGCGAGCGCAGAAAATGAATTGCGTGTTCAGTCTTGCAATTTTGGCCTAGGCAAAGTCGTCTGTTGCCGCCCAAGAAGCGTAAGTTGTTTTCGATACCTTTGATGATGCATTTGCCTATGATGCGACACAAAACTTCTCCGACGCCATTAGGTCAAACTTCAAGGTTTTTGATTAAAGGGATTAGTCTGCATGCGTTATGCGCTTGGAGAGATTTTTCAGATACATATTCAGTTGCCAGACGAATAGCAATTTTGGCTATCGTCTTCCCTATGTTTGCTGAAAATTCTTTTAGACAAGTGATAAATCGTATCCAATTGTTTGCGTCTAAACCGAACAGTCCATGGCTGCCGTGTGTTTTCTAGGCCAGCTTTTTAACTGCCGATGCGCCTATGTTTTCGAAGATTGCAACGTGTAACGGGATTGACTCAAACGTGTTTTTGTCGACAATGTAATTGACGTTGACTTGGGAAGGAGTCGGGTGTTTCCCTTTGAGCAAAACATATGCAGTTTTTCTGTTAATTGTATCGTTTGGAGATAACATTCCGGATGATAGTTCAGCAGTGAGACAAAAATTTTCAAAATTTTTTGAAAAATAAAACATAACGGACTTACGTCGGGCTTAAACAAACCGGCGAGCAGGCGTGAGTGGAGAACGATGTGTAGAAGGGGGTTTAGAGTTACCAATTTACAGATCACAAGTTATTAAATGTTAAATCATTATTTAATATGGCACCTACGTCTGGGGATGTAAATAATGCGAAATTTGACACCTATCAGCCTTGTGTCCGCCATAAATCAACTGAAAAATTTTATTTTTTAAAGCTATATCTTCCATCTTGAAGGCCACGGTTTCTTAGTGTTCTTTTCACGAACGCGTGAAACTCACACTGCCCCCTCTTACTATGGATAGAGCGTACCACTCACTAGTGCAAAGCCCTTTCTAAAGTCGTACTTCTTTAGTGTAAAACCGTAACGTCTAAGCCGTGGAGCTGTGAGATAGTTCGAAGCTCCACATTCCGGAGCCATTTATAATACGAAGCGTTGCTCGGTCTGAAGGTTTTCCTTAATATCCTTCTTACGCCATCAAATAATATTAAGGCATGCGGTTCTTCGGTCGTGCGTTATGCGTTCTTGGCCGAGGTGAGCATTTTCTTGGTCCTCATCTTCAAGAGGAGCGCATGTGGTTAGCGAAGCAGCGTACTGCGCTGCCGCCGCGTGCTTAACATTTTTGCGACATGTGCGTATTCTGGGCAAGCCTAAGCAAGGGGAGGGTGGCTACTCCATACATAGCCATAGCATTGGTTCCCCTTGAGTCGTGCCCTCTAGAGACTGCGGTGTTTTACTTGCGACAAATAAATCCCACGGGGCTGAATAGGAGTTTTGAACAACAAAACTCAAGGCAGGGCAAAGTTCTCTTGTTGTTTTTAATTGCCAAGTTACGTTTGAAGCAGTTGAAGAAAAGGGAGAACAGCTTTATTTTCAGTTTCTTTATATTGCGAGCGCAGAAAGTGAATTGCGTGTTCAGTTTTGCAATTTTGGCATAGGCAAAGTCCTCTGTTGCCGCCCAAGAAGCGTAGGTTGTTTTGGATACGCTTAATGATGCATTTGCTTATGATGCGACGGAGAACTTCAAAGATTGCAGCTTGTAACGGGATTTACTCAAACGTGTTTTCGTCGACAATGTAAGTGAGGTTGACTTGGGAAGGAGTTGGGTGTTTCCCTTTGAGCAACACATATACAGTTTTTCCGTTAATTGTATCGTTTGGTGATAATATTCTGGATGATAGTTCAGCAGTGAGACAAAAATTTTCAAAATTTTTTGAAAAGTAAAACATAACGGACTTACGTCGGGCCTAAACAAACCGGCGAGCAGGCGTGAGTGGAGAACGATGTGCAGAAGGGGGATTGGAGTTACCCAGTTACCGATCACGAGTTATTACATGTTAAATCATTATTTCATATAGTACCTGCGTCTGGGGGTGCAAATAATGCGAAATTTGACACCTATCAGCCTTGTGTCAGCCGTAAATCAACTGAAAAATTTGTTTTTTTAAGCTAAATCTTCCATCTTGAAGGCCAAGGTTTCTCAGTGTTCTTTCCACGAACGCGTGAAACTCACACTGCCCCTCTTACTAAGGATAGAGGGTACCACTTACTCAAAAAATCGGCCAATTTTTTCATAAACAAATTTTGTTGCATAATATCTCAGCATGAAAAGTTAGTACCTTTCATAATGAAATTTTTGTGTAAGTTTTTGTCATACAGAACTTTCTAGCCTTCCTCCCGCCAAAAAAGTTTGTATGCTTCTCCCGCTGCATCACTTCACAAAATTTGGAATGCCCGCTTAATTGTTTTGAAGAACAATTCGTCCCCACCAGCATCAGGGTGCGTCATAGATTCAACTGGTGATAAAGTTTCTTGATTTGTTCTTTAGGGACAGAACTTTTGACCAACAAAATTGCATGCAGCATAGCAGGATGAAACATTCATTCTTCTTTCGAATCCCGAAAAGACATTGCTCAGTCGCCCTTGTCTTGTTTTCTCGTTTTTCAATGAAGTCTTCTGTCTATCATTGACTGTATTATTTCTTCGACATTCAATGGTCATGTACTGGTTTGTGTTGTTCTAGCTGCTGAAGCTATGAGAATAATTGATCACTCATTTTCTTCAGTCTCTCGACGGCTTCGCGTTTCTTAGCAGCCTTGAACTTACTATCGGCCAATCCTTTTAATAAATTGATTGCTTTTTCTTGTTCGGCATTTCTGACTGCCGCTGCCTTTAGGTCACCTCTTAGTCTCTTCATCTCTCGGCCCTCAGGTTTTCCATCGCTTTTTTGTCTCCTCCTTGGCCGTATCACAATATTTGTATAATTTTTTTCGATCTCGAAAAGGTCTTTTTGAAGTAACTCTTCAACTTCTCTAGCTGCATGCAGGGGCTTTGCAACTCCACTTCAGGCTGTAACGCTGGGGACCGAATATTGGTGAGTGCCGGAATTTCTAAGGTAGCACCTTGCAAGTCTCAGATAAACAGGATTCCACTCGGTAACTCTTGGGGAAATCTCAGAAATAACATTTATCAGCTCGGGCATATAGTATAAATGTTCACCGATTCGTGAGGTCGCGTTGCCTGCTTTATTCAAAAAAACACTTTTGTTTTTGAATTTTTTCCGTTTATGGTCTCGCATTCAAAACGTATTCTTATTTTGATCCTGCACACAAGACGATTTCTGTTTTTGAGTTTCTAAACTAAGAACGTGTTCACCTTTTCAGTCTTAACCTCAAGACTCTTTTATTTTCTTGAACTGATAATATATTTATTTTTGTTGGTCTTGAATTCAAGATGTATTCATTTTTATACTCTTGGCCACAAAAAAATTGTCAGAAAGGTGACAACATTTTTTTTTATCAATTGCATTTAGTCTATGGGTAAATCAATAGTTAAATTGAATAATTGATTAAACATACGTGTTCCTGTTACGGTGTCAAGATTCCGCAACATTTGTTGCTATGATGCTCCATTAATGACAAAAGAACAATTTGGGAAAATTTCTCACAAAACGAAATGTGAAGTAGACTTTTAAAACTGACACGCAATATAGTTTTTAACCAAATGTTGAAAAAATCGGTTTTTTTGAGTTACAAAAAATTGTTATTTCATTGCTAGGAAATTTTCTGGTTGAAACGCGTTGCGCTTCTGGATAGAACAGTGGCAATGCTGTAGTACAAGTGCGAAGCCAAATACATTGTATGGTACCAAATAAAAACAATGATTTCTTCGGGGTCTATCTTTTTGACAGTTTTGTTTAGAGTAATCGGAGTTTCAATTCTCCGTGAAGTCAGAATTTTTATCACTTTGTTGGCGTCTAAACAAAGCAATTCATGGCTCCATTTTTAACTGCTTTGCACTTATGTTTTGATATATTGAAGGATGACATAGAATGGATTTAAATGCATGCTTGTCAATAAAACAAAGTGGTTCGGTTTGAGAGGATTGTTTTTAATGGTGTAGTTCAAGAAATCTCTATTAATTTTGTTTTGAGGAGAGAATGTTCCGATAAGAGAACTTATTTGGCTTTGGTTTTTATTGTCTGAAATAATTTTTGGTCATAGTAGTTGCCAACAGAATCTTTTTCGAAAAGAGTTTTGCAGGGATTTGGCTTCACCAAAAAATTCGGCAAATTGGATTTCGCACCTGTATTAAAGCCCCGTAATCGGTACTTGGGTGTTATTGTTGGGTTCATCGATATGACCTGCTCTCAGGGCTTTAGAAGCTGACGAATCCTATAAAACAGGGCTGTTCTGCTTGATTGCGAAATGAGGCATGCGAAAATTAACAGCGTGAAATAGGGAACTTGGGAGGGTGGTAGACTTTATGCTCCAGACTACAGAGCGAGCGTAAGTGCAGTTTCATTGTACTTCACAGATGCAAAAATGCTTTAGGAAGACAACACGCGCTGTCTTATCCTCAAAAAAATCCCACAGAACAAGAATCCTTCTATATTATTCCATGAAGCATAAACAAAGCACTTCATCATTCGCTTGAAAAATTTTCTAAGTTTTTGTAGCTGATATCAGAACTAAATATGTTCTGTAATAGTCACCCTACAGAATCAACATAATTAAGGAAATAATATTTTGATAATCTTGTCAAAATAGTAAGGCGTTAGTTAACCCACATTTAAAAACTTAGATGATGAGATGCGAAGAAAAAAAGCTGAATTGTGTAAAAAGGATTTTGCCTTGTTTAAAAGGCCATTCCACCTGGAAATTGCGAATTTCACTTATTTCACTTTACTTGACCACCACTTGTTGTTCTCAATGTTTTCAAAAACAACTTTGCTGTCTTTTACATCGGATGTAGGAAACTGGATCTGATAAACAATCCCCAAAATTTTTAACATTTGAAATGTCCGAAAATGCAAACAATTTTGATTGTAAATTATGGCGAGCGACAGTTTCCTTTAGTTTATAATATCTATTTTAACTGCAAAGGAACTGTTTATTTTTGCCTAAAACTGAATGACATATGTACTTAACTTTTATTTTTTGCTAAACCTTTTTTTAAAGACCACATATTCATATGTTGGTTCTTCAATCCATATTCTTTTCCATTATCATTTGGGAACCTAGAGAAAATGATCTCTTTATGTAGCCCATTACGTTTTAATCCAATTTTTATTTCTAATCTGACAACTCTACACCAAGGTGTGACAATTGGTACTTGTGTACAGAAATTGGAATGAAAAATGGAAAAGTTTCAAGGCAATAAATGTTGGATGCAGTACAGATTTTTGAGCTTTTTATTCTGTTAGAATATTTGAGTTTTATTTTTAGTAATTTGCAGATATAGTGAATGGAACTAAAACAAAACATGTCATTGAAGTTTCAATAGAGAAAAACTCAGAGGACGAAAGGTTGAAACAAAATTCCTGACCTCTTCTACTTTCTCAAACCATGTACCGGTTTGTTTTGAAAGTTTTTTTGCAATTTAGTGGGAATCTGATATAGCTAAATAGCAGAACAATTCATAAATTGGAGAGCCAAAAATAAAACCAAAAGACACCAAAACAATTGTAATCATTTATTTTTTTGAAGAAATTAGTTAATGTTTTGAACAAAAACAAAACAAACGTCTTTCGTTTTTTTAAGTTCTTTGTTTACACACTCAACTCAACTGGAGTAGTTTTAGAGTCGAAAACAAAACATTTGATATGTAGTTTTTAAGTACCTATTTCGGTCGGACTTTCGTCTGCACCAGTCTCATCAGAAGGTAAATTTTGGTCTCCACGAGTCAATGGAATGGCATCTTTGGTTTTGCTAGCTGCTGGAATATTTGCTTGCGATGAAAAATCGTTCCTCACTTCACCGCTTTTTGTGCTTTCTATTGAGGGCATAATATATTTCGGATAAAATCAGCCCACTACTTTTGTGAGGTTGAATATCACTGAAGTCATTGGAGTCACCTCAGGCCGCTTCTGCGTTTATGAGCTGCTGAAATCTAAAAAAGCTTTTGAAAATATTTTGTTGCTTTGACAACCTCATCAAGTTACGGCCCGGTTATATTGCAGAATGTTAAAGTATTCTCAGCTTTGTATAGAAAATTTCGTAGAGTGAAAAGTTGCTGAATAATTTTTTGATTCTCGCAATCTTTTTTCTTGCTAAACACAGTGCAGAAGAAAAGGTCATGCGGTTGGATTTTCCAGCGATTCGGTTTCCCTGCAGTTTAGGATAACGATGGAAAATCTGATCGTCTTGTGCGACCAACTGTTTTTTTCTGGGGTTGATTCTGTTTTCTATATGATGTTATTTGATCAAGTTTCTCAACTGTTTGACAGGGGGTATGCAGCATTTTTTGTTCCTTTTGAACAATTTTTTGTCTTTTTCGGTAGCAACAAATTGTTCGCTCCGGAACTCGACTCATTGCTTTTGACTGAGAAACAAAACAACTGAAGCATATATATTTTTTTTCAAGGTAGCACTTTCCGAACTCAATGGAATACTGACTTGTGAAACAAAAGAATCTGGTGATTCTCATCCGGGGACAAAAGTTAATTTTGAGCAGGTTTGCAAACTGAAGTTCTGTCCAATATTATTAGGTTCATACAACTCTCAACGTCTGTATAAATCTTCTTGTTGGATTCTCTAAGTTTTGCATTAAAAAAATTATCTTGAAATTATAGTTCTTCTAATAGCCCATAAATGGCACTAGAGCTAATGCAATTGGACATACTTCACGCTCCCACTTGTAAATTGATGCAACACGCGTCCATTTGTGGTTCCTTTATGCACAAGACTGTATTATCTTAATTCTGTGAGAGCATAATTTTGAAATCTTGCTTCCAGTTGACAATATAATGTTTAAGGTTGACAATTTTATGTTCAATTCGTACTCTTCTTGTTTCTGACCAATATCCTTGAAGATGTTCAGAATCGTTTTCTTTATACTTTTCAAATCACTCTAAAGATCTGAACATCTTTGGACAGGCTCTTTGATTTTGAACAAGATTGTTTAAAAGCCTCTTTGGTTTTGTTACACAATGGACCCTTCTTTTCTTCATTTTTTTTCCTAGAATGAGTTCAATTTAATGACTCGATCTTTTCTCAGACAACTGAAACATTTGCTTTTTTGTCTTCTCTAATTTAAATTTCACTGAATTGATCTTTCCATAGTTTTTAGCAGTTTTTTACACTTTTTTCTTCAATCCTTAGATCACCACAGTACTTGTTGTAACTTTCAGCTAACTTAATAATTCATTTAACTTAATGTATCCGGCTGATTTTAGTTAACTTCACTTCTAGAGATTTTACGCATTTCTTAGCATGAACATCTCCATGTTGACAATTGTTGATTCAATGACTCATACGATAGAATTCTAAAGATGCTTCTCTTCACAATGCCCTAGCCGATGTACCCGTTGTTGATGTGCTTCGGGATTTGGTATTTTTTAGGTTTTTGCTGTTGTCTAATTGACATAAGTGTTGTGGCAGCTCAATAATTGAAGTGGATGCATTTTTCTCAACCTATTTGACAGTTTTTTTTGCGGCCTGTTTCTTTAATTCTAATTGTTGCCTAACAATCTTGACAAAACAATTAGTCATTCAAATTTGTCTTTCAGTTGTCATAAAAAAACAATTTCAGCTGCAGTGTATGTAGTTTTGTTAAAAGTATCAATTTTCGAATTTAATGAAATTCTGTTTTGTCAAACAAAAGATTCCGCTGATTCTCATACGAAGACATTAATTAGTTTGGAAAACTTCTTCAAACTGAACTTCCTTCCAGTATAAATAGGTTCATACAACTCTCAACATCTGTATAAAACTTCTTGTTGGATTCTCTAAGTTTTGCAAAGAAAAAAATTTTGTGAATTCGTAGTTCTTCTAATAGCCCATAGATTGCACTAGAGCTAATGTAGTTGGACATACTTCACGCTCCCAGTTGTAAATTGATTAATCACGCGTCCATTTGTGGTTCCTTTATGCACAAGACTGTAATATCTTAGTTGTATGAGAACATAATTTTGACTTCTTGCTTCCAGTTGACAATATTAGGTTGGTGGTTGACAATATAATGTTCAGTTCGTACTCTCATTTTTTTGACCAAAATATTTGAAAACCTTCGGAATTGTTTGCTTTGACTTTTCAAAACTCTCAAAAGATCTGAACATCTTTCGAAACGATCCATGATTTTGAATTAGAGTGTTTGATAAATTCTTTGGTTTAGTTACCCAACGGACCCTTCTTTTATTTCTTCTTCACTTGTACTGAGTTAAATTTAAAGCATCGATTCTTTTCAGACAACTGAAATTTTGTCATTTTTGATGCATATTTTACTGACCTGATTTCTCCGTTGTTTCTGGCGTTATTTTCTCCAATTTGTCTTCCAGCCTTTGATGAGGCCGTATTTTTTGTAATGTTCCTGAAGATGCTGCTCTTCATAATGCCCAAACCCATTTCAGCGTTCTTGATGTTCTTCGCGATTGTGTAATTTTCAATGTTGTTGCTGTTGTCCAAATAGACTAAATTTTGTGCTGCTCAAAAATCGAAGCAGCTGCAATTTTCTCGAACTCGGTGACAGGTTTTCTTACATTTTTTTAACTTTTTTTTGTTGCCTATTAATTTTGACACAGCTATTGGACATTCATTTCGTAAAAAATAGTTTTATCTGTAGTATATGTAATTTTTTTTCAAGGTAACATATTCGAAATTTAAAGAAATCGTGTTTCGTGAAACAAAACATTCCACTGATTCTCATACCGAAACATCAATTAGTTTGTAAAAAAAATTTTCAACTTCGATCCAATATTAATAGGTTCATACAACTATCAACATCTTTATAAAACTTCTTGTTTTACATAACCTCTGTAAGTTTTGCATTGAAAAAAGTAACGTGAAATCATAGTTCTTCTAATAGCCCATAAATGGCACTATGGCTATCGTAGTTGGACAAACTTCATGCTCCTACAAGTAAATTGATGCATCACGCGTCCATTCATGGTTCCTTTTGGACAGGAATGTTTTATATCAATTCTCTGAAAACTTCATCTTGAGTTCTTAGTTCCAGTTGACAAAATAACGTTTTAGGCTGACAATTTAATGCTCAGTTCGTACTCTTTTTGTTTTTGACTAAATTCCTTGAAGATCTTCAGTATTGTTTTCTGTTACTTGTCAAATAACTCGAAATTTTGGACACGCTCCATGATTTTGAATTCGAGTCTTTAAGAGATTCTTTGGTTTGGTTACCCAATGCCCAATGCACCCTTCTTGTCTTCTTTTTTTCCGAGGCTGAGTTTAAACTAATGCATTGATTATATTTCAGACAACTGAATCATTTGCTTATTTCTCTTCGTTGATGCAGTTTTCACTGAAATTATGTCTCCGTTGCTTCTATGCTCAGTTCCAAAAAATTCATGTGGTTCTTAGCATGAAAACCTACAAGCTGATACTCGTTGATTCAATGAATTTTACGATGAATTTCTGAAGACGCTGCTCTTTACAATGCCCAAGCCCATTTCCGTGCTCTTGATATTCTTCGGAATTCGCTAATTGTTCAGGTCGTTGCTGTTGTTCAGGTGACCTAAGTGTTGTGGCTGCTCAAGAACTGAAGCGGATGCCATTTTTCCAACCTGGTTGACAGGTTTTATTAAGTTTCTTCACTTTCAATTGTAAGGAATTTTGTAGGGCTTAGGTCAAGAAAATGATTTTAATAACCTCTTCAAAGAGAACTCAAACACCTAAGCAAATTTTCCAGATGAATTCAAGATCAAATGTAAGACACAACGGATAAGCATGATCAAGAATTGAACGATATTCAGAAGGAGAGTCAACTTTTCCTTATAACAATTGTTTAAAAAAAATTTGTTCTGCACTCTTAGAAATAGTCAATTAATTCAAATAATATCTCAAAAAATCTATAAAAAAACCATGTTTACTCGTCACGTATTGGACGATTAAAGACAATATTTACAAATAAATGTCACTTATCTACTATAAAAAATTTGACTACCTATGAAAATTTTACTACCTACGTTTCTTGTACTACTTTGGCTGGTTGGAAACGTCTAAGGGATTATAAAATAAGGAAATTAATAAAATTGACAAACAGATAATAAACGTGATAATATAAATTTTGTTCTTGCTGTTCCACACGAATGCACTTGATGGGTGGGTCTTTGTCAAAATATAAATAACTGGAGTCAGCCCTTACCACCTGAAGACTCTTTTGGTTGCTTCACTAAAAATTGCGCGGGATGTACAAAGTTTTGTTCCCAAGTTGTGAAAAAATTAAATGTTGAGCTTTTCCGAGTTTTCAAAGAAAATAAGTCAATACGCCTGATAATTCTTTTGTTAATAACTGATGATTTATGCTGTCGGATCCCTCTTGCACCATTTTTACCCTTGCTGCTCGTATGCGGCCACATTTGCCATTAGAGACATGGATTATTTTTCCACATTCTATTCCCATTGCTTCACTGAATCCTCACTGATCACCAAAATATTATTCCATTCTGTCAGTCTCCGGGCGCATTGGGTTGTTTCGTAAACCACAACAAATAAAAAGTTTTTACTAAATAGAGACACGCAAACCTTTTTTCAAAATTGTCAAAATTGTAAGAAACTTGGAGACAGACAGTTTCAAAATAGAATTTTTCGTCTCAAGAAGGCTCCAAAAAACTGCTGGATTCAATGAATATTTTTTACAATGCATCAAAAAAATTCACTTCGGAGGAAAAAAACGATAGTTAAATGTATTATAAAGAGCTAAGAATCTTTTTTAAACAACAAAAGTTAAAAAATATTCTAAAAGTCGTGTCCTTCAGTTATTTCCGATTTTAATAAAAGAAACATTTACTGATTTGAGCACATTTTGGATATAAGCTTCAAGATGATTCAAAAAAGTTTTTTTCTGAACATTTTTAAATTTGTTTTTCCATATCAAATTCTGTTCATTTATTTTTGTTGTTACATGATGAAAAGCAAAATGTTTACCCACCACAAAATTAAGCTTTTTACTTGACTGATTGCAATTAACAGAACTTAGAAAACTTTAAACCAAAAAAACCATGCTAAAACAAGAATTTCAAACTCTAATTGATGAACAATTTTTGTAACGTTTTCTTTCAAACTTTTTGGATGGAAAAAAATTTAGTTGTCATTCAAAAAATGATTCTCAATTCTAAAACTGACGTTTTTCAACGCTCCATTCATTGCAAGGTCAGCACTGTTTCAAAAATTCTTAAACAATTGTTGAAAAAATTGTTTTTACATAATTCCACAATTGAAACAATTTCGGGAATTAAGAAAATAAATTTTATATATACACAATTTCTAGCCTATCTACCTCTTCTTTTGCATATCATTTTTTACTACTTTGCTAATCCGATTTTTCGTTCCAATTTTTCCAAGTCTTTTGTTTCTAGTGTTACTTTAAAAAGTTACCCTAAACCTAAATATCCCTATCATTGGGGTTTTTGCAGTTTTTTGCCATTTACAGACTGTTTTTCGCCTGATATTTTAGACAAAATGGCGTTTTAAATTAATAACTTTGAGTGCGTTTCCAAACCCAAGCTTTGTCGCCCGTGTTTGTTTCTGGCTTCAACTTGCTGATGTACGTAGATTTGATGGTCAGAAGATTTTCTTTTGTACGACAGGCATCCAGATTTTTGCAGTCGGCCCAACATTCAGCAAACAGTTGACCACTTGTGAACCTTTCTTTTGATGTTGAATATACTATTTGTAAAATGCCGCCTTTTCTGCCCAACATAGATTGGTCCATACCCAATACATTTTGTTTCAAAAGACAATTGAGATTTCAAAGATTTTTTGGAGAAAAGACTTCACTGCAAGGAAGCTTGATCTTTGAACGGTTATTATCTTATCTTAGCTTTTGTTCACTATTTTTGAGGACCATTTATATCGGTTCTCGATGCAACGTGATTTGTTCATTTTTCCGAAACAAAAGATTCTGCTGATTCTCATACGGAGACATAAAATAATTTGGAAAAGTTTTTCAATCTGAACATCCTTCCAGTATGAATAGCTTCATACATCTGTACAAAACTTCTTGTTTTATTCTGTTAGTTTTGCGTTGAAAAAATTATTGTGAATTCATAGTTCTTCTAATAGCCATAAACGGCACTAGAGCTAATGTAATTGGACATACTTCACTTTCCCACTTGTAAATTGATGCATCACGCGTCCATCTGTGGTTCCTTTTGGACAGGAATGTATTAAACTATATTGCTGAGTACATCATTTCTACTTCTTGCTTCAAATTGACAATATAGCGTTTTAGGTTGACAACTTTATGTTCAATTTGTACTCTTTTTGTTTTTGACCAAATTCCTTGAAGATCTTCAGAAATGTCTTCTTTCAAATACTTGTCAAATAACTTAAAAGATCTAAACATCTTCAGACACTCTGCCTGATTTTGAATTAGAGTGTTTAAGAGATTCTTTGGTTTTGTTACCCAATGCCCAATGCACACTTCCTGTCTTCCTTTTTTTTCCGAGGCTGAGTTCAGTTTAATGAATCGAGGTTATTTCAGACAACTGAATTATCTGCTTTTTTGTCTTCACTGATGCAGATTTCACTGAATTTAAGTCTCCGTTGCTTCTAGCGTTATATTTTCCAATTTGTTTTTAATTTTTTGATGACCGCAGTAATCGTTGTATTGTTCATTAATCTTAACCATTGAAATAACCTGATGGGTTCGTGTGATTGTTGCTGACTTCAGTGCTGACTGCAGACATTTTGTGCGGTTCTTAGAATGAAAGTCTACAAGCTGATATTCCTTGATTCAATGAGTTTTACGATGAATTTCTGAAGACGCTGCTCTTTACAATGCCCAAGCCCATTTCCGTGCTCTTGATATTCTTCGGAATTCGCTAGTTGTTCAAGTCGTTGCTGTTGTTCAGGTGACCTAAGTGTTGTGGCTGCTCAAGAATTGAAGCGGATGCCATTTTTCCAACCTGGTTGACAGGTTTTATTAAGTTTCTTCACTTTCAATTGTAAGGAATTTTGTAGGGATTAGTTCAAGAAAATAATTTTAATAACCTCTTTTAAGAGAACTCAAACACCTAAGCAAATTTTCCAGATGAATTCAAGATCAAATGTAAGACACAACGGATAAGCATGATCAAGAATTGAACGATATTCAGAAGGAGAATCAACTTTTCCTTATAACAATTGTTAAAAAAAATTTGTTCTGCACGCTTAGAAATATTCAATTAATTCAAATAATATATTAAAAAATCTAAAAAAACCATGTTTACTTATCACGTATTGGTTGATTGAAGACAATATTTAAAAAATAAATGTCACTTATCTGCTATAAATAATTTGATTACTTCTAAACTTGTAAACATCTAAAAGATTATAAAATTGAGAAATTAATAAAATTGACAGAGAAATTGATAATAACCGTAATAATTCAATTTTCTTTTCTTGATGTTCCACACGAATGCACTTGATGGGTGGGTCTTTGTTAAAATATAAATAACTTGAGTCAGCCTTTATTACATGAAGGCTCTTTTGGTCGCTTTTGTGGAAAAGATCAATGTTGACCTTTTCCGTGTTCTCCGTGTAAGTCATTACACCTGAGAATTCATTTGTTAATAACTGATGATTCACGCTGTTAGTTTCCTCGTGCACCATTTTTACCCTTGCTGCTTTTATGAGGCCACTTTTGTATTTAGAGAGATGGATGATTTAAATAATCCATGTCTCTGAAGAAAAAAGTAGCCGCATACGAGCAGCAATGGTAAGAATGATGCACGAGGTAACCAACAGCATAAATCATCAGTTATTAACAAATGAATTTTTTTGAAAGTAAAAATTTTTCATTTGTTGCGGTTTACGAAACAACCCAATGCGTTCGAAGGCCGAAAAAATGAAGTACCGCTTTTGTGATTCAGTGAGGACTTGGTGAAGCAATGGGAAAAGAAAGTGGACAATTAGAAGGTGGACTATTTGAATTAATTTGAGGTACTTAAGAGAAGTGTTTTGGAATGCAGTCTGACAAAAAATGAATTTTTGACCATTTTGGTTTCCGAAAAGACTTGTCAATACGTCGTCAAATATCGAGCTCTAAAAGCTCTCTACTTAGTTTATCAACATAAAGCGTTTTTCAACCTAATCAAGGACTTATTTAATTAATTTGAGGGTCTAAGGAGGAGTGTCAATATTGAAATAGAGTCGGACAAAGAAAGAATTTGTGACCTAGCTTGTCTCAGAAAAAAGTTGTCGATACGCTGTCAAATTTCGAGCTCTAAAAACTTTCTATTTAGTGTTTCAACATAAATCGTTTTTCAATCTGATCAAGGACTTACCTAATTAATTTGAGGGTCTAAGGAGGAGTGTCATCATTGAAATAGAGTCTGACAAAGATTGAATTTTTGACCGAGCTGGTCTGCGAAAAAACTTGTCGATACGTTGTCAAATTTCGAGCTCTAAAAACTCTAATTAGTGTTTCAACATAAATCATTTTTCAATCTAGTCAAGGACTCATTAAATTAAATTAAGGAGGAGTGTCAACATTGAAAAAAGTCTAACCAAGAATGACTTTTTGACTTAGTTGTGCTAAGAAAAAAGTAGTCGATACGTTGTCAAATTTCAAGCTCTAAAAACTCTCTGTTTAGTGCTTCATTAAATTGCTTTCCAACCTAGTCAAGGATTTATTTAATTAATTTGAGGGTCTTAGGTGGAGTGTCAACATTGGAATAGAGTTTGAAAGCAAATGAATTTTTGACCTAGCTGGTCTGCGAAAAAATTAGTCGATACGTTGTCAAATTTTGAGCTCTAAAAACTCTCTATTTAGTTTTTCAACAAAAATTGTTTTCCTTGTATAAAAAATTTGAGTGTCTAAGGGAGATTGTGTCTAAGTCAACTTGTATAAAAATTTTGGGTGTCTAAGGAAGATTGTCAGCATTGAAATAGAGTCTGACAAAATATGAAATTGTGACTTAGCTTGTCTACGAAAAAAATAGTTGATACGTTGTGAAAATTCGAGCTCTATAAACTCTCTATAAAGTGTTTCAACATAAATTGTTTTTCAATCTAATCAAGGACTTATATAATAAATTTGAGTGTCTAAGGAAGCGTTTCAGCATTGAAATAGAGTCTAACAAAAATGAATTTTTGACCCAGCTGGTCTACGAAAAAAGTTGTCGATACGTCGTCATTTTTTTCAGCTCTAAAAATTCTCTTTTTAGTTTTTCAAAATCAATTGTTTCTGACTCCCTTTTTTCTCTCCCTCCTTCTCTATTTTTCTCTCTGTCTCAGTCTCTCACTTTTCTCTCTCACTCTTTCTCTCTCTCTCTCTCGCTCTTTCTCTCTCTCGCTCTCTCTCTCTCTCTCTCTCTCCCTCTCCTCGTCTCTTTTAGTTGCCTACTGGGCTTTTATTCGCATCTCTCGCTCTCTCCGGTTTTCTTCGCCTATTTCAAAGTCTTTTTATGCTTTTAGGATGACCTTCTCAGAAAATGCGATTGTTTGAATGCTGTCACGTTCTTCCCTTTTTGTTTTGCTTGTTTTGCTCTCGCTCGCTTTTCGTTTGTTCCTTTTCACGCTCTGTCGTTTTTGTTGCGCTCATTTTGCGGTCGCTCGCTTTTCGCACGTTCGTTTTCGCGCTCGTTTGTTTTTGTTTTGATCGTTTTGCGCTCGCTCGTTTTTTGCGCTCGCTTGCTAGTTTTTCGACGTTGCTGTCGCTTTTCGCGCTAATTCCGACCTCTTTTACTGTGCTTTTAGAAGTTCGTTTATAGTTTGTCTGTTTATTTCTTTAGCACAATAACCCCCGCCCTCTCTGTGCCCCCTTTGTTGTCTATTTAGAGGTTCATTTTAATGTTTGTTTGTTTTTTTCTGCAGCGTGACAACACCCCGCCCTCGTTTATGACCCCTTCGAGAAGCGCGATAACCCTCGCTCTTGTTTGTGACCCCTTCGCGCATTAAACTTAGATATTTAGGGTCTTTGTTTTTTTCTTTGGCGGCTAGGTCAGGTGCGCTCCTTATGGAGCACAGTAATGCACTGGCTCTAGTTTTCGATGAAGCTAAAAAGGCCCATGCAAAAGCTGAAACAAATTTACTGCTGCAAAAATCTGAAAGCAAAAAATCTGAAAAATATGTAAGATAAGCTTTGAAAAGTTTTTTTTTCACCGCAAATTTCCTACATAATTTAGCAGTGAAATGCGGTAAATGCCGTCAAATTAAGTAAGTTCACCGCTAGAGTAAGCGATGATCTTACAAAAATTCAACGCAAAAAATCGAAAACTTATGTAAGATAAGCAGTGAAAAATTAGTTTTCGCGTTTTCGATTTTTCCTCTGAATTTTTGTAAGATCACCGCTTAGTCTAAGCGGTGAACTTACATAATTTCACTGCATTCACTGCATTTCACCGCAAAATTTTGCAAAAATTGTGGTGAAAAAAAATGATTTTTCACAGCTTATCTTACACATTTTTTTCAATATTTTTCTTGACCCGGGTTGTCCACCTTCTATTTCCATTGCTTCACTGAATCCTCCCTGAGTCACCAAAGTAATACTCCATTTTTTCAGTCTTTGAACGCAATATTTACAAATAAATGTCAAATTTCTACTCTAAACAATTTGAATACCTATGAAAAGATAACGTTACGTCTCTTGTACTGTTTTGTCTGGTTGTAAACATCTAAAAGATTATAAAATTAAGAAATTAATAAAATTGACAGACAAACGGATAATAACCGTAAGAATTTAGTTTTTTGTTCTTGCTGTTCCACACGAATGCACTTGATGGTTTGGTCTTTGTAAAAATATAAAAAGCTTTAGTCAGCCCTGACCAGATGAAGACTCTTTTGGTCGCTTCACTAAAAATTGCGCGAGATGTACAAAGTTTTGTTCCAAAGTTGTGAAAAAAATCAATGTTGACCTTTCCGAGTTTTCAAAGAAAAAAGTCATAAGGCCTGAAAAATCATTTGTTAATAACTGATGATATATGCTGTTGGTTACGTGGATTTGTGCACCATCTATACCCTTTCTACACGTTTGCGGCCAATTTGCCTTTAGGGACATGAATTTTTTTCCACCTTCTATTGTCATTGCTTCACTGAATCGTCTTTGATCACCAAAGTATTTTCCATTCTGTCTGTCTTTGGACGCAATGGGTTGTTTCGTAAACCACAACAAGTAAAAAATTGTCACTTAATAGAGACTTGAAAACATTTTTTCAAAATAGTCAAAATTGTAAGCAACTTTTGAGACAGACAGATTCAAAATAGAATTTTTCGTCTCAAGAAGGCTGCAAAAAAATGCTGGACTCAATGAGTATTTTTTACAACGTATCAAAATAGTTAATTCTCAGAGAAAAAAAATGGTAGTTAAAAACATTATATAAAGCTAGGAAGTTTGTTAAACATAACAAGTTGAAGAATAATCTACAAATCTAAAGGTCGTGTCCTTCAGTTGTTTGTGGTTTTAATCAGATAAATATTTATTGATTTGAGCTCATTTTGGATATTAGTGTCAAGGTGATTCAAATACGTTGTTTTCTGAACTTTTTTAAATTTGTATTTTCTCCATTCACATTTTTGTATTTTCAATTTTGGTTCAATTATTCTTGTTTTTAAATGACAAAAAAACATTGTGTTTACTTTGCGCATTAAAATTGAGCCTTTCACTTGATTCTGAGCTTTGCAACATACATATTTTGTTAATTGTGGACATAAGTTGAGTCTGATATTTTTTCACAGAAATCAAGAAAACATTTGACAAATTTTTGGCTGTTCGATGTTAAAAAAACATCGACAAAACAAGAGTTTTAAACTCGTTTTCAAGTTTGTAATGTTTTCTTTCAAATTAATTTTGATAAAAGAGAAATTGAGTTGTCATTTAAAATTTGATTTTCATTTGAAAAACAGAGATTTTTCAATGCTTCGCGCATTGGAAGGGAAGCACTGATTCACAAATTTTTAAAAAAATCTTACATTTTTCTAAGTTCACAATAGAAACAATTCTCGCAATTATATATAATTTATTTTACAAATACACAACTTCAAGCCAATTTACATCTTCTTTTGTATATCCTATTTTTAAGTATTTTGCTAATCCGGTTTTTCTTTCCATTTTTGTCATATTTTGTGTTTCTAGTGTTAATTAAAAAGTTGTCCTAACTCTAGGGATCCCTCGTGTAGAGGTTTTGCATTTTTTATTTACAAATTGTTTTTTGCTAAATAAATTAGACAAAATGTTGTTTTAAACTAATAATTTAACGTGCATTTTAACAACAGATATTTCTTGCGCGTGTTTGTTGCTGGCTTCAACTTGTTGATCTATGTAGATTTGATGATCATGAGTTTTTCCAGTGTACGACAGGCGTTAACCACTTGTTAATCTTTTTTTTATTTTCTGATATCCTATTTGTAACATGCCGCCTTGTGTGCTCAACATAGATTGGCCCTTCCTCATTACATTTTATTTCGACAACTGAGATTTAAAGTTTATTTGGAAAAAAGATTTCAGTGCAGAGAAGCTTGATCTTTGACCATGTATTATCTTATCTTAGGTTTCGTTCACTATTTTTGAGGATCATTCATCTGGAAACTGGTTTTTGGTCCAACATGATTTGTTCAATTCAAGCGACTGATCGAAAAAAAGCAGTCTAAATATTGCATTTTAAACCCTGTGAGCAGTCCCGTGAAGTACGTTTTATTATTCTGAAGCGTCGTGCAGCTGCAAATTTTCAGTATTAGTCCCGTGTCAGTTGACTTTTGATAACAATGACAGGTTAATTTTTCATGCTGGCTCAGATTTTAAATGATATCAAGGAGACCCGTGATTCATTGATCGTTCAATTTTTATATTCAGTTTTTAAATTTACTTTACAATTTTGCATAACCATCAATTTTTTCTTTTTTTCGTACAGCCAATCTCCGTTTGCAGTCTTTGCGATTACCGTTTTCAGGACGATTAGAGAGCTTTCAACTAAGCTGTGTTTTGACTGTTATTTCTCAGATTTTCCATTGATACATTCGCTAGTATTACAGCTAGTTGGGTATACAGCTAGTATAGCCAGACTATCTGATTGCATATACTAGATGCCCTTTCTTTTAAATTGAAAAATTTTCAACCACTAGCTTCAATATTTTTTTTTTGATTTTTCCAGTTATAGCCCCCTTTATGTTATTATCAACACGATTTAGGATCTATAGGTTATCTGATCACTCAGCTGCAGGAAATATATTGGGAAACACCCAATTTTTCATTGTGACGTAGAGCTTTCCGTAGCCAGTGCATTAGAATAGAGTTCCCTCAGAGCTTTTTCTATTGACTTACGAACCGTCACTTTGGCATGCAGAAATTTTACGTCATGGGATACTTTTCGAAATTACCACGAAAAAATCCTATGTTTTTCCACCGTCTTTTGTGTTGATTTCAGTGTTTGCGCTTCGTACTCCTTGGATATATGGTGCCCAAATTCTATTCAAGTTTTCATAACTGCTACCAAATATAGACTCCCTTTCAATTAACTAGGATTCTAAAAATCTTCTCTAATTTCTTTTGAAATATTCGAAAGGTTTAAACTAATTGAATTCAGAATTTATAAGTAAAAATTAGCGTGACAAATGATTATTACAAATGAAATTCCTCAAAAGTGACACTATAGGAAGGCAGCCTTTGAAATGGCGTTAAAAGTGATCCAAAACTGTGATACTCATTTTACGGGTTCGGCCCCCGGTGTTTTCATTATTTGCATATAACAAGATAACTTGGTCCCGGAGTCCTTGCTTTGTTTGTCTTTTCTAAACCCAGAGTTTGGTCCAGACGATAACGTTGTACATCAAAATTATTCTCTGACATAAACTCAGTTCTGATGTTTGAACAATAAATTCTTACAAAAATTGGTTAGAGATAATGTCTCATAATTAAGCCATAAATCAGCGCGTTTAGCTGTCACCCTCAAAACTTTTTATGTAATTTTCTAAAATTTCTGCTTCACAAAAATTCATGAAGATGTCTTGGAGGAAAAGCATAATGTTCCACCCATTATCAACTCAGAAACCCTACCGCAAGCTTCGATCCGTGCGTTTTATATATATTTCGGGCTCCCCTGTCCGAGAGCACTAAGTTTATTTGATTAATTAACTGAAATTTCCCTGTGTCGCTTCTTTTAACAGTTTGAATCAACGTAGTAAAGTTTTTGAAACGCCGTTGATTTTACTCCTTAGATGATGTAGTTTTTGTGATTTTTTTCCTACCTTCACATACTGCCGAAACGTCATCCAAGAAACATTACCTAGTTCAAACATCTTCGCCATTAAAGTGAAGGATTATTTGTCCGCCTTGTTCTTCCATTGTTCCACTGAACGCTCACTGATCAACGTAATTTTTCCTTTTTTTAGTCTCTGAACTCAAAGGGATGTTCCATAATCCAGAATGAAAGCGTTTTACTAAACCGAAACACGCAAGTTTTTTTCTAATTAATCTTAATAAGATTTTGAGATAGACAAATTCAAAAGAGAAATTATTTTCTCAGGAAGGCTTTATTTAAAGAACTGCTGGACTTAATAAAATGTTTTTTTTTACTTTGCATTAATTTACTTAATTAACAGAATTAAATTTAACGTTAGGTATGTTTTGAAAATCAAAGTAGATTGATTAACCACCACAAGTTCAAACATAATCTATAGATCGTGCTTTCACTTATTTCAGGTTTTAAAAAAAATACTTTTAATTCAATTGAGCTCATTTTGGATAAGGGTTTTCATGTGATTTCAACACGTTTTTTTGACGATCATTTGTATTTTCCCTGCCAATTTATGTTCGTTTGTTTTGTTTTTCAACTGACGAAGAACAATATGATTAGCCATCATAAGACTAAGCTAATCAATTGATACTGAGCTTCGCAAAACTGAACAACAATATTTTAAGAGGGGTTATCTTCAGTCTGATATTACCTCAAATTTCAAGAAAATCTCTGATACTTTTCACTAATACTGATCTAAATTAACGGAACTTAGAAGTTTTTAAACCAAAAAACAAGAATTTTAATTTCTAATTGTCAACAATCTTTTCTTTAACGTTTTCTTTAAATTTTTTTTAATGAAAAAGAATCTAATTAGTAATCGGAAAATTGATTTTTGTTTCCAAAACAAAAGGTTCCGAACGCTACGTTTCTCTTCAGGTTAGAACTGTTTAACAAATTGATTCAAAAATTCAGACTGTTAAAAAAAGAAAATTAAAATAAGTTCGGGATTGATAAAGAACAAACTTTTTTATGCACTAATTCTAGCCTATTTTCATCTTCTAATGTACAACCTATTCTTTAGTATTTCGCTAATCCGGTTTTTTCCATTTTTTCATGTTTTTTGTTTCTAGTCTTATTCAAAATGTTAACCTAACCCTAAGGATCCTTTTTGTTGGGTCTTGCCTTTTTTGCCATTTACAGACTGTTTTTTACCAGTACTATAGACAAAATGGCGTTTGAGATTAATAGATTAATAACCTAGCGTGCATTTCCTTCCCAGAGATTTGTCGCACGTGTCTGTTCCTGTTTTCAATTTGCTGATGTATATAGATTTGATGGTCATGAATTTTTCTACTGTACAACAGGCATCCGGACCTCTATTTTCGCCGAGACATTCAGTAAATGAGGACCATTCATCTGGATACTGGTTTTTGGTCAAATGAGACTTGTTCGTTTCAAGAGCCTGATCAAGAAGGAGCAGTCTAAATGTTGCGTTCACTGAATTCTCTGTGATCAACGTAATTTTTGCTTTTTTCAGTCTCTGAATTCATAGGGATGTTTCATAATCCAGAACAAAAACATTTTACTAAATAGAAACACGCAAATTTCTTTTTTCAAATTAATCTTAAAAAGTTTTTGAGATAGACAAAATCAAAAAAGAAAATATTTTCACAGGAAGGCTTCATTTAAAGAACTGCTGGATGTAATAATTTTTTAAATTTGTATTATTCACCTTATTATCAGATACAAACTGAAAGTTAAGTATGTTTTGAAAAGCAAAAAAGATTAACCATCACAAGTTAAAACACAATCTAAAGATCGTGTCTTTCACTTAATTCAGTTTTAAAAAATTAAAACTTTTAACTCAATTCAGCTCATTTTGCATAAAGGTTTTAATGTGACTCCAGCAGGTTGTTTTGACGATCATTGGTATTTTCCCTGCCAATTTCTCTTCATTTATTTTGTTTTTTAACTGACAAAGAACAATATGATAAGCCATCAAAAGTCTAAGCTGTTCAATTGATACTGAGCTTGGCAAAACTGAACGACAGCTTTTTAATAGGGCTTATCTTCAGTCTGATATTATCTCAAAATTCAAGAAAATCTCTGAAACGTTTCACTGATACTGCTCTTAATTAACAGAACTTAGAAGTTTTTAAACCAAAAAACAAGAATTTGAAACTCTAATTGTCTACAATTTTTTCTTTAACGTTTTCTTTGAATTTTTCTGAATGAAAAAGAACCTAATTAAAAAATTTAAAAATCAATTTCTGTTTCCGAAACAGACGGTTCTCAACGCTCCATGCCTTTTCATGTCAGAACCGTTTTAGAAATTGATTTAAAAATTCAAACTGATAAAAAAAAAGAAAGATTAAACAAGTTCTTGATTGATAAAAAACAAATTTTTATATGCACAAACTCTAGCCTATTTACATCTTCTACTGCGCATCCTTTTTTAGTATTTTTTCAATCCAGTTTTTCTTTCCATTTTTGCCATGTTTTGTGTTTCTAGTTTTATTCAAATTAATAACCTAATGTCTTTACATTCGACGAGACATTCAGTAACTTGAGGATCATTCATCTGGATACCGGTTTTTGATTAAACGTGACTTGTTCGTTTCAAGAGCCTGATTAAGAAGAAGTAGTCTAAATGATGCGTTTTAAAACCTGTGAGCGGTCCCCTAAACTACGCTTATGCTGAAGTGGCGGGCAGCTTGTAAAGTTCTGTTTCATCCCAAGGTGATTTGGTTTTTGATAACAATGACAGGTAAATCTATTAAGATTGCTCAGATTTACGCTGATATCCAGGAAACTCTTGATTCCTTCGTGGTTCTTTTTTTTCAAATTCATGTTTAAATTAATTTTAGTATTTTTGCATATCCCACATTCCCTTCTTTTTTTCGTTGGGCAACTTTCCTGTTGCAGTAATTGCAATTATCGTTTTGAGGGAATTTAGAGAGATTTCGACTAAGATCTGTTTTTGCCGTGATGTCCCAGACTGTTTCAACCAGTAGCTTAAATAATCTTTGAGTCTTTCCCATTATAGTATGGCATGAAGTCATGTTATTAAGTCATGAGTGAATATAATGGGAAAGACCAACTTTTCATTGTGAACGTTGACATTTCGTTAGCCACTTCATTTGACATTAGATTATTTTCTATGGCCTCCCAAACCATAACTTTTGCGGCCATTTTCAGAACGTTTTGACAAACTGCCTGTAACTCTAACACATTTTCAACGAGATTTTTGGAGCTGTCTCTAGCTCTCCAGAAAAAACATCTGGCACTGATTGATCTGACCTGCAGTCAAGCCGCATTTGCTTGAGTTGCCATTGCAGCTCACATGAACTATTATTAGCTACTAATCTAGCACGAAAGTGCTCCCATTGATTTTGAGATCTAGCAACGACTTTTTTTCGCTTTAACTCAACATTTTGCCCTTTAACCATACTCTTTGCTTGTTGAACAATTTTAAGTTGCTCTTGTATTCGTAGATAAGCAACTCACAGTTTTCCACCGTTTTCAACCAGCACTTCCTACTGATCCCATCCTTGAAAAATAAGAGTCTGTCTGTGGGTAAATGTTGTAGCACCGAGTTCATGTAGGGTCACTAACGTTCTCAAACTGTTTTTGACACCGCATATTTCGTAGACTCCGTGTCGAACGACTGCTTTTACTTCGCACAATTGTGGCAGATAACACCCATACTCTTCAACTTCTGTTTGCATGACGCTTTCAAAACAACACAAGCTTTAGATATGATTACTTAAACTAACATCTTTGCAGACGTTCCGTTTTTTTCTTGTCTAAGAGCACCCAGCTCAAGGGCCGTTTTATCGATGAGTTGTTCAGTTTAGCTTCAACAAGTTTTTTCAAGACCCATTTTTGTTGCAACCGATGATTCTCAGAACGGTTGAATTGTTGTATAGTTAAATTTAAATAACGGGTTGTTCGACTGTAGAACCACTTTCGGTTGAACAGTTTTAAATTTTAAAATAGTGGATAACGCCATTCGGATTTTTCCGGGTATGTCTACTGCAGTACCTTCTGCGCCTCCAGTTACAGAGTAAACCAGTACATAGCAATGTGCCAATAATTAGTAAACAATTAAAAATTCGACAGATGCGTCTTGTGGTGCAAATAATATGCGCCCAATTAGCTCGAGGGCAAACGGAAAAGATCCTGTTATTCGTATAAACAAGACCTGACGTTTTTCAAAAAAATGTCATCAGATCCAAGGTCAATTTTCTCATTATGCAACAAAATTTCAAGAGCTTTTCATACATATATTTTCCATTGCTGAAAACTTCTTTTCCTCTTCTTCTCCTTGGTGAAAATTCATCCTGTTTTTGTTCTTCCTCTATGCCAGTACTTTTTTGCTAGTGGACTTTCTTCTATTTGTTTGTCTGTAAATAAGCCGTCAACCGCTTCCCTCACAATCGCGATTTCATGTTTCGGTTGTCCGAAAGTAGAAAAAGATTTAGTTCTCCTACTATCGTTACATGATGTGCAAATGCAATCCATGAATCTTTACCTAGTTGAAACGCATTGCGGACAGAGGGTTGCATTTGTTAACCATGCAGTTTCTCGAGAAAATTTTGGATGTTGAGTTCATACACCGCACGTAGCTTTGAGCAATCTTTTGTCTGACGATTATCGGTACATCCTCAGTACGATAGGTTAGCGTAGTTAATTCAACTAATATTTTGCATAGTGATCTACATAAGTTGGTACACCCGCTGACTCTGCAAGCTGGCTTAGGATTCCCTGTTTAATTGTAAAACGGGAGTGAGAATCACCGTTCCCGATTATTGCCAAAGCATAGGCTATTGAGTTCTTGGTCAATTGACCCATCTGATCCGCTTTTGCTGGCATCTTGAACAATAACCGTGTATTTTGTTTCCGTAGAATTTTTATCAAGACTAAATTGAAAAAAGGAAGTTTTGATAGTTAGTTTTTTTTATCGCTAATTGGTTCGTTTTGACTTCTTCGCTCAAAATTTACTTCATAAATTTTCTTTTACCATTGGTCTCGCCCATCACATGATGATGATTAACCACAGCAATCAACTCTGCTTTGTTTTGATTCGAGAACTCAGCTACGTTGAACATTTTTGTTATACTTCTATTTTGGACTCTGCATTGGATATAATCAACCTCCAAACATGTCTTGTCCAAAAACAAATTCTTGGTTTCAAAATGTGTCTAAGAAACTAATCAGTGAGCCCAAATTTGTTTCCAGAAATTCAGTGTTATTTTTTCCAAGTGTTATTTCTGCGTTGATAACTACGTTACCGGTGATATTTTATTCATTGGGTCTTGCCAAGCAAACGGATGCACGACTTCTACACCTTTGATGCTCCAACCCTTTATTAGGGCACCGGCTACTTTTTGTTTCTAGTTGAGTTTTTTGCGGAATCTGTTATCACTTCTCTCTTTGACCATTCATGCAATTTTTGGGAACTTTTTACTTGTATCGAAAAAAGAGGTCTGCGTGGTGTGTTTTTTAGTATCCTTGCTAACTTTCAAGCCTGCATGGTTGCGAATTAATTGATTTGAAACTCTGACAATTTCTGTCACTGACTTTCCCCTGCTTCATCGAATTTTGCAGGCTCTTTTTTTTCCAATTTTTACATTTTAATCTTTTTGATGTTTCGGTACTTATCCGAGTTTAGACAACCTCAATTTTTGTTTTGTATCGTCAATTTTTTGTTCTGTACGTCAAATTCTTTATCACGCTGAATCCTCAGCTTCTGTTAAACGGTACTGCCAGCAAATTCTTGACTTATAGATACGGCCAGATTGAATTATTGGAAAAATGACGCATCTAAACCGCTTTTGATCTTGAGTAATTACAGTGTATTTTTTTCCGGCAAATTTATATTAAGATGAAAAAAAAATTTTGTTAGTTAGTTTCAATAATTACTAAATTCCAAGATACAGTCAGCCTTCAGATCTAATATGATTATTGTTTTCTCTGTTTATTTGAATCGTAAAGCAGCAATTAGCATTTATCGATATTAAAAATAAGTTCTCAACACTAGTATTTTTCTGACTATTTGAACATGTTTATGCAATATGATTACTTCGCAATTAGTCTGGCAAATTTTGTTGGAAACGGACTTGTCGGGATTGGATATTTGACGGCTCTCTGTTCAAATATCCGGAAAAAAAATCCGACGAGAACTTCTTCAGACGTGCCAGTATTCTCTACAATATCCAATCTCAATATGCACAGTACACCAATGTAAAGCTGAACAAAAGCTCCCTGACGAACATCTATTGGCAAAATTTTGTTGAATGTTACAACGAGAAAACATCTTGCACTTGGAGAACCTTATGCTTGTGTGACTCATGCAACCCCTACTGAAAACTCACTAATAGATACCACAAGAACTGTACAAACAAATGAACACTCAATCGGGATGAAAGATGCCCCTGGAACTCCAAAGGCCTCTTGTACTACTACTAGTACTACTACTAGAACTACTACTACTACTACTACTACTACTACTACTACTACTACTACTACTACTACTACTACTACTACTACTGCTACTACTACTACTACTACTACTACTACTACTACTACTACTACTACTACTACTACTACTACTACTACTACTACTACTACTACTACTACTACTACTACTACTACTACTACTACTACTACTACTACTACTACTACTACTACTACTACTGTTTCAACACTTTAATTCCAAATATGAAATAAAGGCACGGTTGGCAACAAATACAAACAAAACAAGAAGAGTTATTTGTTTGGTTATTCTGTGAAGTGCTGTACGACGAAATTGTTGAAGGCATTCTTTGACCCGGTTGCTGCTTTCTCCTGCAATCTGGTGAACGATACTTTGTTTCGTACACAGTCTCCTTCGATTTGACTCATCCACGTTTTTCGTTGCCCCCCAGGAGCGCGTCTAGCATGGACGTATTGATCGGGTGGGTCCCAATCGAAGGCACTGCGGGCTAATCTTCCTGGTTCCATTCTCTGGATGTGTCCGTACGATTTTATCCGTTTGAGCATGATCATCGTGGATAGTTGGGGCATTCGTGATCTTGACATAATTTCTTCGTTCGTTGCTTTCTCCAGATATGACACACGTAGAATTCTCCGAAGACAACCACAGCGGAAACTCTCAAGTTTTCTCTCCAATAATTTCGAAAGAGTCCAAGTCTCTGAGCTGTACAGCACGGCTGATAAAACGAGTGCTTTGTACAAATTGCACTCGAGGTGCACGCTGAGCTGCTTGCTCTTCCAGAGATTTTGGAAGTTAGCAAACCGTTGTCTACCTTCTGCAAGTTTGCAATTGACTTCCTGCAGGTCTCCATGCTTGAGGCTGACATATGATCCGAGATACTTGAACGCTTCTATGTTTTCAAACTCGTTTCCGAGAACATCTTGTACTTTGCAGGAAAACACGCGTGTGGCAACTGCTTTAGGTTTGCCACAGTATATCGATTGGTGAACTTTTCGGCCATTGACTGTTTTGAACTTTCTTTCACACTTGTCACAGGTAAGGCTCGCCTCTAGTTGCTCGAACTTTGACTTGTCGACGACATTCTTTGACAAACCGGCTTTGCAGAATCTTGTTTGGTGCACTTTGCGTCCGGTAACTGTACTGAATTGCCGCTGACAATTCTGACATCTTAAAGACTCTTGGTCAGCCACCACTGACCGACTCTCATTTTCTAGCGACTCTGAATCTGCTACCGCAGATTGTTGTTTTGAAGCTACCAACGCTGGCTTAGCCACCGCTAAGCTTTTCAATCTTAGCTTCCGGCCATCTTGTGTTTCGAACCAGCCCGCTTTCTTTTTCGTTCCCAGCAGCACCTCCGTGCTGATGGTTAGTCCTGACTGGCTAGATGTCTCTGCCAGGAGTCCTAGTTTGCCTTTATGTGTTCCAGTGAGTATCTCCACGTTCTGTTGGATACTAGACACTGCAACAACTTTTGGGCTGTCGCATTTTACGCCCATAATCTTTGTTTTGGCCACATTAATCTTCAGACCAGCGGCTTCCGCAAGGGCCTCGATTCGATGTAGGTTTTCTTGCACCTCACTATCTGAGACCCCCACGAGAGCAACATCATCAGCAAAATCTAAGTCAGCCACCAATCTCCCAATGTCTAATCCTCCATGCACCGAGTTAGCCAAAATGTAGTTGATGACAAGGCCGAATAGGATTGGGGACCACACATCACCCTGCCTAACGCCCGTTCTGACATCAAATAAGCGTCCTTTCTCATCTTCGGCTTTGACTCGACATTTGAATCCATCATAGCTGTTTCTTATGATGTTTATCACTTTTTGCGGAAGACCATAGTGTTTCATTATCTGGTACATCTGCTCACGATCGACAGAATCGAATGCCGCTCGAAAGTCTATGAAACAAAAGCTAATATCCAATTGAAACGCCATTGATTTCTCTATTATTTGACGCAGGGCAAAGAGTTGATCGGCGCATCCTCTGCTTTTTCTGAAGCCGCACTGCTCTTCCCTTAAGACGCGATCCACTGAATCTTTGCATCGATTGAGAATAACGGAAGCGAACACTTTGCCTGGTACTGACAATAGAGAGATCCCTCGGTGGTTCGATTACTCTGACCTCTTTCCTTTACTCTTGTATAATGGGACAATTTCTGCTACCTTCCAGTCATCGGGCAGAACTTCCGTCTACCAACACTTATCTATGATGTTCCAGAGCCACTCGACAATACCCTTGTGTGCTTTCAACATCTCACAGGAAATGTTATCGGGTCCACTTGCCTTGCCATTCTTCAACCTGCGGACAGCTTCAAGCACTTCTTCAAATCGAATTGGGCTCAGGTCAATCGACAAGTTTTCAGCTGCTTCTTCGGGATCCAATCTCGTACTGCAACTGGATGTTGAGGGATTCAGGAGTTGACTAAAATGTTCCGTCCAGCGTTCAAGTCGTTCCTCTTTCGTCCGTAAGTTGACGCCAGTGCTTGAAACTTGTTTGGTCAACTGGGGACTCCAGTTTCGGCAAATCTGCTGTGATGCCCCAAAAACCTCCTTCAAGTTGCCTCTGTCCGCAAAGCTCTGCACTTCTTGGCCTTTGCGTTCAAGCCATGCCCGTTTGTCTGCACGTAGAGCTTTTCTGAATCCTTACAGCAGTTTGTGAACTCTAACAACGCCACCGCGCTGCTGTGTTTCTTCAACTGTAGATCAGCTCGTTTCCGGATAAGTTCCAGAAAATCTGGAGAAATCCAAGGTTTGTTCACTCGCTTGTCCGGAAGGAGGCACTTCACTGCTGCTTGGTTCAGGGCTTTTCGAAAATTGTCCCAAGACTGCTCTGTATTCTCGAAATTGCCGCTCTTATCAAGATGTAACTTGACCTCCTGCGTGAATAAGTCACGCGTTGTTTCATCTTGCAGCTTTTCAGAACTGATTCTGGGCGTGAAACATGGCTTTTTAGACAAAAGTTTCATAGATACTTCCGCAATGACCAGTTCATGATCGGTAATTGTGGTTTTCCCTCTTCTGGTCCTCACATTCGTCAGACATCCTCTGTATCTCTCTGCAAACAGAATGTGATCCAGCATCTTTTTTCGACAACTCGGATCGGGAGGGTTGTAGGTGTACCGATGCACTTGTCGATGCTGGAACCATGTACCACCTACGATCAATTTGTGTGAAGTGCAAAATGATAACAACTTTTCCGAGTTTTCATTTTCTTCACCCATTCCAAACGGGCCTCTGCAGCTCATGGTGTCATTCAACTGGTGTCCAGGCTCTGCATTGAGGTCACCGATGACACAAATACGCTCCCTATGTTTGAAGCTGGAAACTAGGTCTAAAAGTTGACTCCAAAACAAATCCTTCTCTTGGAGACTAGCTTCATTCGTAGGTGCGTAGCAGACAACAACAGCTAGATTGGCTCTCCTGCGAGCCGCGAACTTGACGTAGCAAATACGTTCACTTAGAGCCACCATATAATCAACCTCAAAATATGTGTTGTCCAAAAACAATTTCTTGGTTTCAAAATGTGTCTAAGAAACTAATCAGTGAGCCCGAATTTGTTTCCAAAACTTCAGTGTTATTTTTTCCAAGTTTAATTTCTGCGTTAATAACTACGTTACCGATGATATTTTGTTCATTGGGTCTTGCCAAGCAAACGGATGCACGACTTCTACACAATTGACGCTCCAACCCTTCATTAGGGCACCGGCTAATTTTTGTTTCTTGTTGAGTTTTTTTGCGGAATCTGTTATCACTTCTCTTTGTGACCATTCATGCGATTTTTGGGAACTTTTTAATTGTATCGAAAAAAGAGGTCTGCGTGGTGTGTTTTTTAGTATCCTTGATAACTTTCAAGCCTGCATGGTTGCGAATCAATTAAATAACCGAAACAAACAGAAAGTTAAGTATGTTTTGAAAAGCAAAAAAGATTAACCATCACAAGTTAAAAAATAATCTAAAGATCGTGTCTTTCACTTATTTCAGTTTTAAAAAATTAAAACTTTTAACTCAATTGAGCTCATTTTGGATAAAGGTTTTAATGTGACTCCAGCAGGTTGTTTTGACGATCATTGGTATTTTTCCTGCCAATTTCTGTTTATTTATTTTGTTTTTTAACTGACAAAGAACAATATGATAAGCCATCAAAAGACTAAGCTGTTCAATTGATACTGAGGTTCACAAAACTGAACGACAGCTTTTTAATAGGGCTTATCTTCAGTCTGATATTATCTCAAAATTCAAGAAAATCTCTGAAACTTGTCACTGATACTGCTCTTAATTAACAGAACTTAGAAGTTTTTAAACCAAAAAACAAGAATTTGAAACTCTGATTGTCTACAATTTTTTCTTTAACCTTTTCTATAAATTTTTCTGAATGAAAAAGAATCTAATTAAAAATTTAAAAATCAGTTTTTGTTTCCAAAACAGACGGTTCTCAACGCTCCATGCCTTTTCAGGTCAGAACCGTTTTAGAAATTGATTTAAAAATTCAAACTGATAAAAAAAGAAAGATTAAACAAGTTCTTGAATGATAAAAAACAAATTTTTATATGCACAAACTCTAGCCTATTTACATCTTCTACTGTGCATCCTTTTTTAGTATTTTTTCAATCCAGTTTTTCTTTCCATTTTTGCCATGTTTTGTGTTTCTAGTTTTATTCAAAATGATAATCTAATGATCTTTACATTCGACGAGACATTCAGTAACTTGAGGATCATTCATCTGGATACCGGTTTTTGATTAAACGTGACTTGTTCGTTTCAAGAGCCTGATTAAGAAGAAGTAGTCTAAATGATGCGTTTTAAAACCTGTGAGCGGTCCCCTAAACTACGCTTATGCTGAAGTGGCGGGCAGCTTGTAAAGTTCTGTTTCATCCCAAGGTGATTTGGTTTTTGATAACAATGACAGGTAAATCTATTAAGATTGCTCAGATTTACGCTGATATCCAGGAAACTCTTGATTCCTTCGTGGTTCTTTTTTTTCAAATTCATGTTTAAATTAATTTTAGTATTTTTGCATATCCCACATTCCCTTCTTTTTTTCGTTGGGCAACTTTCCTGTTGCAGTAATTGCAATTATCGTTTTGAGGGAATTTAGAGAGATTTCGACTAAGATCTGTTTTTGCCGTGATGTCCCAGACTGTTTCAACCAGTAGTTTAAATAATCTCTGAGTCTTTCCCATTACAGTATGGCAAGAAGTCATGTTATTAAGTCATGAGTGAATATAATGGGAAAGACCAACTTTTCATTGTGAACGTTGACATTTCGTTAGCCACTTCACTTGACATTAGATTATTTTCTATGGCCTCACAAACAATGACTTTTGCGGCCATTTTCAGAACGTTTTGACAAACTGCCTGTAACTCTAACACATTTTCAACGAGTTTTTTGGAGCTGTCTCTAGCTCTCCAGAAAAAACGTCTGGCACTGATTGATCTGACTTTCAGTCAAGCCGCATTTGCTTGAGTTGCCATTGCAGCTCACATGAACTATTATTAGCTACTAATCTAGCACGAAAGTGCTCCCATTGATTTTGAGATCTAGCGACGACTATTTTTCGCTTTAACTCAACATTTTGCCCTTTAACCATACTCTTTGCTTGTTGAACAATTTTAAGTTGCTCTTGTATTCGTAGATAAGCAACTCACAGTTTTCCATCGTTTTCAACCAGCACTTCCTACTGATCCCATCCATAAATAGTAAAACTCTGTCTGTGGGTAAATGTTGTAGCACCGAGTTCATGTAGGGTCACTAACGTTTTCAAACTGTTTTTGACACCGCATATTTCGTAGACTCCGTGTCGAACGACTGCTTTTACTTCGCACAATTGTGGCAGATAACACCCATACTCTTCAACTTCTGTTTGCATGACGCTTTCAAAACAACACAAGCTTTAGATATGATTACTTAAACTAACATCTTTGCAGACGTTCCGTTTTTTTCTTGTCTAAGAGCACCCAGCTCAAGGGCCGTTTTGTCGATGAGTTGTTCAATTTAGCTTCAACAAGTTTTTTCAAGACCCATTTTTGTTGCAACCGATGATTCTCAGAACGGTTGAATTGTTGTATAGTTAAATTTAAATAACGGGTTGTTCGACTGTAGAACCACTTTCGGTTGAACAGTTTTAAATATTAAAATAGTGGATAACGCCATTCGGATTTTTCCAGGTATGTCTACTGCAGTACCTTCTGCGCCTCCAGTTACAGAGTAAACCAGTACATAGCAATGTGCCAATAAATAGTAAACAATTAAAAATTCGACAGATGCGTCTTGTGGAGCAAATAATATGCGCCCAATTAGCTCGAGGGCAAACGGAAAAGATCCTGTTATTCGTATAAACAAAACGTGAAGTTTTTCAAAAAAAATGTCATTAGATCCTAGGTCAATTTTCTCATTATGCAACAAAATTTCAAGAGCTTTCCATTTATATTTTCCACTGTTGAAAACTTCTTTTCCTCTTCTTCTCCTTGGTGGAAATTCTTCTTGTTTTTGTTCTTCCTCTTTGTCAGTACTTTTCTGCTAGTGGACTTTCTCCTATTTGTTCGTCTGTAAATAAGCCGTCAACCGCTTCCCTCACAATCGCGATTTTATGTTTCGGTTGTTCGAAAGTAGAAAAAGTTTTAGTTCTCCTACTGTCGTCACATGATGTGCAAATGCAAGCCATGAATCATTACCTAGTTGAAACGCATTGCGGACAGAGGGTTGCATTTGCTAACCATGCAGTTTCTCGAGAAAATTTTGGATGTTGAGTTCGTATACCGCACGTAGCTTTGAGCAATCTTTTGTCTGACGATTATCGGTACATCCTCAGTACGATAGGTTAGCGTAGTTAATTGAACTAATATCTTGCATAGTGATCTACATAAGTTGGTACACCCGCTGACTCTGCAAGCTGGCTTAGGATTCCCTGTTTAATTGTAAAACATGAGTGAGAATCACCGTTTCCGATTATTGCTAAAACGTAAGCTATTGAAATCTTGGACAAATGACCCATCTGAACCGCTTTTGCTGGCATCTTGAACAATAACCGTGTATTTTGATTCCGTAGAAATTTTATCAAGACTAAATTGAAAAAAGGAAGTTTTGATAATTAGTTTTTTTAATCACTAATTGGTTCATTTTGACTTCTTCGCTCAAAATTTATTTCATAAATTTTCTTTTATCATTGGTCTCCCCCATCACATGATGATGATCAACCACAACAATCAACTCTGCTTAGTTTGGATTTGAGAATTCAGCTACGTTGAACATTTTTGTTATATTTCTATTTTGGACTCTGCGTTGGATATAATCAACCTCGAAATATGTCTTGTCCAAAAACAATTTCTTGGTTTAAAAATGTGTCTAAGAAACTAATCAGTGAGCCCGAATTTGTTTCCAAAACTTCAGTGTTATTTTTTCCAAGTGTTATTTCTGCGTTTATAACTACGTTACCGATGATATTTTGTTAATTGGGTCTTGCCAAGCAAACGGATGCACGACTTCTACAACTTTGACGCTCCAACCCTTCATTAGGGCACCGGCTAATTTTTGTTTCTTGTTGAGTTTTTTTGCGGAATCTGTTATCACTTCTCTTTGTGACCGATCATGCAATTTTTGGGAACTTTTTAATTCTATCGAAAAAAGAAATCTGCGCGGTGTGTTTTTTAGTATCCTTGCTGACTTTTAAGCCTGCATGGTTGCGAATCAATTGATTTGAAACTCTGACAATTTCTGTCACTGACTTTCCCTTGCTTCATCGAATTTTGCGGGCTGTTTTCCTTTTCAATTTTTACAATTTTATCTTTTTGATGTTTTGGTACTTATCCGAGTTTAGATACCCTCAATTTTTGTTTTGTATCGTCAATTTTTTGTTCTGTACGTCGACTTCTTTATCACGCAGAATCCTCAGCTTCTGTTAAACGGTACTGCCAGCAAATCCTTGACTTATAAATACGGCCAGATTGAATTCTTGGAAAAATGATGCATCTAAACCGCTTTTGATCTTGAGTAATCACAGTGTATTTTGTTTCCGGCGAATTTATATCAAGATGAAAAGAAATAAATTTTGATAGTTAGTTTCATTAATTACTAAATTCCAAGATACAGTCAGCCTTCAAATCTAATATGATTATCGTTTTCTCTGTTTATTTGAATCGTAAAGCAGCAATTAGCATTTATCGATATTAAAAATAAGTTCTCAACACTAGTATTTTTCTGACTATTTGAACATGTTTATGCAATATGATTATTTCGCAATTAATTTTGCAAATTTTGTTGGAAACGGACTTGTCGGGATTGGATATTTGACGGCTCTCTGTTCAAATATCCGGAAAAAAATCCGACGAGAACTTCTTCAGACGTGCTAGTATTCTCTGCAATATCCAATCTCGATATGCACAGTAAACCAATGTAAAGCTGAACAAAAGCTCCCTGACGAACATCTATTGGCAATATTTTGTTGAATGTTACAACGAGAAAACATCTTGCACTTGGAGAATCTTATGTCTGTGTGACTCATGCAACCCCTACGGAAAACTCGCTAATAGATACCACCAGAACTGTACAAACAAATGAACACTCAATCGGGATGAAAGATGCCCCTGCAACTCCAAAAGCCTATTACTACTACTACTACTACTACTAATGTTTAATTAAAGAAAAACTTGAGACATTTTTTGGTTTTTCCCATTATAGCCCGCGCTTAGTGGTCAGATAAACTAACCCCCCCCCCCTACCCACCATCATCATTAATATGAAATGTTCTGCTGGTAAAATTTTCGCAAGGGAAGATACATTCCTCTATCAATTTTTGGGTCTTTCCCGTTATAGCCTCCCCCCATAATGGAATAATTACCGTGATGGGGGCTTTAGGCTATCTGATCACTAAGCTGGGGGGGGGGGCTATTAATTAATTTATTCTCTGAAGTGTTGAAGCTCTGGCATAGATTTGAAAAAAAATGCACTGAATTTGAAATATGACAAGTCGAGTGATTTAAAACGCACAATTTTTGCTTTTAACGGAATTAGATGCCTTACCACTTGGAGTCGCCGTTTAATTTCGCTTCACAAATTTCAATTTATTCTTTATCATTAGCCCAGATAACAACTGATCTTATTAAATAGTTTCAGTTTAAATATGATATACGGGGCAGCCGTGGTGGCCCCCTGACTTTGCTGATGATCATATTTGGAGCAAGTTCACTGCATCAACTTATTGTAGCGACACCAAAAGACACACGAAAGAAGCTCAGACGTTGGGTATTCACGAAGCCTGGCCTGAGTCTCAATATCAGAGCAAACAATCAGAAGAAAGTTGTTCAAAATATCTGGCAATTAAACGTTTTTCGAAAAGAAAAAGCTGTTATTTGGCATGATACGATCAACAACTCAATATCCCCGCATTCCAGCAACAACTATCACCCCCTCACCACTGCTGAGCTTATTGCCGATCTCAAGATACTTAAGCCCCACATTGCTGCAATATTATATGTCCAACGCGAAGGAGTCCCGAACATAAAGGAGGAACTTTGCAAAACAGGAATCCTTATTATTGACATCATCAAACACCTGCTACCGAAGCGGCAGGCTAAGAACCCCATCTTGACTCGGCAGTACCGACAACTGCACATTGGCCGTTTCTTGGAACAGAGACTCTCTGGAAAAGTCTTAGCCCATCTTCGACAACTCCAGGATCTTCGTCCCCGCCGAAACAGGAGGAGGAACAACCTGTCACTGAGACGACGGATTACAAGACAGAGACAACAATCGCCCGAAAACAGTTGACTCACAATCACTATTCAAAACCCCTGAAAAGTTTTAGCTGCTTACTCTTAGTCTTTCACGTGACCGTCTCTTAAGTGAGTTCGTGTTACCGAAAGGCTTTTTCTTTTTGAGCAGTCTTTCACGTGACCGTCTCTTAAGTTAGTTCGTGTTACCGAAAGGCTTTTTCTAAGCAGTTTTCTTTTCTTTTCTATTCTGTCCTGCATCTGTTCTCTGAAAATTAAACTTTTCATGTGACCGTCTCTTAAGTGAGTTTGAGTTGTCAGAAAAGCTATATTTTTCAGAGTTAAGTTTTCAGTTTCACGTGACCGCCTCTTAAGTGATTGTGTGTTACCGACACTGCCTATTAAGTTATTCATCAACAATCCGTTAAGACGAATCAAAATCTTTTGCATGTGCTAGCCAAAATGTCCTCAAGAGTTATCACGTGCCAATCTTGCAATCACAAGATTGCAAAGAAGGAAGCAAAATTCTCATGTGCCTACTGCAGCAAAGAAATGCACATGACACCCGACTGCACAGGCTTCGAACAGTCCAGTATTGAAGTCCTTGTCAAGTTAGAAGCAAATCTGCTTCACATCTGTAACGAATGCAGTGAAAATAAGACACATAAGTCCATCTTAAAACCTGCTGAACAGTCGAAATTGGAAGGCGATCTAACAGACCTCCGAGAACAAATGAAAAAGTTCCAGCAAATCATTGAAAACTCAAATGCAATGATCGAAAATGTAAAGAAAGACTTGACCGAATTAAAGTCAACTGCTCCCAAGAGTCATGCACAAGCTGTTGGAAAACTGCCCGGTAGCACAATTCGCGACGTGTCAAATGCAAACAACATTCCCGGTCTGGGAATTCGAATAAGAGGTATACCTGAGAGTAGAACCAAAACACCAGACGAGCGTATGCATTCCGACATCGAATCGGTTGAGCAAATCCTAGACTTCTTGAAAATCAAAGACAAACGCATGAGCAAAATTCATCTTCTCGGTAAATTTGACCCTGACAAAAAAGGGGCACGCACTAAACTTGTTTGCATGGAAAACATCATAAGTAAAGACCTGATTCTGAAATCAGCTCACCTGCTAAAGGCCTACGAACAACCAATCTTCATAAGTCCTGAGCTGTCTGCAACGGACGCGAAAAAAGAAAATGAATGTCTGCGCATTCGCCGTGATCTCATTGACAATCATAATTACAATAGCAGGCAAGTTCGTATTAGAAATCTCAAGGTGGAGCATAAAGTTGGAGACAATTGGGTTGTCTTTGAAAACGCACAAAAAGAGAATACTGGTATCAACTGGTGACTATAGACACTCGAAATGCTTTCATTCAATGTAAGGAGTCTGATGAAATTTGAGCGTCGCCTGAAGTTCTCAGACTGCTTGTCAACGCGAAGCTATGACATTTTATGCCTCACTGAAACATGGCTGACTCCTGATGTTCAAAACTATTCGCTCTTCCTACCTGCATACACGATCTACCGAAATGACAGAATACTATGCGAACACGAAACGAAACACGGTGGCGTACTTACAGCAATCAGATCGACTATTATGCACCAACAAATTTTGATTGACCTACATCTTGAGGATTTTGTGGTGATTCGTGTACAAACAAAACCACAGCCGACTCTCATATGCTGTTTGTACAGCCCCCCATCAGACAGCGACTACACCTGGTCGCCGCAACAGTTAGAAATTCTGCTCTCCAAAATATCAAATCATGCTAAAAGAATAGGCTACCAAGGCGTGTTCATTTGTGGAGACATCAACTTCTCCAAAACAGACTGGAACAACATGAGCTCCAATTCCGAGTGTGAAAACGCTGTTCTGGATGCTCTTTCGGAATACAATTTCCTGAACTACTCAAATCTTCAGTTAGACGTCATTCTGGCCAACAACCCTGACCAGATTGTCAAAACTGATCTTGACACCGATCTTTACAACTGTTACGCACTAAACGGCAAGCCATGTGCTGATCATCTACCGGTCAGTGTTACAGTAAACGCATTCCATAGCGAACTATACATTCCTCATCAAGTCAAATATGTCTTTAAGAAAGCGGATTGGGACGAATTGAATAAGGCTATAGTAGACAGTCCTTTCAAACCTTACTGTTTCAGTAATCTCGATTTCCTTGTCAAAAAATGGTACGAATGGATCTTCAGCCTCATCGATCATTTCATTCCGAAAGTTACAAGACACAGGTCAACGCTTCCACCTTGGGTATCCAGCCGTACCTCACACCTGATGAAGAAGTTAGCAACAAAAAAGAAGCAATGGGTCTCTCCGGTCTTGTCAAAACTCCTGAAGTTGAAGAAAATGGAGCGTCAAATAAAAGAAGCCACAAATGAAGATTTGAAAATGTTTGAAACCGAAATCTTTCAAAGTCGACAGTTCAGCAACATCTAGAAGTACCTACGTTGTGTTTGCAAGTCACCAAACGTTCCTCCTGTCGTCACTCTGTCCACTCAAAAAGCCGAAACTGACCAAGAAAAGGCCAAATTATTCAATCAGTTTTTCCAAAGTGTTTTCAACGAGAAGCAACATCACTGCATAACTTTTGAGAACAGAGGCCTCAATAGTCTCCTTTTCTCCGAAACCGAAATCCAGCACATATTGGAACACTTAACTCTGAACAAGTCTACGGGACCTGACAACATCGGAAACATTGTTTTGAAAAAGTGCGCCTTCTCACTCAGCAAGTCACTCCTCCTCCTATTCCAAACAATCTCGAATAAAGGAATCTTCCCCAGATACTGGAAAATCAGTCAAGTTACGCCAGTGTTCAAAGGGGGAAACAAATCAGACACTACTTGTTATCGACCGATTAGTTTACTCTGCTGTGTGTCAAAAGTCCTTGAGCGTCTCATCTTCAACACACTATACAAGTTTTGCCAACACCGCCTACACGAAAACCAATATGGATTCCGAAAAAATAGGTCAGCAGTGGTACAATTGTTGGTCTACCTTGATTCAATTTACCAAAAGTACGATGACTCCACAGTAGACAACCTGACAATTCTGTATCTCGACTTTGCTAAGGCCTTCGATAAAGTACCGCATGACTTGCTTATACTGAAACTCCAGTCCTTCGACATTGGCGGAAAGTTTTTGCAACTCATAAGCTCCTACTTGAGCGACAGGGAGCAATATGTTAAAATAAATGCGGAAACATCCACTCCAGTAAGTGTCAGCAGTGGAGTTCCACAAGGCTCCATTCTCGGACCAGTGCTCTTTCTGCTGTTCATAAATGATCTACCAGCTACAGTGTCAAATTGTGAAAGTTTTGGATTTGCCGATGATTTCAAGATAATTGCACTGACTCAGAGCCAACTCACGATTGGTGCCATGACTATACAGAATTGGTGCTCCGAAAACAAAATGCAACTGAACACCTCTAAATGCAAGCTCCTCAACATAAAAGGCACTTTGACAGCAGCAATAGACAACCTTGAAATTGAACCGACGAATCTTCAGCGCGACCTAGGACTATGGATCACCTCAAATCTCGCGTGGAACGATAACTGTACCACGAGAACGAAGAAGGGATTAAGTGCACTGTTCCAACTGAAACGAAACCTGTCTACAAACAGCACGCGAAACAGCAAGCTAAATTCTTACGTTGGTTACGTTGTGCCAGTCCTGACCTACTGCTCTCAAGCATGGCAGCCGAACAAGTCGAATCTTGCGAAGTTTGAAAGGGTGCAGGAAATTGCTACCAAGTGGATACTGAATGCAAGTTTTGAATACAAAGATCGACTTCTACAGCTAAAGCTGCTGCCTCTCAGCTTATATGTCGAAATGCACAATCTCCTGCTTCTGATATCATTGGATAGAAACGAATACGACGTTGTTGTTGATCTACCTAGAGTCACCGAAGATAAAACTCGACAGCATACAAGAGGAGAACTGACGATCGGAACGAATCGACTCTACAAAACCGATGAAAACTTCTTCCATCGTACAAAATTATTATACAATATTATTATCAGAGTGTACACCAGCTACGGAAAATATCTCAATAAAGACACCATCTCCAAAATCTACTGGGACTACTTTCTGAGAAAATATGACAAGAGGGACAAATGCACTTGGCGAATTGTTTGCAAATGTGACCACTGCAATAACTGGAAAAAACTAGACTAAACTAAAACTACCTTTGGACTGAACTCATGTGGGCCCAACAAACCCTTGGATTTATGTTTAAATCCTAAAGCCTTTACTACTACGACTACTACTACTAGATAACAACTGATCTTCGGTTTTATTATATTTCCATTATAATGAAATTCCTCAATGTGCAAGTGATCTTTCTCAACTGAAAATTTTTAAGTGTCCGGTTTATCAGATCGAAAGTAATGTGAATCAATCATATTATAATCTACAATGATGTGAGTATAATAATAATAATAATAAAACAGATTTTAGGAAAAGTCCAAGGGTTTTACATTAACCCCAGTTTGTTTCGTTCAGTTTATTAGATAACAAAATTCAGTTTTTTTCACGTTCATGCAGTTGTTGCACCCACACATAATTCGCCAAGAGCACGTGTTGTTTTCATCGTAACGCAGTCTGAAGTAGACAAAATACAGATCGAGAAGTTTGGCTTTGTGGTTTTCATGAAATAGGATATCGTATTGGAAGAACTCATTAAAGGTGTTCGCAAGGTGGCAGGCTCTGTACCAATAATCGGATTCACATTTCCTGAGTTTTGGTTGTCGACATATGAAGTTACAAGTCGTTTGGTATCGAGTTGTACCTGGCTCGGTTATTTATACATGAAGTTTCCAGTTTAGATCAACTTTCCCCGTTAAAATTTTTGCAAATAACAAAACGACTTGTAGCTCATGGTATAAGGATAAGGGAAGTAAATTGAGTTTTAAGAGTTGTTCTTTGTAAGGAATTTTGGCTCCAGTGATCCAATTTGCTGCTTTTTTCTGTACACTTTCAATTTGACTGAGTTCAACTTTGCCTGGTTTCCACACACTTGAGCCGTAACTGATAATGTGTTGTGCGAAAAAATAACACACACATGAAACAGTATTTTTGTCAACTATATTTGGAGTTTGTTCTCCCGACCTAATTTTTATTTGACGATACCGGCTAATTCAGTGTCTACTGACTTATTTTCAGATCAAATTGAGTTAGAAAATGGGCGCTGCTGAGTACCAGAAAATGTTGTGGCGAAAGAAGCAAAGCGACACAATGCGGTACATTTTGAGAATGAGAGCTTGGCATTATAGGCAATTGAAGGCTGTCCACCGTGTACCGCATCCTTCGAGGCCGGATAAAGCTAGAATGTTGGGATACAAGGCCAAGCAGGGATTCGTTATCTACAGAGCTCGAGTTCGAAGGGGCGGATTTGTGAGACATGTTGCCAAGGGTCAGACAATGGGAAAACCCACTAATCAAGGTGTTCACGAACTGAAGCTGGCGAAGAGTCACCAGGTAAAGTTATTTTTCATTTCTCTCAAACGAAGTTTGTAGCAATTATATTAGTCCTGTCGGTCTTTTTTTCTGCGATTTTTGGCTTGACCGATTTTTCGTCTGACGCTTTTGACTTTTCGTCCTCAGAAACGCGATAAACAGGTAGCGCCCAGCGGGCATTAACTGCTCGCAGAGCCTTTCAGCTCGTTTGTTCCAGATACTGTTTGACGATAAATGCAAAAATGGATTTTTATGCTGTAATTGTTTTTGAACAAAAAATTTACATTTTTATAGTGGTATTACAGTCAATTTTTCATGTATTTTCTGCAGAATTTTTTTTCAAAAACCTGAAAGCTTTAATGGGCACTTATTTTTGTGAAGTTAGGGATTCGCAGATATGAGCAATTCGATGAACTTCGACATTTTGAACCTCCACATCTTTAAGTAAATATTATACTCTTAGAGGGCTCTGAAGCATAACTTTATTTCGTTTGAAATTAAAGAATCAGTCATAAAATACGCAAAATATAAACGATTTGTTAGTTTTGATAACTTTTCCCTAAATTTTTCAACACTTCAACCTTAACAAAACCGAAACAACTTTTTTGTAGATATTTACCCTGCAATGACTTTCAGATTCTTGTATAGTCATGTCATGTATAGATTATGTCATGTCCTTCTCCGATGATTTGCCAGCTATAAAATTTCAATATTTTGATACGTGTGCCATTTTCTTGTTTAGGCAATTGCTGAGAAACGTGCTGGTAAGTATGCAGGAGCTCTCCGTATCCTCAACTCTTACTGGGTGGGCTCTGACGGTACCTACAAGTACTTCGAGGTCATCATGATTGACCCTATGCACCCCGCTGTGAGGAAAGACCCCAAGATCAACTGGATCGTGAGTGCTAAGCACAAGCACAGGGAATGCCGAGGCCTTACCAGTGCCAGCAAGAAGTCACGTGGTCTGGGTAAGGGAATTGGATATGCCAAGACGATCGGAGGATCCCGCAGAGGAAACTGGAAGCGCAGAAACACCCTGCAGATGCACAGATACAGATAGACTTCCTTCTCATGTCTCATTTGTTTGTTTTGCAGTGATGTTTGTATTGATAACTGTTTTGCTCATATCAGTTGCATACAAATTTCTTGAGTGAATTCAATCTGCGCAAATAATTCATTCTGTTTTCTGTTCTATGTAGGTATGACAAGCATAGTTTGAGCAGAGAGAGAATTTGATTGGTACAAAATTTCGATCTATTCTGCCCCCCTTTCAAATTATCGAACCGAAAATTTTTTGGCTTTGCCCATTATAGACCATCACCTTAAATCTTTGGACATGTATCATAATTGGGGGTTACAGTGATGGTCAATGTAGATTTTTTACTGGTTTTAGGAGTTCGTTTTTCGGGTCTTTCCCATTATAGCCCTCCCTCCCCCTCCCCCCCCCCCCCCCCCCCAGCTTAGTGGTCACATAACGTATACCCCCATCATGCTAATTATACCATAGTGGGCGCTATAATTTCGTGGGGGGGCTATAATGGGAAAGACCCCATTTTTCCGTGGTCGTTGATTAACTGTTACCAAAAAAAAACTGGTTTGCAATTAGGAGGGAGGCATTTTTAAGCAGTATACTTTTTATTCTGGTCTGTATGCTGTTCTTTGTGTGTGTGTGCGTATGAACGAGTGATGATGTACGTACTACACCTGTATTGTTTCTTATGTGTAGTGTACAATAGAACTACTGTGCGTTTCTGAAATTTGAGCACGTGCGTTTATAGTCGATCAAATACCGAATCATAATACATTGTGGTGGATTTTAATTAAACGCTGCCTTTCAAGCATTTGAGATATCTTTTCCTTGTTACTTCACTTCTCAAAATGTTAGTAAATTTTCCTTTAGACAGTTGAAAAACAATTATTTTAATGGTTTCACATATAATGGGATAAGAAGACAGTTTTGGGGTTTTTCTCATTATACAAAGCTAAGTTGGTATAAAACATGTTGCTTTCAGATTACTGTAAATATAATGAGCAAGAATTTTGCATTTTTGGGTCTTCCCCATTATAGCCCCCCTCAGCGTAGTGGACATATAACTGTGACGCACCCAGGCGCACGTGTTCTTTTTTTAACATAGTAACGTGCTATTTAACAACTCATAATTTCGAAACAGAATAGACTCCGTGTTTCTTTAATTTTTTAACCAGTGGCAAAGTGCGCATAATCTTCCAAATCAAATCGTAATGAAATTACCCCTAGTTACATTTCATACATCTCTACAGTCTAGTGGGGCTAGACTTAAGACCAACACATTTGTCTTAATTGTAGCATAATCGGGGAAATATATTTCCACGGTGTCTATAATGGGAAAGACTCCAGAAAACTATCTGTGACTTCAATTTTAAATTTCAGGTCAAACAATGAAAACGACGACAATGCCGACCTCGATCAGGTCAACGATGACTTTGAGGCCGAAACGGCGGGAGATCTCCCGAACGATGACTTCGGAGACGACGATTACCTAAACGACGTTGATGACGACGCCAATGATGATGAAGACGTGGACGAAGGGGCAGTTGGGGGCGATGGGGGAGAATCGGACGGGGAATCCGAGATGGTTGTCTTGGATCCGGACCACCCCCTCATGGCAAGGTTCCAAGCTGCTCTTAAAAAGCAACTTTCAAAACAGCAGGAAAAGGTCACTCTGGAATATCGGGAATTGGATGAAGCTCTAAGGAATCGAAAGAAGGAAAGGGAAGATATCGGAATTCAGTTGTACAATTTGCAACAGGAACTGGCGAGGCAGCAAATGGCGTTGGAAGCTAAACATGATCAGTTCAATAAAGCCCATCAAGAGAAACTTCAAGTGGAAGTCGCCCTGAAGGACGCTCAAGATAACTACCGCGAAACACAGAAGAACCTCCACTTACAGCAGAAGAAATCAGGCGATTTACAACAGGAGCTGGACAAGCTGAGCATCAAATTATTTTATCTCAACAAAAACAAAGACGATGTTAGAGGTGATATTGCAGTTATGAAACGGGCAGCAGAGAAGGCTGAAAAGGACGCCGGAGAATTGGAGACGGAAAAACAGAAGCAAGACTTGTTTGTGGATCGGTTAGTTGAAACACTGGACAAACTTCGGGAACAAGTTGCACTTTATGAAGCCCAGTATCAAGCCCAAGTTGAGGAGACAAAAGCTGCTAAAGAGGCGCTAACAGATGCTCAAACTGAAATTGAGTCGATTAATTTGGAAAAGAAACAGCTATACCAACAATGGAACTCAAGTTTAATTGGAATGCGCAGGCGAGACGAAGCGCACGCGGCCCTAGTTGAAGCCATCGAACAACAAAAGCAACGATTGCTGACTTTGGATCAAGAAATTGAAGCTTATAAAAAGTCTATTGCGAAATCACAGGAAGAAAATGAAAAATTAACTCTGATTTCAAACCAAAGAGATACAGAATTGGCAACGATTAAGAAACAGCTTCAAATTGCTCAGAATAAGTTTGAAGCTTTGAAGCATCAGTTTGCAACTTATCAGAGAACTTTGCAGGAAACGGAGGCACAGCTAGACAAAGCCCAGAACGAGCAGAAGATGAAGCAAAACGAAATAGAAGTTCTTCGCAAAAACATCGAAAAGGAGAATCAAGAAAAACTCAAAATTGAAGATCAAATTGAAGAAACTCTTCGAAGTCAGCTTACAATGGAAAAAGCGAAACAGTACACTAAGAAACTAACCAACAAATTGAAGGAAAAAGCGCATGAAATGGCTAATCAAGTTTCAAACATTGAAAATGAAACTGCGCGGGATACCCTAACAATGACAAATTTAGCCGGGCGGTTGAAAAGATTAGAACAAACGGTGTCGGATTTGAACTCGGAAATTGCGAAGAAACATGAAATAGCCGAGAAAAGCGAGTCGGAGATTTACAAACGAAACGCGGTGATTGAACGCAAACAAGGCCAAATTGATCAGCTAAATAAGAAAATAGACCAGCTCAAGGCCGAGCGGGGAGGAGAGGAAATTAGCCCACAAGAGTTTGAGATAAAATCTCTGAACAAGGCTATCAATTTGAAGAATCAAGAAATAACAGAGATGCAACAGTTTTGGCTGAAAGAACAAACAGAGTTGGTGAAATTGTCCCAAGCTAGAGATCTTCAAACACAAAATGTGGATCTGCTGAAGAAGCAGTTGTTAGTTCTGGAACAAAGAAAGCTGAGAAAGGAAAACGAGATTTCAGGCGAGGAAAAGGAAATAGGAGATTTAGAACGTAGAATTTTGCAGCTTCAGAAAGATATGGTCAAACTTAATGTACTGGTAAATGACAATAAGAAAACTGAGTATGATCTCGAAAAAGAGAACGAACTTGCAAACAAAGAGTTCAGGGCAACATTGCAAGACTTGATGTCCCAGAGTCAAGAGATGCAAAACACGGTTGACGCACAGCAGGAAGAGAAAGAAAGACTTCTGAACAGTTTGGTCGAGGCTGAGCGTCAAATTATGCTTTGGGAAAAGAAAACCCAAATTCTGCGGGAAACCCGGGCAGCGGTTGACAGCGAAGCGGGCCAGGGTGAGATAAAACAGATGAAATCTGAGATTCACAGAATGGAAGTGAGGTTTGCCCAACTTTTGAGACAACAGGAAAATATGATTCAGGATATGGAAAAAGCGGTTTCACGCAGGGATACAATTGTGACAAGAGGCGAGGCACTTCAAAAGATGAAAAGACCTGTCGTAACTGAAGGTCAAATGCAGAAACAGCTGATTGAGACAAAAAAGAAGATCAAACAGTCTTTGCAAGACGCCGATAACGCGGAGGCAGAAATTAATAAGCTACGCTCCGAGCAAGTAGAGCTTCAAAGTGTTCTCAGCGATAAACGTCGAAGTCTGGAATCCATGCAGGAGCAGTCCTCGGAACTGGACGCCGAGTATGAAAAGCTGCTGGAAGATAGACAAAGAAATATGGCCGACTTGTTGGCACTGCAGCAGAAATCGAAGAACTTCGAGGCGCTCAAAAACGGAAAGTATGTAATGTTATGCAAGACGGAAGCTGGTTTGAATGCTGAGACACAGAAGCAAACGGATAAGTTCCACAAATTGACAAGCATTGTTGACAGGCTCAATAATGAACACCCCCATTTGCAACCCTCTTTAAGGAAAGTGACCCTAAGTTTGGGCTCAAGAGGTTTACAAGAAGATTAGCAAAGTCCCGTCATGTGATGTGAACAATTTTTGATTTCATTTTATTGTAGTAATAAAATTTTGAATGGTTAGTTTTCTCATCGGAAATCTTAACTTGGTTGATTTTGATTGTTGGAGACCATCCTGGGTGAGGTGCGTTTTTTAACAAAATTATATTAAAAAAGTAGCTTTAATAACGCATTTTTTCTGTAACAGTTTGTTTTAAATGAGTTTGCAACGCAAATTCTAATACAATCGTCATATTGAAATTATTATTTGTCGAATATTTTAACTTAATATTTTTCAAATAGAATAGTACATAAAACTTCGTTGCCTTAACGAGGAAAAAACGTAACAAGGAGGCTCTGTAATGTGCGTTTGCACATAAAGTTACCACCCCGCTCATCCACATTTTTCGCATAATTGTCTACCAAATGAGGAACAGATAGAAAACCCCAAAAATTCAAGTATTTTTCAAAAAAAAAAATGGTATATGAACAAAAGTATTGCCTCCAACGCAAATAATTCAGGGGAGTGAGAAATGCCGCATTAGATTGATGAAATCTGCCACTATTAAGAAAGCGAGGCGAGACGAACAACAAAATCAAACAACAACAACAACAAACATTAATTGCATCAAAAACTTTGTCCATTTTTAAAAAAAAATTAAAAGGTCAAAATAGCGTCAGATAAAACGTAAACTGAACGAAAATCAGTCTCAATATTCACCAAAAATTTATACCTCGATAACGCGCTCCAGAAAACGAAAATCACAAAAATCTTTTTAATTCCATATTCTACGCTGGACGGTTTTTTTAATGATACCACTCACAACTCTCTACGATGAATACATCGATCGGTCAAAATTGACTGAACAAAAAACCCATTTGAGTATATAGTTCCTTCCCTCTTTTCAAGAGGGGTCGGAACAATAGTGTTGATGAGTATTAGCGTTGCCTTTTTTTAGTTAGCAAACAAGAAGACTGGCCTGCACAGAATTTTCCAACATTCGACCTTGACTACATACAATGCATCATTTTTCCATATCTGAAATGATGTTGCAAAAACTATATATATATATATATATATATATATATATATATATATATATTTGCACTAGCACAATATGATTTTTTAGCGATCTGCTGTGAAAACACCAATTGTTTTACCTCAATCTAAAGAGAAAGGAAAAGAGACAAAATTGAGTGCACAATTAACTAAATTGCTGATTTCTTCTTGTTTCGCAAGATCTCAGAAATTTTGATATATGAACAGAAAAATGGTTAAAAGTGTCCTAATTTTGGTCAGAACTGGGTGAATTTTTGTCCCAATAGCCTTTCCCCGCTGTTATATATTTTTATAATTGAGTTCTAGATATAGACAGTTTTAGAGAGAAATCATTGAATTGGTCTGCCGTGGCTTCTGTAGTTCTCTTAAATGATAGAATTAAGTTAATATTTAAAAATTTGCAAGAATTTGTGTCCAGATGTTCGGAAATGCGGCAAATGTTAGCCAAATTTTTCCAGGCATTTTTTTTTTGAAAAAGCTAAGTTCTTGAAACTCTTCTTTGTAGTTAAATTTTAGATGCCGATAACTTGAATTTGATACCCTCAAAAAAGAGAACAAATACAATGACAGTTGCACCAATTTTGGTGTTTTGCCATTGCCGGATTTTATTATGATTTTGATTTTATAATTTTGATGTTGAATTTTATATCGATCTGAGATCGTTTTATAGATTTTGTATGATGACTACTTTATATTTTTTCGATGGAGGCAGGTTTATACTCTGTTCCTGACTGGGGCATGCTTTTGACTATCATGCTCATTGTCAAAATTTCTTTGAAAAACGGCCAACGTTCAGAGTTCAGAGCTAGACTGTTGGACTAATTGTTTTCAGCATTTTTAATCATCTTTAGCATCTTTTTAATTTCGATTTTTTCGTTTGATTTTTTGTACCTGCTTTTTTAGCCCACATTTTTCTCTACCAAAATTTAAAATTGAAGTATCAGTCAATATCGGTTTTCGAAATATGAGTTATTTTAGAGGTGCATTTTTTGGAATACTGTTTTCGAAATTTTAAAATTCTTCATTTAGCTTTTAAATTGTTTTGCTTAATACTGATTCGTTTTCAGATATCTCACTGATAAATTTTTTAAAAAATAAAATACCTACTTTTTTTAATTAGGAGTGATAGTGTTAATACCCTATGGTTTCTCCTTTTGCTATTTTTGTGAAATTTTGTTTGTTTTCCACAATTGAATTTGATTGTATTGGGCTCTGCGTTTTAAAGATTTTGAAAGGCTTTAGTACTCTTATTTTGTTCATACAATTTGAATATCTTTAAACTTACCTCAAAATTCATTTTATGGTGATTTTAGTTACAAGGAATGTATGGAAATCGAAAAAAAACATAAAGGGCGTGGAATTTTTCAAGCCGCTTTTAAAGTTGAGTTTAGGATTTCGATTATTTGTTCGCTTGCTGCAATCTGACTTCGGTTTCTCTTTTTACAATCAGATTTTTCCACAGATGCTGGTGTGACATTTGATGAATATCGATGTTAGAATATCGATCAAACTATAGTCTTAAACTTAGTGAGAATTAGAAAGAAAGTTTGACTTACCAGATTAGAAAGACAAGCAATATGACTTCGATCAAAGAAATTATATAAATGAATCGTCAAGAAATGGTGCTGAGAATCAATATTCGGTTCAATTTGGTGAATCTAGATAACTATTATTAGAGTATGATTAAGTGATGTATAATCTTCCCAGCATGTATTAAATGATGATGATATCCGGAAGTGTGAATGAATTCTTAGAAAAGTGCAAATGCATTCCATTTATGGTTCCCTTTGCGACTGATTTGCAGAAGCAAACCATATTGGGTAGCCTTTGCGACCCCCACTATAAATCACGGTGCTAAGATTAGTTTTGTATCTTGACTTTTTCACTGATAATGGGTATATATACAGCTGATTTTTGAGTCCTTTTTCATCCCCAAATTCAAATCACCATCTTGATCTAATAATCAGATCTCTCCTGTAAATCTCTAAATTCTACTGTAAAATATCATTTTGTTATTCATTCGTTTTTGAGAAATTAATACTTTTACTTAGTTAAAAACGCTTTCTATTCCGCTTGCGAAAGTCCATAACCCAACAGGTTATGGGCCCAGCAATTTTCTAAGTCATAAAATTGATTTCCAAAACAAAACCAATTTGTTGTTGACAGTCATAATCCTTTTCTGCTTAGTACCTTTTCTTTTTACAACTGTTTTGCCTGCTAAAACTTCAATGGATCAACAGACAGTGAAGCTGCTGACCTACACAGGAAAGGCACAGGACTTTCCAATCTGGAGCACAAGATTTGTGGCGATGATGCAGACGAAGGGACTCTACAAATCACTACTGGGGACAGAGGAGCAACCCAATTAGCCTGCGCCACTGGCCAATGGGGCAATCAATGATGAGAAGAAGAACCACAAGGTGCTGAAGGATGCATATGAGAAGGAAGTTGCAGACATCAAGGAGAAACGGAACAATGTGTGGTGCCATTTGGCACTGACTCTAGATGCAACAACCCTCATGCTGATGAGACATGACTGTGTGGGAGATGACGGCATTGGAGATGGAGCAAAGGCTTGGAAGCTTTTGCAAGAGAGATTTCAGAGTGTGGAGACGCCGACAGTGGTGACTTTAGTGGCACAGCTTGCTCGACTGCAGCTCGAGGATTCTGAGGATTTGGACAGCTTCTTCATCAGAGGACAGGAGTTGCTCACAAGGCTACAAGAAGCAGGGAAGCAGTCTCAGAGACCGTCTTCAACGCCTTGGTCATCAATGGTCTGCCAATGAGGTATGAAAGTTTTGTTATACAGGGAAGCTTCAACCCGGCAACGAACTTCACAGAGTTGAGGAAAAGGCTGCAGAACTTTCATGAGAGCACGGTGCAGAGACACAAGGGACAAAGTGGTTCAGTGGCACTGGCAGTGAAGCGTGACTTCAAGAAGGGACCCAAGAAAGGAAAGTGCTTTGTGTGGGATCCCTGGACACTTTGCCAAGGACTGCAGGAAGAAGGAGACAGCACAATGCAGCAAGTGTGGTGAGAAGGGTCACCTAGACAGGGCATGCAAGAGACAAAGAGATGGAGGCAAACATGAGTCAGTGGCAATGGGTCCAACATTGGCTACACCAGACGAGGAATGCTGGGCAGCTCTTACCCAGTGGAAGACAGCAGGCATGCTAGTGGACAGTGGTTGTACAGATCACAGTGACGAACATCGATGCGTTCCTGGACTTTGTGCCCATTCAATCAGTGGTCAGAAATCCCAACGGAGAGGCTTCCAGAGTGGTGGGCAGAGGCTGTGTGAGGATCAGCATACCCTCAAACAAAGGGGAATTCCAATGCGAACTCAAAAATGTTCTGTGAGTGCCGGACTATTCTTCAAACCTCCTATCAGTCTCAAGATGCACGGAGTGGGGACATAGCTTCACTTTCGAGAGAGGAAACAGCTGCATGAAACTCCAGAAGGGAACTCGGGTAAAACTAGCACAAGAAAATAATTTGTTTTACTTACCCTGCAGCGTTTTAGAATTCAAGATGAGTTCCAACAGCGTGAAACTTGACAGTGCAAGGAAGTGGCACAGACGATTGCGTCATTTGAATCAAGTGGATGTGGTCAGGAATGCACCAGAGACAGTGGGAGAACTCGATGATGTATGCAATGTGTGTGCATTGGCCAAGATCACAAAGACTCCAGTACCAAGAGTGGCAGAGACCCAAGCAGAAGAGAAGCTGGAGAGGGTGTTCAGACGTGATGGGACCTTTCAGAGTAGAGTCACTGTCAGGGTTCCGGTTCTGCATAGTGTTTGAAGACCAGTACACGAAGTTTGTCTTTGTGGACTTGCTTAAGGCAAAGAGTGAAGCACTGGCCAGCCTGAAGAAATTTGTTCTCAGTGTGGGGACGCCCAAGAAGCTAAGGCAAGTCAATGCGAAGGAGTTTCTCTCAGAGCAGTTCAAGACGTACTGCTTAGATGCAGGCAATCTACAGGAAAAGACCATACCAGAGACGCCACAACAGAATGGGTTAGCTGAGAGGTGCAACAGGACGTTGCTGGAGATGGCAAGATGTTTGCTCATTGACTCAGGACTTCCCAAGATGATGTGTGGAGCAGCAATTTTTCACGCAGCAAGGATCAGAAATTTGGTTGTGAGACAAGGAGTAGAAAAATGCCCAGCAGAGCTGATGAGAGGTATAAAACCTAAGCTTTCAATTAGTAAATTATCTATTTTTGGTTGCACAGTCTTCATGAGGAAGAGGGACAGAGAAGTCAGCAAACTTGAACCCAAGGCACTGGAAGGAAAGTTTGTGGGTTACACTGAAGGAGAAAACGGATACCTGGTGTACATACCCAACACACGCAAGGTGATGGCAGTTCGAGATGTGATCATCAAGGAGTCTGAAGTGGGCTCAATCCCTGACAACAAAGAAACGGCTGACCTACTAGATGATGGGTCGGAACTGGGAATCTGTAACCCAGATGATGTTCATCAAGATGATGACAACAGAGAACAACAGGACACATCTACTGCAATAAAGGAGGAGTGGCATGACGCAGGGAGCGTGAACACTCAAGAAACAACACTGAGACCAGAGGCCTCAGATGTTGGAGAAACAGCACTAGATGAAGGATCTACTGCACCAAGAGGGAGTTACAGAGACTCAGAGTCACTGCAAGACAGTGACAGAGAAGACTTTTCACAGTTAGAGACAGTTGGCTTCAATGAAGATGCACTGGAACACGCGGACAGAGCAGAGCCCAGACAAGGGACACGAGCAAGGAATGTTCCGCAATTTTTTGGAGAAGTCAGGACCCAGTGATCAAGTGGACAAATACAAAGCGCGCTATGTGGCGAAAGGCTTCAAACAAGTGGAAGGACTGGAATACTTTGAGACTTTTGCGCCTACCTGTAAGCCAGAGACATTCAGGATTCTACTTCAGCTATCAGCGAAGCAGGGCCATGTGATGCACCAATTTGATGTCAAGACTGCTTTCCTGCACTCACCAATCGAAGAAGTGTATCTGGAACAGCCACAGGAGTTTGTAAAACGCGGATCAGATGGGGAGAAGTTAGTATGTCGACTAAATAAGTCAATTTATGGTTTGAAACAGGCTGCTAACAACTGGTACAAAGAGCTGGGAAACTTCCTACTGAGACAGGGGTTCACCAGAAGCAGGAACGATCACTGCTTGTTCGCAAGATCAGAGGCAGAGGATCACACCTTCATCTTGGTCTGGGTTGACGACATCATAGTAGCATCAAGAAGTATGACAGTGGTCTCTGATGTCAAGAAGGCACTAGAAGCAACCTTTCACATGGAAGACAGAGGGAGACTACACTGGTTTCTGGGTCTAAGAATCAGACGAGAAGAGGGCAAAGTCACAGTCGACCAAGAACGCTACATAGAAACAATGCTTGAGCGGTTTCAAATGGATCAATGCAAACCCTCAATCACTCCAGCTGATTTGAATTTGAAACTTCAGACAGCACAGAACGGAGAAGTGGACCAGAGGATCTACAGAAGCTTGGTTGGATCACTTCTGTATCTGGCCAAACAGACGAGGCCAGACATCATGTTCACAGTCAACATTCTGTCCAGACACATGAATGCACCTACCAATCAACACTGGATGTGCGGAAAACGACTTCTGCGATATCTTCAAGGTTCAAAAGGTTTAAAGCTTACTTACACAAAAGAGGCTAGTTATGATTTAGTGGGGGAAAGTGATGCAGACTGGTCTGGAGACGTGAACGACAGAAAATCAACAACGGGCTATTACTTCAAGCTCAACGGACGTGGCGCAGCACTCAGCTGGGGTGTCAAGAAGCAGGCCACAGTTGCTCTTTCTTCATCAGAAGCAGAATATCAGGGCATGGCAGCAGCAGTTCAGGAAGCACTCTACCTGAAACAACTTCTAGAGGATTTTGGCATCCAACAGAAACGTCCAATAGCAATTGGAAAAGACAACCAAAGTTGTATCAGACTCTGCCAAAACCCAGTCATGCACAAAAGGAGCAAGCACATCGAAACAAAGTTTCACTTCATCCGGGACAAGACGGAGGATGGGACTATTTCAATTCATTACGTCCCTACAGACAAAATGGCAGCGGACATCTTCACAAAGTCCTTACTCGTTTCGAAAGTGGAAACATTCAGAGCAGTTTTAATGGGAGCAGACTCTACGCAATCAGCTCAAGTCTGAGTGGGGGTGTTAGAATATCGATCAAACTATAGTCTTAAACTTAGTGAGAATTAGAAAGAAAGTTTGACTTACCAGATTAGAAAGACAAGCAATATGACTTCGATAAAAGAAATTATATAAATGAATCGTCAAGAAATGGTGCTGAGAATCAATATTCGGTTCAAATTGGTGAATCTAGATAACTATTATTAGAGTTAGATTAAGTGATGTAAAATCTTCCCAGCATGTATTAAATGATGATGATATCTCCGGAAGTGTGAATGAATTCTTAGAAAAGTGCAAATGCATTCCATTTATGGTTCCCTTTGCGACTGATTTGCAGAAGCAAACCATATTGGGTAACCTTTGCCACCCCCACTATAAATCACGGTGCTAAGATTAGTTTTGTATCTTGACTTTTTCACACTGATAATGGGTATATATACAGCTGATTTTTGAGTCCTTTTTCATCCCCAAATTCAAATCACCATCTTGATCTAATAATCAGATCTCTCCTGTAAATCTCTAAATTCTACTGTAAAATATCATTTTGTTATTCTCTCATTTTTGAGAAATTAATTCTTTTACTTAGTTAAAAACGCTTTTTATTCCGCTTGCGAAAGTCCATAACCCAACTCCTCAAAATTCATTTTATGGTGATTTTAGTTACAAGGAATGCTTGGAAATCGAAAAAAAAAACTTAAAGGGCGTGGAATTTTTCAAGCCGCTTTTAAAGTTGAGTTTAGGATTTCGATTATTTGTTCGCTTGCTGCAATCTGACTTCGGTTTCTCTTTCTACAATCAGATTTTTCCACAGATGCTGGTGTTACATTTGTTGCGGTTTTCCATTGTGTGAATCTCTCGCTAATGCTTTTCATTACTTTGACACCATTCGTTTTGCTCCATATTTGCTCTTTTGTTGCATAGTCATTGATTGTCGTTGTTGAAAGGTCTAAATTGCTTATCAATGATGCTCAATGTTTTATTGTTACATCCAATAAAAATCTAATAATACTAATAAATACCGCATTTGTTTTTCTTTTCATTGACTTCGTCCCCTGTTTGCATTATGACAAGTGTCATGTGCTTTCAGAAAGTGCATTTTTGTTTTTTTTTAAATTAAACCTCGAGTATTTTGATACCTTTCGATTCCAAAATTTCAGCAGAATCTCGGGTTCTACCCTCATTTCTTTTTCATTGTCATTTGTCACCTAGTCGTGTTCAAAAATTTTGTTTTATTCTTTTTTATTACGCTAGGTTAACGGTTTTTACCGTTCAAACTGTTTGTTAGTATAATAAGGTAGTTACTATTTTTGATAGCTTTGCTACCACTAGTTCTTTTGAGCTATTCTTTTTAGGTTGCGGTTGGAGTTTTAATTAACAGGGTCATATGCGTTGTTGAACTCCATACGCTTAGCTAGTAATAAAGCTGGGATTCATTAGTTTGTATTTATTCATTACTGGGACTCATTGAATTCTTTGCTTTTTAATTTAGGGCTTGTCTGGTTGTTTTTTTCTACTATGTGTTCTTATATTTTTGCTTTGAAGTTATTTTGAAACGGGATAAACTTAAACAAATAATGACCGAGGGTATTAGTTTGTCATGCAGATGTGAACTTGTTTAATTTTGTTTAATTGTTCTTTTAAGTGCGGGGTGTGCTGAAGCTGCCTAGAAAACAGTAACCGACGCCCGAGAAAGAAGTTTTGTTTCCCGTTTTTAATGGAATTTGACGAAAGTTTGGCTGAATTTGAGATTGCCAAATATGCATGTAGGCACTTTTCGTGAGAATGTTTTATTCAAGATTTCGGGGAAATATTTTGCCAGTTGCTATTTTAATGTTCTTTGAAACTTTTTGATTGCTTTCCCTGTTAGATAAAGACCGATAGATGATGTTCTGAGTAGAAGGTTCCGGGTTTTACGGATAGTAATGCAAAGCGCATTATCACTTTGAGTGAGTTCTGCTTTAACATTTTTTAGAATTTTTTCAATGTTTTTTATCGGTTATAAAGAAAATTTCCGCTAGCTTTCAGGTTTATTCTTCCGAAGATATTTAATAGGAGCAATTAATTTTGTTTTAATAATTCGATAAATTATTTGATCTATGCATTGTTTGTTCTTATTTGTCGGTTTGACTTTAAGGGGCCATGAGAGTGTAATTAGGAACCTTTTAGTTAGCATCTTTGGTTTATTGTAATTTTCGCTCAACGTCTTGGTATTGAATACATTATCAGCATTTTTCATCGCCGTTTTGAACGCTTTTGCTTTTTTTCTGTACGCGTTTGATCGTAAACGAGATAATGGAGAGTTATTTGCTCAATCGCTTTCTAAAGAACTGGAAGCTTGCTGAATAAAAGTGAATTTTTCTGCTGTCAAAACTCGCAAGCAAAATATTGCGAACATTACCTAGTTGTTTCACAAAACAGAGTTTATAAGTCATATTACTTTTCTGGTTACTAAAAATAGCGACTCGATTCTTAAAAAAATAAGATGGTATCCAATAAGCCTTCTAAATAGTTAATGGTGTTGCGCATAGAATGAATTCTTAGTTTTACTTTAGAGAATTTTAGCGTGGTAAATTTAGCTTAATTATTTACCAAAGTTGAACGCTTTTATCGATTTGGCTCTGAACATAATTAAACTTTTCGGAATCTTGTTGGTATGTATTGTGGTAGCCATTGTCTGGAGGTTTTGACCGTTTATCTTTAGCATGACAAGTCATTTTTCACATGGCTTAATAACAGTTTGGTTGAAAACAAACTTTTAAATTGGACGATGCGATTTGGGCAATTGCGAAGTTTCAGCAATAATTTTATTCGAAGAGAAAATGTTTCTTTTAAGTTTTTGTTCTAGTGAAAAAAGACGGCTCAAAGAGCTTCTTGATGTCTACATCTCTTGATTGTTGATATCTACCTCAATTTTATGATAATAGGAAAAACAGCGTTAGTTTCACTGTTTTTGGTTTCTCCCCTAAATTTTGAAGAGAAAAGCTAATGTAATGGATTTTTTTTAAATAAAATTTGTCATATCTCTCCAGCAAACCGAAATTCAAAAAGGCCTTTTCTATGGTTATTACTCAGTGACAGATCTCACATTGTTCATAATCGTCTTTCCACCTTCACTAATGTTTAGAGAGGGCAAGATGACTGAACAAATAAAGAAGTCTTCATCTCATTCAGAACGAAATTGGATGTGCAAGTCTATGGCATGCTGGAAGAATTTTTGTTTTGGAAGAATTTGAAGGACGCTTTTGAAAGTAAAGTCGGCTTTTGTTTAAGAAGAAAATAAAGTCGGCTTTTGTTTAACGAGACTTTTGAAAAGTGAGAAAAAAGTTGGTGGAATGAATTTTCTTCGGAGCAAGAGAATTTTTTGTCCATGAGCGCCTTTTTGACAGCATCTTTTTTTAAACGATTCATGCCCGAATTCTTTTTCTTGCGTTTATAATTAAATTAAGGGGCCCTTTCAAAATGTTTTTTTTTCAAATGTTCATTACCAAAGCACGTTGTTTTGCGCACAGTGACTTTCTCTCTTTCTTAATTTTCTGTAGTTTTCTTTGAGAAAGTTATCAATTTCGGCACTGCTTTGCCGCATTTTTGGAGTCTACTGATTTTTGAAAATTATTGGTGTTTTTTGTTTAAACTTGTTTTAAATAGTTATAATTTTTCTTTGGTTTTGGCGATAAGGGTGCTGTTTGACACTTTCATTAGACATCTATTTGCCATAAATAGATTTTGCGTGGTCATCAGTTTTTTTTGCTTTCTCTTCTGAATTTTTTTTCTCACATATAAGATGGAAATTACTTGCTATTTCTGCGCAAGAAGGATGCTGAACGCCCTATCTAACTTAGTGTTTAGCAGAGACTTATTTTTTTAAATTTTAGAACATTTTAGTTCAGTTTTTTACTCATTTGATTTTTGAATTTCAAGTTGGTATCTTGTTTGAATCAGGACAAAATAAGTGGAGCAAAAACGTTTTTTTTTTTGGTGAGAAAACGGCCTTTCTACGGATTTTTGGTCTTTCTACGGTGGTTTTTGCTCGCATGGGGCAATATGATTTTTCTTTTTACTGTTTTTCGAGTGTTTAATAGCCGCACAGCGATAGCTGGGGCTATTATTGGCCTTCTCTTGGTTTTTTTTATTTCGTCGTTGCGATTTTTTTACGACCATATGACGTTACAAGCACTTCAAATCTGCTTTTTGTTCATTCGTTCATGCAATTTCAACTGAAGTGCGTGCGTGACGTCATTTTTTGCTCTTTAGTGGAGCGAGTTTTTTGTTCATTTGCGTGATTAAATTTTTGGTCACACTTGACTGACCTCACTCTCAAAAATGACTTCCTCACTTTGAAATTGACTTTTATTTACTTTAATTCAGAGAGATAACGTCAAATGGGTGTGTGTCAGTCTAAATGAAGGTTATTTGAGAGCAGCTAATAGAGGTAGCAATAACTTATATAGATTCTTAATCAAAATATAACATTCTCAAAATGAAAACACTATTTTTTGTGGTCTGTCTCTTTTACTGTTTGTTTGAGACTGCAGATCTACAAAGCTACTGAGGCTATTTTCTGGCAATCTGTGAGCTATGTTTTTTATGTCTTTTCCTTTCAGTTGATTGTATTGTGTCTGGTTTTATGAAAGGAGATCCTGTGAATTGTGATCAGAACTGGCCCTTTTTCATTATATTCAGTTGATGCATGACTGTGAAGACTGCCCGAGATGTTTTTTACATCTCTGTTAATCTGAAATACAACAGTTCTCGAAGTGGGATAATCTAATGACGATAGAGATGAAAACGAACAAAGTTTACTGTAGCGTCAAAGAATTTGATTTTTTTCCGATTTTGTGGTTTCTGGTCGGTGTTAATTGTGACCGAGTAGGAGAATCAGCTTGTTTTCAACGCATTCATTATTACACTCATTCGAAAGCTCAAGAAATGACAATTTATTCAGCCGTGTTGTCGTTTTTCAGATCTACTGATCATTTTAGACGGATAGCGCGTTATACAGATTATAATTTGCAATGTAGCAATGAAGATCATAGCTGTTTTCATTAGTATCGTAATTTCAGGTTCTGAAATGTGGTCTAGATAATGTGGGCATTCTTTTAAATCAAACTTCTGAAAGAAAAAATGACAAAATCTCGGCGCAGAAAACGACCGCACTCTCAGTGCAACCAGAAAATTTATCTTGACGTTAAAGAGTACTCTCATCCGAGCCCAAACACCCTAGAAGCGGACAGACATCGGATTGTAACGCCGTCCAAAATCCAAGTTGTCGTTCAGAAGTCATACGTTCCAACATTAAGAGCATCACTGTTTCTACACAGTCCGGAGACAAAAACGATCCAGGAATTGACTGGTACTCATGTTGATCCGCAAGGTGGACAAGATCTGGCTAAGGCCTCCTCTGAAAATGGCGAAACCGAAGATGAAGCCCTGGTCAACGAATCATCGCCTAGTTTTGTTATGACGGATATGAACCAAAATGACATGCAGTTAGATGTTGAGACCGCTGCAACCTTGCTCAAAGAGAAAGATCTTGAAATTGAAAGTCTCAAACGCGTGTTAGAAGAGCGGAGACTTGAAAATGAAACTTTGAAACGCCAAAATTGTGAGCAGGTTATTGAAATTGAATCGTTGAAAGCCCGTTTGGTTGCATGCAAAGAACAAGATGAAGACTTAACTTTCAAAACGCCACCCGAAAAAATAAGCCAATTGTTAAAATTTGAAAATGAAGCAGAAATTAGCCCATCAGCTTGTTCAACTCCTTCGTCCAAAAAGCGCAGAGGTAAAAAGAAATCAAAACTAAACCAGAGATCAAGTAGGAAGCAGTTGGTCATTAAAGACGATGTCGAAATTGTTGATTCAAGTACATGTGCAGCAGATTTAACTCAAGATTCGAATGCTTCTACGGTTTCAATTTTTAAGTCTGTTGAAAGTAGTTTCAACCAAGAAGTAACCCAAAATGAGTCTAACTACAATCAGAACGAAAGCGAATTGTTAGAGTCGAGCATTGAAAGTGATGTTAAAGAGGAGCCATCTAATTTACACCCCATAACCGTTTCCCCCTCGACCAGTTTTTTAGAGCATTCTGATTTGCAGCCAATGTCAGCACCTGCGATTATGACAACCACCTGTTTTCCTCCAAAGCGAAATGAAGACATTTGCAAGTACGGGAAATTTTTGCAGAAACAAGAAGGAATTATGAAGGTGAACTTTGATTATCCCCAGACAGTACACACCTGCATTGAGGCAAAAATGTTCGAGTTAAACAATATTTACAAACCCGAAGAGATGGTTTTGTTCCCAATGTATAATAAATTCAGGGTTAGTGATATTTCACCTATTAGAAAGCCTGTCAAAAATATGGACAATGATATGACTAACAAAACGTGTCTCGACCGCCACGAACCTCATGAAAATCAGGAAAAACTTCGGAAGAAATGGGCTGATAATCGAGATAGACAAATAGAGCTTCATGAACAGTTGATGAAAAGACAGAAAGTATCCGCATATGATATTCTTGGAATTGCGGAGCCTGAACAAACATTTGTTCAAGATGTTCAGCAAATTGAAGAAGTTGAGGTTTCAAATTCACTCCCTGTTTCTGCTTTTGGTGCTAATATCAGTCAAATCAAGTGTGAATCCTTTTCCCTTTCCTGGTTCAACGCCAAAAAGTATAAGCCTCCCGCGAAGCTGAAAAATATTTGATCAAGTTTTCAACGGTTTTAAAATCATATGTTTCCTTTTCCCCAGTCGAACAACAGCAAACCTCTATAATCGACTTGGGACTGGGGCAATAGATCGAAAGGCAGTAATGACGCTTGTGTCAGATTTGTTACCAGATTAGTTGTTCAAACTTGAAATGAAAGCGTAAAAATTTTGGAAGGAAGAGGAAACAACCCTGTTCAGTTTTATGACAGTGTAAATTGCAGTATTTCAGTGCTGACTTGTTTTCTCTATACAAATAGTGGCTTTTAAGTCCCCTCTACTCGATAATTGTGATTTTATGGTTACCAGTTAATGCATATTTTATCGTTTTTGTTTTAGAAACTCCATATTAATGATGTTTGGATTTGCATTTAGTAGTTTTAAGTGTTTCCTTGTTTGTAAATGAAAATTCTATTTCTTTCTTTTCAAAAGGGGCTGGCCACATTCTGAGGCAAAGTAGTTCGGGTTATTGGATGCATGACTCGGAATATCAACTCTATAAGTTGAACATTTGCTTGTTAGTTGCGGCAGAAGAAACCTGCGCAACGCCAGTCTGTCAATCCGTCTGCACATATTATCTATGTGGTGGAAAATGTGTTTCTACTATTTAATTGTGACTAGCTAGATTGTTGTTTTCTCAGGATTATGTTTGTTCGCTTCCCAGGAAGGAACTATATGCTCAACTGGGTTTCTGTTCCGTCAATTTTAGCCAATCGATATTTTCATCGTAGAGTGTTGTGAGTGGTATCATAAGAAAGACCGTTCACCGAAAATATATAATTAGAAGTTTCTGAACATTAGACTGATTTCCGTTGTTTTGCTCACGCTTTCAGTGATTTTTGCTCAAATTCATGAATTATGCTAAAAAATGATAAAATTGTTAACGATATTGATATTTGTATTACCTTCAAAGATTATGTTATTTGTATTATCTTCAAAGCAATCTTCAAAGGAGGGTTGCTTAACTAAATTTTTTTTAGCCTTTTTCATAAAAAATGGCAACAAATATGCTTCTACAGCCCATGCCGAAAACTTAATTTTGCCGAAAATACAATACTAAAAACTGCTAACACAATCTTCGTAAACTCCGAGGAGGACTAGTTTTACTATTGTTTCCTGTGAGGCGTTCTTGAATTAAAATTGTAGCGGCTTTTCTGTAATTTAAAAAGATCCAAACTGTATATATTTTTTAAGTTTTTTGCGGAGTTCTCTATTTCGCTCATATTTATAAAAATTATAGGTAAGCATTAAAAGCCAGAAATGATAAGTTTGGTCTGATCATTGATTTTTACTCTAACAAATTATTCAGATTTTCTGTGGAGCTGTCTTTTGAGATATTTGTTTTTTATGTTAATTACGGGCCAGGTATCATATCGCGACTCTATTAATGACAAATCTCGTTTGAGCGAAATTGAGACCCAATGAATATGTTATGTTCTCAGAGAAGTGCTCAGAGTTTTTATGGTTTCTGGAAAATGATTTAAAAAATTTTTTTCATGAATGAATTCTTTTGTTTTTCTTTTTGTTGTTCTTTTTGCAGTCCAATAATTTATTCTCACTAACCAAAGATCCAATTTGATTCCTTGAGTGGTATCAGTGAAGATATAAAACGCTGTGAGATTTTGTTTAAGGAACACATCCTTCAATTTTGTGGTATTTTATAATCTTTCCGTCAACTTGTACCGTAGTCTCAGTAAAGACTTTTTATAACGACTTTTTATAACAGTTTTAACTAATGGTTTTATGGCTTTACTACTACGAGTTTTAGTTTTAAAAAATGTGCTTTGTTTTTTTTTACCATTTTGAGGTTAATTTTCTCCTGAATATCTCATTAGTGATAGCTCCCCATTGGCGCTGAATGAAGGATCAATTGAACATTTTTATCTTTCCTCTGAATAGATTAAAGTTTCGAAGGCTTCAAAATCTCCATCTTTTAATTTACATTTATTTGTCGGTCTTTTTTTTTGTTGTATGACTCATCCTGAGTTTTGGCAAATATCGGTATCAGTGGCTTTCTTTTAAGATAAAAGTACGTCTATTTAATTATTCGAATTGATAGCACATGGTTTTTAATGACTTTTAAATCAATCGTCTTTAAAAGTTCACACGTCTTTTTGAACGTTGCCTTCTTTGTTGTTTTCGTCGATATTGAACTTCGTGTCAGTAATGACAGGTCCCGTCCACTTTGCAGAAAAAGCAGACTTTAGTCTCTGTTGGTTTTGTTTTAACTGATAGTTTCATGGCTTTGACTCTGTTTTTCCATAAAGTTTATGTTCATTAATTTTTGTTGCTTCTTTCCTGTCTTTCAGAGTTCCAGTCCTTATGACGTCCAAATAATCACTTTGTTTCTTTAAGGTTGAACTGTCAACTTTTGCCTCGAACTAATGTTGTTTGCTGATTGAACCAATGGGAGTTGGCTATTTCAAACTTTTAGAACTTGGAAACGTTTGTTTCCTTTGCTGTTGGAGGAGCACACATTTTTTTGCCAGCCTGATTTGCTGGTTTGGACTTTTGTTAAAGCAGGGTTTTGTTGATCTAAAAAGAAATCAGGATATTTTCTGATTCTGTGCCCCTGTGGCCGTTTATGACCTCCATATAACAATCATGTCCTTTTGTATGGCATATTACCAAGTAAGAAACACTGTGAGCCGGGGGCTGAATTAATGCCCACTAAGCTAGAGTTTCGAAATAGAAGAGATGCAAACCTTTGAATCGCTTGTACTAAATGTTCGAACTTTTGCTATTTGTCCAATTGATCTGTCAAAAATACTGCACTCGCTCAAGGAATTGAAAATTCTGATCAAACCGATAAAATATTCTGCTCGATATTTTTTTATAAAATGTTCACCAAGCAAACACATCTTGGCATGCGAAAGAAAATTTCTGGAAACTCGAAAATTAAAATTTCTGCAAAAAGCTTCTATATTTGCTCTTGACTCTTGAAATATTCTAGATCTTTTCCTATGAAAAGATTCTTTGTTTCTGGAAAATTAAACAAGGGCTTCTACCGTCTTTTGATATTACACTTAGTCAACCACTCCCGACGTGGAAAATTGCAGAATCAAATAGAACAAAGAAACTTTTCTGCAAATATAGCTTTAAAAGCAATAAGTTGCGGTATGGATTTGTTCGTTCTGCTGTAAAAAGTTGAAATGATTTCCCGCATTCGATCAAACCATACGCCATTGAGAATTATTTTGAATCCCACTTAATGTATTCTCAATTGGAGAAGTTAAAGCAAATCTGAAATATTATTCCTTAGGTACCATTTCATACTGATATGATTTTAAAATCGCGAGCGTTTGAGTTGCTGAGCTTACTTACTTCTTCATTATCAAAATTTAGTTTAATGACTTTAGTCTATTGTTTAACATGGACTATTGTTTAAAATTTAGTCTATTGTTTAACATGGTAAATTCAATAGAATTAATTTTGTAAAAAACTGATATAGATTAATATGTAGTAAAATATACCTCGGAGTCGCTATATAGTGCGACTATTTATGTACCCTCGGAATTCAAGTGTTTATTTTTCGAAATTCTATCTGTTCCGAAGATCCTGTTAGATTAGATATGGATTATAAATTCATATGAATTGTTAATTTATTTGGTTAGATAAGATCTAATTATATTCTCCACAAAATACCATTCTGTGTAGTTTTTCATGCCAAACCCGAATGATTTACAGCTTGAAGAGTTTTTGTCTAACGGTGTATGTGTACCACTTATTTCAAAACGTCTGTTGTTTCCAATTTAACAAGTCCAATTGGATTGTTGTGGAGTTGACAAAAAAATGAGTTTTTAATTTAAAAAATTGGTTTTTCGGAGCACAGCTGGTTGCACAATAAAGTAGTACTCAATTTATAGTTGCTCCTAAACTAGTTTATGCAATTATTTTCGGCATGTGATCTTTTTATGCAATTTTTCGCTTGACCATTTTTTCGCCTGACCGATTTGATATTTCGTCCTCAAAATTGAGACAAACAGGTAATGCCCGGAGGGTTTTCAGTTCTTTAAGAGCCGTACGCTTTAGCAGTCTTCTACCGCGATTTATCAAAGTTGTTCTAAGGAGACATTTTCATGGTGTACAGGGCGGGTCTTAATCCTAAAAGTTTGACCCCTTGATAATCCGCCAACGTATCCCACCCCTCCTCCCAACACACCCCCACAGCTCCCAAACTCAACCGCTCGCCTGTCTTTCGAGAGCAATCCGCCTGACGCTAGTCATTTATGTTTATAAACGTCAAAGAATTATCAGATTATTTAAAGGATTAGAAAAATGGATACTCATTGATAATAAATTGCCTTCTTAAAGATAACCGAAGAGGATGATAGTGAGCATCGAAGAACTCTTTAGAAACTACTCAGTCAAAGTAAAAACATTTAAAAATTTTAAGAAATTATTGAACAGTGAGGTTAAAACTTAACTTAATTGAACTCGTTATATTTTTGTTCTCGTTTGTTTTTTGCGGATGGAACTACTGCTGGAGAATAAAGCTGACGTACTGAAACTGATACAGGAGACGGAGTATGAAAATTGAATTCTTTAGTCTGACAACAAGTCATTATCGAAAAGGTATTCAGAAATTAGTAGGCTATATAGTCTAGTACCTCTACCTTGAGGTCTAAGTTTTTACTTTTTCGATCTGGTAGTTTGTTTTAGCGATCTTTGAGCCAATGATCTGGTATTGTTTCAATTTTGATTAAAAGTATGATAATAATGAATCACTGGGGAACTTAGTTGGCAGCTGACCGCAATACGAACTTTAAAGAACATGAAGCTTGTAAATATCTAAAACTTTACAGGTTAAGTTTTTGATGGTATAGAACGGTGCGTAAAAAGTGGTTTTGCAAGAGTTTGATTCTTTTCAGGTTGGATTTTAATAAACAACCATACACTAAAACGCCATACTGAATCCAAAGTTTAATCGCAGGTATCATAGACCTGAATGCGGTATGTCTTTGCTAAGAAATGTAAGACAAAGCCAACTAATTTGGATACTATTTTGAACACTGAATCCATGCGCAGTTTAAAATTAAAACCATGAAAAATATTCAATCCTAGATAATTCAGAGCACTACTGTATAGTTGTTACAAAGTATGGAAGTAGGGCTCTTCCGTAAGTTGTGACATAGATTTTTTCGTTCTGCTGTAAAAAGTTGAAATGATCTCCCGCTTTACTTAATACCAAACGTCAATAACAGTTATTTTAAATCCCAGTAATGTCTAAACTTTGATTGGATGTAAAGTTAAGCCATTTCTATTTAAACTTAGTTAAATCTTATTGGTGGAAAAATGCATGAATTATTATTGAATGAATAGCTTACCATTAGAAGGATTGGATTAGAAGAAGTGAAGTTGTAGAAAGATATTGTTTAATTTGAAAGAAGAAAGTTTAGATGGAATGTAGAAGAGAATTGATTATTAGAATTCGTTGTTTTGGGAAACTGCAGGAACCACATCCGAAGACCTGAAATATATTCTTAATAATATCAGATACTTAACAATGATTTAGTTTATTATTGCGGATATAAGTTGGTGACAGGAAAAAGCAGTTAGAAATAAGAGAATAGCATTTTTCAAACGCAAAATGTTTATTTTACATTCTGACTTTTTGATAGACTAAATATGTTTGATATTTCGAATTTCAACACTTTTAATATTCTTGATAAAAATATCAAGGTTAATGTTCACAACGATATTGGTCAAATTTTATCTTATTCAATAAATAATTTAGAAACAGCGATTTTTATATTTTACCAAATCAACAGTCGACCTGGCATTCATATATTTTATACAACTGAAATTGAGAGTGACTTTACAGAAATAAAATCCATTCTTACCTCTAATTCAAATTGCGTAATTAATTTACACCCCCGAATTCAAGTGAACTTTGCTTTTTGAAAAAAAAATTACTTCTATCCAACTGACAATATGGCAGACGTTACAGCAATGGCTACGGCCATCACAAATGCTATTCGAACAGGCATCACGGGAACAAGTTCAGGACAAACTGTAGTTCTCAATCCTTTTTCTGGTGGCGAAACAGAAGATTTTCGAACTTTCAAAGAACAAATCAGAAGCTCAGTCTCACTTGCGCAAGTACCAAACAACGCTAAATTGGATTACCTTAAACTTCATTTGACAGGCGGCGCACTAGCTTTCTTTTTGGAAACACCAACGGCAGACAGGGACACTTTCGATAAAGCAATCCAAGCTCTCGAAAATCGATATTTAAGTGCAAACAGGATAGAATTATTCAAGTTGAAATTTCAAGAACGAAAATTCAACTTATCAAGAGAGACCCCTGAAGATTATTTAACAGATCTGACGAGATTAGCAAATTTAGCTTTTCCAAATCCAACAGGCGGCGATAGATCACAGGAGAGGTGCAGAAGGATACGTGATGCATTCATAAGTGGCATGCCCTCTCAACTTCGACTTAAATTATTGATGGAGCCAGATACAAAGACAGTTCAAGAACTATGCACATTTGTCTCCAAGAGGTTAGCGTTAAAAAGCATTCTACCAGATGAAGAAGCAACCAGTACAGCATTTAACGCACTTTCGGTTAATGACTCAGCAAATCCTATGACGGAAGCGCTCAATTCAATTGCTGATACAAATCGCGAACTAGTTAAAACGCAGAAAGAACTTGGAAATAATATGCAAAGATTATCGAGGGGCATTACACAAAGGAGGCCATATCGGGGCTTCATGCGCTCAAGGGGACAACCAAACAAAAACGATTATCACGGTCAAAACTCATTTGCTAGCCGGCCGTACCAAAACAGAGGCAATTGGATTAATCGTTGGCAATCTTCACAACGCTATCAAACTTCAAATTCCTACCGAGGGAGAGGAAATCTATTCTGTCACTGCTGTGGACAACCGGGACATAAAAGAAGTGACTGTTGGTTTAAAACGTTACCGGAACGTGGGACAAACATCCCAATCAACAGATACAACCCATCAAAAAACTGAATCAACCACATTATCTAACGGCTATTGTCCCAGCATGTAAAACAGGCAAAATTTCTTTACAAGGAGAGAAACTTTTCTACGTACCGCTTATTTTTGATACTTTCCACATTAACGCTTTATTAGACACAGGCGCATTTTCAAGTGCACTGCCAATTAAACTCTTTAATTTGATATTGAAAAAGGAGCCGAGCAAGATCCTCAAATCGTCAGAAACTTTCCCCGAGTCAGTGAAAATGGCAGATGGAAGAGTTGTTCGTGTTGAAAAATGTGTTCAAATTCAAATAACTATTGGAAACTGTCAGTTTACAGAAGAATTTTTGATCTTGCAAAATATGACTTCAATGTTACTTGGCCTTCCATTCTTTCGCAAGTATAATATTGTGATACATCCTTATAAGGGTCTACTTTATTTACCAGACCTAACTATCTCATTAGCTTCGCCAATAAAGAATAAAAAAACTCTCGAAATCGCAAATTTTACACACAGTCTCGAAAACAACGATACATCCAAATCAACAGGAAATTATTGAATGCGAGTTGATTAACCCGGACAGAGCTTACGAATATACTTCGGGACTGATAGAACCGTCAATTCAATTCGAAAGTAAGTCAGGCCTTTGTATAATGTCTTCAATTAGCATATTAGATGGACATTGCCGAACTCACATTGGAATCATGAATCTCAATCCGAATAAAATCACAATTACAGCAAAAACAAGAGTAGCTAAATTTGAGGTTCTAACATCAAAACAAGCATCTTTTATCAAACCAATTCACCCTTCACTTTGCAGTCTGATTAATACTAACGAGTACGAAAATAATTATCTTAAAACATCAAGTTACTTACGTCGACAAATCTTTACCGAAAGGACTGATGGTTTTTGGTTCCCAACACCAGAAAATTGTAAAGACGCTTCAAAATTAATTGGGGTAGAGAAAAAATCTATGAATCTCTAATGAAGTTTAGGGAAGAAGAAATGCTTGATCCAACCATTAATGACGCCAGCCGAAAAAAATTCCTAAGTAAATTCAGTTGGGATAAGTCAATATTCAACATTAGCCAAAAACGAAAAATGGAAGAGCTGCTAGTGCGCTATCATAAAATTTTCGCACGACACCGACTAGATTTAGGGAAAAACACTGACAGTCCAGTCAAGTTAACGCCTGAGCATAACCGTCCTGTATATTCTCCTAATGCGATCACTCCGATACATTTACGTGATGAATTAATTATTGAACTCGCACTTATGCAATACTACGATATCATAACAACGCTTCCATTTTCAAAGTATTTCTCGCCAATCTTTGCCCAACGAAAGTCGAGTGGAAAACTGCGAATTCTGATTGATCTTAGAAAAATAAACCACTTACTTCGACATGACTACTCGAATCATAATTTTCCTATTCCGACGATGGCTGATGCCAGTGCTCATCTAGCAGGTAAATCAATTTTTGCAAAAATGGATTGCAGCCAAGCTTACTTTTCGATGCAAATGGCAGATGAGTTGAGTATTCAATTACTCGCATTTAATTTTGGCGGGCGTACATTTGCTTTCAAGCGACTTGCGCAAGGCTTAAGCAGATCGCCTACAGCCTTCAGTGCTTGTGTAAACAAACACCTTCATGCATGCGTTGCAAGCGACAGATGCTTTGTTTATTTCGATGATTTAGGTTCAAGAGCAATCGATGGAGATGCACTTATTGAAAACTTGGAACAAATTTTTATTAAAATAAAAAGCCTGGGATTCAAATTGTCAATCGAAAAATGCGAATTTGGAATACCTGAAATTAATTTCCTTGGTCATACCATAACAGGAGATGGCATTAAACCAAATAAAGATAAATTAGAAAAATTTCTGAAAACAGTAAAACCACCCACATCTGTAAAACAAACAAGAAGATTAATTGGTTTTCTTCAATACTTCCAAAAATTTATTCCGAATTTGGCTGAAAAATTGCAACCGTTCTTTAAGCTACTACGAAAAGAAAGCACATTTATTTTAACATCAGAACATCATAATAGCCTTGAGAAACTGAAAGATGACCTCAAAAATGCGTGTTCATTGTCATTGAAGATGGCAAAACCAAACTGTCAATTCGTTATTTTGTGTGACGCAAGCTTCTATGCTGCTGGATTTGTATTACTCATTGAAGATTACTCTATGCCCAATAATACCAGCTCAGGAAAATCTTACGCACCAGTAGCCTTTGGTTCACATTTGTTTTCCCCAGCACAGTTAAAACATTCAATCTATGTCAAAGAATTCCTTAGTGTACAGTATGCTTTTGAAACGTTTGAACATTACATATGGGGAGTCTCAACCAAGCCCATTGAAGTGCTAACAGACAACAAAAGCGTAACGCGTTTCTTTCAAGCCAAGCGGCTACCGGGCAAACTTTGGAACGCTGTTGACTACGTGCTTTCATTCAACTTTGTCTTAGGCCATATTCCAGGCAAGGCAAATGCAGCTGCAGATTATTTGTCTCGCGTACACATAAACCCAGCAACAAAAATGAAACTTAAGTTAGAAGATCAAATACCATTACACAAAATACGAATTGAAGTGTTATCAAATACACCAGATAATTCAATAACCTCTGTATATAATAGTGAAGAAATCGAGTCAGAACCTACTCACTACAAACTTCCAGAAATCACGGTTACAAATACAGATGAAATTGAAGAAGAAATTACAGAACTGAGTTCAATACATTGTAGTCAAATTTGTACAGTCTCGGAAGAAAACCCGCTGGATAAATTAGATTTGAGTAAAAGCTTAGTACCACTAAATATTGAGAGAGAGCAACGTAATGATCCAGACATAGTAAAAGTGAAAACATGAATACACAACAAAATTAAACCGGAAACGACTTATTCAACGTATGACTTGAAGAAATACCACAAACACCTTAGCCGTTTAATACTAGAACATGGTATACTGTATAGAAAGTTTTTTGATCATACAGGACAAAACTACCATAAACAGTTGGTTGTTCCTAAGCACTTACGAACAGAGTTACTGTACCGTGTTCACAATAGTAAAATGAAGGGACACTTGGGAATACAAAAAACAGTACGTGAATTCCGCAGGAAGTACTATATTCCAGGCTTCATTGATTTTCTAATAGTGTACATTAACAACTGTTTAACATGTGCGCAAGCAAAATCTCCTCAACACAAATACTTAACACCACCATTAAATCCAGTTAGTTCCAACACAAGCCTACCAGCTGATATGCTTCAAATAGACATTGTAGGAAAATTACCTCATAGCGGTGGATACTCATATATTTTGACTGGAATGGACGTTTTCACAAAATACATGTTTGCGCAACCACTAACTTCAGTTTCAGCAGAAACAGTAGCAAAATATCTTGTACAATGGTTCATGCGACATTCATATATTCCCTCTTTTAGTAGTTACAGATCAAGGTACCCAGTTTGTTTCAAAATTATTCCAAGAACTTGCGGAAATTCTAGAAATAAAACTTGAGCACTCTACAGTAAAGCACGCACAAACAATTGGTGTAATTGAACGATCCCATGGACCACTGAAAAGCTATCTAAAGATTTATGAAAATCAATTACAACACGATTGGCATAAGCACATAGATCTAGCAGTATTCCAACATAATACCAGTTACCATACAACTATTGGTTGCCCACCAACTCTACTTTTTCATGGTCGAATACCAATAAACCCAATAGATATTAGGTTTAACAACAGAACATTGTATCATCACAGTAGCAAATATGACTACATATCAGATTTACAGAGCAAAATGATGACACTTTTCGGGCAAACAAAAGAATTACTTGTGAAATCTTTTAATAAGTATAAGGAATACTATGACAGAAAAGCAGCAGCTGTGCCACTCAAATTAAATGACTATTGTGTTATGCTAAGCCCAAAACTGTCTAACGAACACGAGAAAATCAGCAACTTACAATGTAAATGGAATGGATTATACCGCATTGAGAAAGTTCTTTCCAGAAGCAATTATGTAGTCAGAAAAGTTAATACCAACCATACGCAAATAGTCCATAGAGTTCGATTAAAACCTATTATACCACAGTATGAAGTAAAAGACCTTACTAATATTGACAGTAAACAATTTATTCCAGATCCATTAGTGCCTGAAGCATTACGAGAACCAGAACTTTTCGACAATAGTTTAGAAGATATGCTTTATAATCCATGGGATTTAAATAGAGTAACCAAAGTCGAAACAAAAATACCACAACTTAAATTGAATGAGCAACAAAACGAAAACACTCCAGAAAGAAGAACAACTGAATCAAGTGTTTCTAATAGCGCAACACAATCAAGTACTGAATCATCAAATTCAATCTTTAAGACTCCAGAATCAATTGGAAACGATCAAGTTCATTCAACACCAAATTCAGAAATTTCAGGTACAAAATCGACCAATGTCAGAAATATTGTTCCCGCATCTGAACCAAAAGCACCTGTATCAAATTTGTCCAAAATAATTGCAGCAAAAAGAGCTGAAAGAGCAGCGCAGTCAAGTAGTAGTAATTCAACTGTACTTACAACAGCCCAAAAACCAGTTCAAACAACTGTATCAGTACAAGTTCAACAACCATCACCACAAGTTGCAAACACAGTTTCACAATATGGTCGTGTCAGGAAGCAGACACAACATTTTCAATCTAGTTAAGACGTTTTTCTTACAAATACTTATCCTATTTTCATTACTATAACATTATTTCTATTGTTTGTGAATAATTTGAAAACGACTATGTTCATATATTCCTTTCCTCAATTAACTATTTTGCACACTGAATGAACACCAACCATTCCAAACTTGCCTCCGGCAAAACTATGCATTTAACACTTTGAAAGGAAAGTTATCGACATTATTATCCCTGATTATTCATGTTTCCAACAAAAGTTCCATTAGGAAAATATACAAAAATTCAATTATCTCGAGTTACAATAAAAAAAATGAAAAATCCGCCTGCATACGATTGTAGCCTAGGGTTTTGTGCAATTAATGAACCTATTCTCATTATCTCAACTTTTATGTGCTAGCAGCGTAAATTATAAAACTTTATAAAAACGTACTTTTATTGAGAAAATTGGTTAATTTTTCTCTGTTGAATTTCAACTCGAGCCCGACATGTTTGATCTGCAGTCCACATATTCTCTACGCGGTAGAAATGGACTAAATGCAGTTCATTCACTGCTGCACAATCTCTTCCAACACCACGGTGTAACCTCAATTGGAGGTTTTCTAAACAGCATAAAATCGAATTTTCCACCATAATATTCCTATATGCACTTACATATTCCCCTATATCAAATTTTACCTGTTTCTTTATTTCGTTTTTCTTCATATTTGGCTTTCTGACCAGGAAGGAAGAAACTGCGTTTACGATTTTTGCTTGGGCCCGCAGGGCGGCCGCGTTTACTTGTACTAGTGGTAATAACTACATTTTGGCCAGACGAAGCATAAGATTGTAAATGTTCAGTTATTCCACTGTTTTTTCCATGTTGTTTATCTCGAAAGCTACTCCATTCAGCAGCTCCCTTTATGCCATGAATATTAACTAGACTTTTGAAGGCATTGTTCTGCAAACCATTTCCATAATTACTCAGCGTTTCTTGTGCGCGACTAGTATCATTTACGTTATTTGCTTCCCAACCCAAGACAAGTGAAGGACCGGTTGTGAAGGTTAAAACTGCATGCGCGCATAAAGCAGGCTGGCAAAGGAAATGAGATTTGTTTGGAATGTAATAGTACATGGAATGTTTGTATTTATCTGGTCCACTCTTTACAAATTGAATGAAATTCTTGACACTTCTAAGTTGCCTTTCTAACAATACACTTTCTTTACCACGGTTACAAATCATGAATAACTTTTCACCAACAGGGGTATACGAAATTGAATCCTTACCACCAGTTTCAACGTGACCATCTGTATAATACGGATTAAATTGAAACAATGCATCAAAATTAGTAAAAGTTAACGATTCAGGAATAGAAAAAGTACATAAATTCAACATAGAAAAACTTACAGAAAACGAATGTTCATTTAAATCAAAATCGGGACATGAATGAGTCTGATAAATTCGTGATTCACGGCAATTGTTTATCACAGTTGAAGGTAGGGTGTAATAATTATCAACAATTTCACGGAATTGATTAGCATTGCTAATGTTCTCCACATCGTTTAGAAAGGAATTATCAATTTTAAATAACTCGTGATTTGTTATTGCAACGGGTAATTTCATCCAGCCGTTATTTATTAAATTATTGACACCTTGCTTATTAAACTCGGTCATAACATCAGACCAATTTGAAGCACCTTGAACATCAATAATTGGCACAGGTTTCCAGCCGATTGATTGTAAAGTTGATTCATTATAAAAACTGTCCTTAAATAATTTGATTTCTTCGTACAAGGACAGCGAAAAATTTCGTGTATTTGGCATAGTTTATCTTAAAGAAAATTATTCATTATTACAAAAAAACATTGCTGTTTACCACTAAACCTCTAGAAAATTTGAGTTCCACTGAAAGATTAAATTTCATAGGTACTTAGCAAAAGTACAACAAAAGGGCAGCAATTAAACATGGCCAGCAGCAGACACACAGAACACAGGCCAGAGAAAGCAACCACAAATACTGCCAGACAGAAGACTCCACTTCCTCTGACACGCAGGGATACTCCACGCTATTCGCGGTGAAGACAACCACCCCAGACTCCAAGAATATAGTTGCATCTTTGCAACACATAACTTTTGTTTCTTTATCAACGTTAATCTCATTACAGGCCGAAGCCAACATAAAGAAGAACACAAAGAAACGAAACATATTTCAACTGAAAACATACCATTAGTGATGAATTCAAAATAATTCCATACTTTACGTTACAACACAGAAGACACTGAAAACAGACGTATTATTCATCAATTAACAAAATATTTGGATTTTTGTGCAAACTACATGTTACAAGGTGAGGTCTTGTCTAGACCAACACTATTCTTAGAATACTACAATAACAAACACTAAAATTCGCTGATTAAACATCTACGACGAAACAGCAAAGTTACACGCTACGCTTAAACAAGAGGGCTTTTGGCAATTGGAATGTGAAAAACTAATCCTAGAGCTATTTTGAAAACAAAATTAATACTGCAGGATATTTATTCAAAAAGTCTGATCACCTACAGATGTTATTAACAGAGCCCAGAGATATTTTCTTGAAAGTCTCATAGTTTGAGGATATTATTTCTAATTAAAATGGCTTGATGAAAACTCAGTAGGTCATAAACTATTCTTAGCCTGGCCACCTAAGGATCAAATTTAAATCCTATCAAAACACTGTCATATTCTCTCAAAATGATTTCCATAGTTTACCTGAGTCTAATAGTTACAGCAAATATTTTATCAAGTCATTGCGAATATCAGAACAACGGCATAGAATTTGTTTATCAACAAAAACTTTTGTTAGCTGAAAAATTTATTAACGTTCAATTTTTGGTTCCCTTGCCAAAACTAAATGAAACAATTGACGAGCAAATTAAATATCTTACAACAACATTATCAAATGCTTGGAGCAAATACGAATTCGGTTGCGACTTGTCAAATATGTCAACAAACGAAACATCGCTCAACTTTGAATTAATTTCAAAACACGTTGAAAAACAATTACAAGCAGCCAAAATCGACATAAAGGAACTTCAGGAAGAACTTTTCGAAACGATGGGATCAACTAAAACAATGAGGAATTACTCAGCTAATAGAAACAAGAGAGGAGCTGGCTTAATAGCATTTGGAGCATTAACTGCATTATCAGCAGGGGCAGGCATTGCATGTTCATTAGGGTCAATATTTGGAGGTTGCGGAGGATCAAGTCACAGTCAAGATGATATTGACTATGCCTTGCAGGAATTAGAAGAAAATAAATACCGCTGGACTGAAGTCAACTCAAAACTGAACGAAAAATTTTTCATAATTGCTTCGCAAATGAAAGATATACAGAAAACGCAATCACTTCTTATTGAAACACAGAAAAACCATACCATAACTTTAAACAGTGCCATCGATCTACTTAACAACAACACGAGACGCTTAATGGCGTGCAATCAGTATTTCTACGCACGAGACGAGATGCTACAAGATCAAACAAATTTGGCAGCTTCACTTCTTGCAATTAACAATGAAATTAAAGCTTACAGAGTTGCTGTTTACGCCTACAAACTAAATTTACTGAATTCTGTCATGTCAATGGTTAACAAAGTGATACCGATGTCTTTACTACCGCGATCGATGCTATTTGAAATTCTTCAAAAAGTAGCTTTAACCCAAGTTCACCAAACAGACAGATTGACGCTTGCTATTCCAACGAATCAGATTCTCACGTATTACGAGACAAAAATTTTAACAAATGTTGCTGTAGTCAATTCAGGAATGATTTTCACCTTAGCAGTACCTTTTGCATCTGGTTCGACAGCTCTCAACTTATATAGAGCAACTCCAGTGCCAATGCCCAACGGAGGAGAAGATGGTTACGCGTCTCAGTACGAATTGGAATCAAATTACATTGCAATAGCTGAATCTACAAACCGCATAGCATTACTCTTACAGCCACAAATTGACAATTGTGTGGGCTCCAGTAGTTTTTCTGTATGCATAAATGGATTCTCATTGGAAACCGCAGAAAACACGTGTCTAGGTTCACTATTAATTGGCAATCAGTTCTCAGCGTTACAAAACTGTAATATCTTAACGGTCAAACTCCCTATTAAAGAAAAAGCAAAGAATCTCGGCAATGGTAAATGGCTGATAACATCTTCCAGCAAAAACTTTGATATTTTTCTCAGCGATTTGAAAAATACTGATCATCTTAAACGAACAAAACTTCCTGGATGTCAAGTATGTGTGTTAGAATTGAAATGTGGAACAAAAATCGAGACTAGTTCAATGGAACTGAGAGCAGATATGTTTTCTTGCAAAAACGATAGTGCGATAAAAATCGACATTAAACTAGCAGATCCTCTGCAACATCTCTTCAGTAAGCTACCAGATTTATCAGAACTTCCACATATTTCATCTATGTCTGAAGCTCGCAAACAAATTATTGAAGAAGTTCAATTAGAAATGTTAATGGTGCCCGAATTTCACAGAAAATCGCTTGTCAAATTAGACGAAATCTCTGAACCCATTATTCAAAACATGAAGAACTTGAGGCCAAGTATTCAGAACAAATTTCGAGAAGCTGGAACTTGGAAAATGTCCTTAACGATTGGGTTCTGTTCTTTCTGTATTTCATTACTATTGCACTTTGGACTCACGTATGCTTTACAATGTTATCGTCAACGCTATGCTAGAGTTATTACATCGGTGGTTGGTGAAAAGAGAATTGAATCAAAACCGATTTTGGTTGTCTCTGCAGCAGACCATCAGTATTTACAATTACATCCTATGAGTAAACTTGCAAACAACAATATTGTTTTGAGTGAACAACAGTTGAAACAACTCTTTAATCTGACAAATCAAGAGAGTGCTCCAGTAGACTTAGACAATATGCAACTTGTTTGTAAACAAATCGCGCGAAGCCTTAATACGCAATTCTGATTAATAACCGTTAACTTATTAAAAATTATAGATACCCAATGCATGCGAAAATTTTGTACACAAACCATAACACCAAAAGCCGTCCTGTTAATGTGGTTTCAAATTCTTTAATGAATAAATTTATAAATTAATAAGCAGTGTAACATCAAAATTAAAGAACCGCAGAGTAAGGTCTAAACTTTGATTGGATGTAAAGTTAAGCCATTTCTATTTAAACTTAGTTAAATCTTATTGGTGGAAAAATGCATGAATTATTATTGAATGAATAGCTTACCATTAGAAGGATTGGATTAGAAGAAGTGAAGTTGTAGAAAGATATTGTTTAATTTGAAAGAAGAAAGTTTAGATGGAATGTAGAAGAGAATTGATTATTAGAATTCGTTGTTTTGGGAAACTGCAGGAACCACATCCGAAGACCTGAAATATATTCTTAATAATATCAGATACTTAACAATGTTTTAGTTTATTATTGCGGATATAAGTATCCCACTTAATCAGTTTTTAATAGGAAAAAATTAATGTAAACCTAGAATTTTTACTCATTAGATACAACTTCATGCTGTTTTGATTTTATGTTCAAGAGCGTTTGATTTGCTGGGCTTACTTACTCTTTCATTATCAAAATTTAGTTTAATGACTTGTCTTTTTTTGACATGGTAAATTCAATAGAAATAATTTTGTAAAAACTGATATCGAGTAATCTTTAGTAAAATACACTTCCGAGTCGCTATGTAGTGCGACTATTTGTGTACCCTCGGAATTCAATTGTCTATTTTTCGAAATTCTAACTGTTCCGAAGATCCTGTTAGATTAGATATGGATTATAAATTCAGATGATGAATTGATAATTTTTTTTGTGAGATAAGATCTAATTAGATGCTCCACAAAATCCCATTCGGTGTAGTTTTTCATGCCAAAACCGAATGATCTACAGCTTGAAGAGTTTTTGTCTAATGGTGTATGTGTACCTCTTATATCAAAGCATCTGATGTTTCCAATTTAGGATGAAATCCAATTGGATTGTCGTGGAGTTGAAAAATTGATTTTTTTGCTGATAATAACTTATTTGGAGCACAGTTTGTTGCTCAATAAGGTATTACTCTATTAATCAAACTAAGTTCAGCAATTATTTTAGTCATGTGGTCTTTTTTTGCGGTTTTTCGCCTGACCATTTTTTCGCCTGACCGATTTGATATTTCGTCCTCAAAATTGAGACAAACAGGTAATGCCCGGAGGGCTTTCAGTTCTTTAAGAGCCGTACGCTTTAGCAGTCTCTTCTAGCGCGATTTATCAAAGTTGTTCTAAATAGACATTTTCATGGTGTACAGGGCGGGTCCTAAAATTTTGACCCCCTTGATAATCCCCCAACCTATCCCAGCCCCCCTCCCAACACACTCCCACAGCTCCCAAACACAACCGCTCGCCGGTCTTTCGAGAGCAATCCGCGTGACGCTAGTCAGTTATGTTTATTAACGTCAAAGAATTATCAGATTATTTAACGGATTAGAAAAATGGATACTCATTAATAATAAATTGCCTTCTTTAAGATAACCGAAGAGGATGATAAGTGAGCATCGAAGAACTCGTTAGAAACTACTCAGTCAAACTAAAAACATTTTAAAATTTTGAGAAATTATTGAACAGTGAGGTTAAAACTAAACTTAATTGAACTCGTTGTTCTTTTGATCTCGCTTGTTTTTAGCGGATGGAACTACTGGAGAATCAAGCTGACGTACTGAAACTGATACAGGAGACAGAGTATGAAAATTGAATTCTTTAGTCTGACGACAAGTCATTATCGAAAAGGTATCCAGAAATTATTAGGCTATACAGTCTAGTACCTCTACCTTGAGGTCTAAGTTTTCACTTTTTCGATCTGATAGTTTGTTTTACCGATCTTTGAGCCCCTGATCTGGTAATGTTTCAATTTTGATTCAAAGTATGATAATAATCAATCACTGGGGAACTTAGTTTGGCAGCTGACCGCAATACGAACTTTAAAAAACATGAAGCTTGTAAATATCAAACTTTACAAGTTAAGTTTTTGATGGAAAAGAACGGTGCGTAAAAAGTGGTTTTGCAAGAGTTTGATTTTTTTCAGGTTGGATTTTAATAAACAACCATATACTAGAACGCCATACTGAATCCAAAGTTTAATCGCAGGTATCATAGACTTGAATGCGGTATGTCTTTGCTAAGAAATGTAAGACAAAGGCAACTATTTTGGATACTATTTTTGAACACTGAATCCATGCGCAGTTTGAAATTAAGACCATGAACAATATTCAATCCTAGATAGTTTAGTGCACTACTGTATAGTTGTTACAAAGTATGGAAGTAGGGTTCTTCCGTAAGTTGTGACATAGATTTTTTTGTTCTGCTATAAAAAGTTGGAATGACCTCCCGCTTTACTTAATACCAAACGTCAATAGCAATTATTTTAAATCCCTCTTAATCAGTTTTTAATAGGAAAAAATGAAAGTAAACCTAGAATTTTTACTCATTAGGTACAAATACATCCTGGTTTGATTTTATATTCAAGAGCGTTTGATTTGCTGGGCTTACTTACTCTTTCAATATTTAGTTTAATGACTTGTCTTTTTTTGACATGGTAAATTCAATAGAACTAATTTTGTAAAAACTGATATCGAGTAATATGTAGTAAAATACACTTCCGAGTCGCTATGTAGTGCTACTATTTGTGTGCCCTCGGAATTGAAGTGTTTATTAGATATGGATTATAAATTCATATGAATTGATAATTTTTTTTGGTGATAAGATCGAATTAGATTCTCCACAAAATTTCATTCTGTGTAGTTTTTCATGCCAAAACCGAATGATCTACAGCTTGAAGAGTTTTTGTCTAATGGTGTATGTTTACCACTTATTTCAAAGCATCTGTTGTTTCCAATTTAGGATGAAGTCCAATTTTCGTGGAGTTGACAAATTGATTTTTTTGCTGGAATAACTTTTTCGGAGCACATTTTGTTGCTTAATAAGGTAGTACTATATTAATCAAACTAAGTTTAGTAATTATTTTAGTCATGTGGTCTTTTTATGCGATTTTTCGCTTGACCATTTTTTCGCCTGACCAATTTGATATTTCGTCCTCAAAATTGAAACAAACAGGTATTGCCCGGAGGGCTTTCAGTTCTTTAAGAGCCGTACGCTTTAGCAGTCTCTTAGTGCGATTTATCAAAGTTGTTCTAAGGAGACAAGGGGTCTTAATCCTAAAAGTTTGACCCCCTTGATAATCCCCCAACCTATCCCACCCCTCCTCCCAACACACCCCCACAGCTCCCAAACACAACCGCTCGCCGGTATTTCGAGAGCAATCCGCCTGACGCTAGTCAGTTATGTTGATTAACGTCAAAGAATTATCAGATTATTTAACGGATTAGAAAAATAGATACTCATTATTAATTAATTGCCTTCTTAAAGATAACCGAAGAGGATAATAAGTGAGCATCGAAGAACTCTTTAGAAACTACTCAGTCAAAGTAAAAACATTTAAAAATTTTAAGAAATTATTGAACAGTGAGGTTAAAACTAAACTTAATTGAACTCGTTATTTTTTTGATCTCGTTTGTTTTTTGCGGATGGAACTACTGCTGGAGAATAAATCTGACGTACTGAAACTGATACAAGAGACAGAGTATGAAAAGCAAAGTGTTGGACGTGAGGAATGACAAGGGTCCATTAACTTTGATTACCCGGAGTCCAATTCATTCCTCTTTTTAACTTTTCCTCCCCCTGTTTCTTGCCTTGCCCTATCGACGGGTTGTAACCATGTCGCACAAGAAACAAGGAGAAGTTAGAAAGCAATTACCAAAAAGATTTAACATAGATGCCATTTAAAAGAGGTTTTCTATAATTTGAGTATCAAACAGGAGATCTTTAAAGTGAACAAAAGATTGAATTCTCTGGTCTGATAACAAGTCATTATCGAAAAGATTTCCAGAAATTAGTAGGCGATATAGTCTAGTACCTCAACCTTGAGTGCTAAGTTTTCACCTTTTCGATCTGAATAGTTTGTTTTAGCGATCCTTGAGCCACTGATCTGGTATTGTTTCTATTTGTTCCGACCCTCTTGAGGGGGGAGGAACTATATACTCAAATGGGTTTTTTTTTGTTCAGTCAATTTTCGCCGATCGATATATTCATCGTAGAGAGTTGAGACTGGTATCATCAGAAAGCTCGTCCAGCGTAGATTATGGAATTAAAAAGATTTTTTTAATTTTTGTTTTCTAGAGGGAGTTATCGAGGTTTAAACTTCTGAGAAAAGTAGAGTGAATTCACGATGTTTTTTCACATTTCTCGAAATTTTTGCCTAATTTTTTGTTAATTTTGCCAAAATTTGCTAAAATTTTTAGAATAGTGTCGTTGATTTCATTTTTAAAGACAAACGCGCTTTGTTAATTATTCTGATTTAATTTTTTTGGTCAATAACTCTGGATAAATATTTAAAAAATTCAGCCTTTTTCATCAAAAACAGCTCAAAATAAGCTACTTTAGTCCACTTTGATTAAATTTGCCGACAGTATGCGCTCAAACAACACTAATACAATCTTTGTAAACTCAGAAGGGGGCTTTTCCTACTTTAACTTCCGCTGAGAGTGCTCTGTAATTAAAACCTGCCGTTTTTTGCTAACTTTACTCGTCTTTTCAAAAATGCAGAATTTATTTTTGAGTTTTCAACTAACAAATTATCTATATCTACAACATTTGAAAATCAACTGTTCATAACGGACAAAAAAGCTTCAGCAGGGCTAGTTTTGGGCCAATCTTGGACTGTTACAATCCAAAAAGAATTCGGATTGTAATCAGTCGGTCTTTTTTTTTTGAAAAAGTCCTTTTTTTTAATAATAAAGAGCAGAATATATCAAATCAAAGCTCAGGAGTGATAGGTCCAATTGACTTCCTAAGCAGCTACAAGCTAATGCATTTATTTTTTTACTTGGATCGTTATCTTATGATCGTTTCGAATTTTAAAAATAATTGATTTTTAAAGAAATAATGGCTAATGAACTTTTCCTCTATTTTTTTCTTAATTTGGTCAACTTGTAGCGTAGTGTCACCAAATAAAGAATGCTTCTTCATTAAAAGAATGCTTCTACTAACCTAAAATTTATTCTCGATTGTGGTTTTAAGCCTGAAGTTATTGTTTTCTGGCTTTGATACTACTATATTTCAGTTTTTTTTTTGTATAGTTTTTATATAATTGCCACTTTTTCACGTTTTCTAGTCACATGATAAAATTATTGACTGTTCTCATATCACAAAATGAGCGTTCAAAATAAAACACAATTGAAAATTTTAAAATCCTGAAAGATATAGATTATTGTTTCAACGGCCTCGACACTTCTTTCTTGAAGAAATTAATTGAAGTTTTTAATTTTGTCTTTAACTGTCATTTTTACTTTGTCGTTTCGGTCGTATGAAACTTCCTGTAGTGATAGGTTTCATTGGCTTTTTATGGAAGAATAGACGAGCCGATATTCTGACATTAGTAGATAGCTGATGGCTTTCATGACTTTGAAAACAAACGTTTTCCAAAACTAAAAATAAAAAACTTTTTATGACTATGAAAACATTTGTTTTCCAAAACTGAAAAAACTTTTCAACTTCGCAATTATGTTCTTTTTTTACCTAATCTTCTTTAATTTTTGGTCAAATATGACATTATGGTATCATCGGAAGGTGTCAAAAGGGATTGACGTCCCAAAATCTGTTTTTTAAAGAATGCGTTATGACCTTACTGAATTCGATACCGGTTTTTCACAAAAAAAGTAAATTAATTTGATTTTTGTCTTATTTTACGTTCTTTTTGTAGACGCAAGACATATTCTGGATAAATGCAGGTCTCAAAAGCTTCCTTTGGATGAATAAATGACCCTATTTAAATATTTAATTTTGTAATTATTGTCTTTCATGACTTTGGATATAATTTTTTTTCGGAAAAAAATCAAAATTATTACATACTTTTGCCCTTTCTCTTTTTGTCTACTTGTTACCTAGTCTCACTAATAAATGGCCACATACTTAATTATCGGTGTTTGAAGAAAGCGCAATCGAATATATTTTGAGGGCCAAAATTTGGCTTGACGGTTTTGACAGCGTTTTCTGGCAAGTTTCAATTTTTGAAATTTTTTGAATTTTTGTTTGTTGTTTTTTGTTTTTCTTTTTAGCCGCTCAATTAAAATGAATAAGGGCAGGTCCTAATGCCCTTCTATAGAAGCATTGATAGTCGTAAACCTTTGGGATAATTTACTTGATTTCTAATGGTTTTCATTACTTTTAAGTTAATTGTTTAAAAAAAGCTAATTTTTTTTAACTTTACTGTTTTTGTTCTTTTTTTGTTGTAATTGTTACCGAACCTTTTTATGGACTGGTCCATATCTTTTCTGGTGATTTATAAGTTATTTTCTTTAGTTTTAGGTTTATCTGACGGTATGCTGACTTTGGTAATAAATTTTGTTTTTTAATGCGGACTTAATGTTTTTGATGTAATTAATGTTTATTGTTGTTGTTGTTTGATTTTGCTGATCGTTTTGACTCGCTTTCTTGGTATTGGCATATCACAGCAATCTAATGCTTCAATTTTTACTCCACTGAGTTATTTGCTTTGGAGGCTATCTTATCGTTCATACAGAATTTTTTGAAAAAGACTTGGGCTTTTTTGGGATTCACAAAAAATAATTTTTGGGTTTTTCTATCTGTTTCTCATTTGGTAGACAATTATGCAAAAAATTGTGGATGGGCGGGGTCGGAACCTTATGTGCCATCGCACATTACCGAGCCGCCTTGTTTGATTCAAAGTATGATAATAATGAATCACTGGGGAGTTTGGTTTAGCACCTGACCGCAATAGGAACTATAAGACATAAAGCTTGTAAATATCTAAAACTTTACCAGTTAAGTTCATGACAGAAATGAACAGCGCGTAAAAACTTGTTTTGCAGGAGTTTGATTCTTTTCAGGTTGGGTGTTGACAAAGAACCATATACAAGAACGCCATTTTGAATGCAAAGTTTTATCACAGATATCGTAGAATTAATTTAATGAGCTATGTCTGCTGAAAATGTCGTAAGACAAAGCCAACTAATTTGGATACACTTTTGAACACTGAATCTATGTGCAGTTTGAAATTAAGACCATGATCAACATGCAACCCTTTATATTTTACTGCACTACCGTATAATTGTTCCATCTATACTTAAATCAGGTGGAGGAGTCGTGCTAAAGCTAAGCAGTTGACACTTGTTTTCAACAGCATCAAGACCAATTTGAAATTCAGCTGTTTTGCCATTAAAAAGAACATCATAGTGAACGACATAGTGATACACAGTCGAGGAGCTACATGCTTCTTGCTGATCATTTATATAGAGAAAAAACAGTGGGCCTAGCATAGAACCTTACGGAACCCCGTTTTCAATTGGCAGCATTGATGATTCACAATTTTTAATCATAAGAAATTTAATCACAAAAAAATTTAGCGTACTGATCAAAACTTCATTATCAAGAATCGAAGCATTTCTAAGATTTAGAAGAGAGCAAGCGCTATATTTCTTAATTTCTGAGCATCTTACTGTTTCGACCAGTTCTGCGATAGCATCCACAGCTGCATGTTTTGTGCGAAAACCTAATTGTTTATCTTAGAAGATCTGAAAATTTTAGAGATAATCAGGCAGCCGAACGTAATAGTTTTTCTAGGACCTTGCTTACTGATGAAAGTAGTGAAATTGGTCTGTAATTTTCTACGCAGAATATATCACCATCTTTATATAAAGGAACAACCTAAGCGCTTTTAAAACACTGGATAAATTTTTTAGCGAAAACATTGAATATTTGCAGCAGATGTAGAGCTATAATTGATTTCAAATTTACGAGAATTTCATTAATGTCATCTAATCATCCTGTACCTTTACCTGAGGGAAGATTATTCAAGACATCAAAAATTTCTGTTAGAACTATAAGTCTTTGGCAGAAAGAGAAGTCAACCTCGTGAATTTGTCGAGGGTTTTCCCCTAATGATATTTGAGGCAAGTTCTTATGTTAGCAATGTTAGCAAAGTACGAGTTAAAGTGATTGGTGATTTAGAGGGCAGCGCTCGTAACATCACTCGCATCACTGATTTTCTAGGACCTTGCTTACTGATGAAAGTAGTGAAATTGGTCTGTAATTTTCTACGCAGAATATATCACCATCTTTATATAAAGGAACAACCTAAGCGCTTTTAAAACACTGGATAAATTTTTTAGCGAAAACATTGAATATTTGCAGCAGATGTAGAGCTATAATTGATTTCAAATTTACGAGAATTTCATTAATGTCATCTAATCATCCTGTACCTTTACCTGAGGGAAGATTATTCAAGACATCAAAAATTTCTGTTAGAACTATAAGTCTTTGGCAGAAAGAGAAGTCAACCTCGTGAATTTGTCGAGGGTTTTCCCCTAATGATATTTGAGGCAAGTTCTTATGTTAGCAATGTTAGCAGAGTACGAGTTAAAGTGATTGGTGATTTAGAGGGCAGCACTCGTAACATCACTCGCATCACTGATTTTCAATTCTTCGGTTACTTTTGTAACTTCATGCTTGCGAAGGAGTCTATTAATTACTTCAAAACATTTTGAATGCTTTCTTAAGTTATCCGTTAACTCTTTACTATAAAAATTACGTGTTGTGCTTCTAATAACCTTAGTAATTGCGTTTCTATATTCGTATTGTATTCAGTTTTTGTATTCCTTGTTATGCATGGATACTTTTTGATAGGTAGAAAGTCTTTTTGTCGAAGAAAGTTTTTTTGATTGGCATTTGTTTCATCATCATTTTTTCTTCTAATATAGCAACTGTTCCGTAATGATCACTATTCAAGTTTTCAGTTTTGGGGGAATACTTTGGCGAAAGTAAAAAATTGATAAAACATTGCTCTCAGCTAATACGGGAAATGCAAATAGATTTTTCTTCAAATATGTTACTTGTAAAGAAGTCCATGATTTAATAAAATGTTTGAATCTGAACAAACCTTTGGGTCCTTCAAAAATTCCCGCATGGGCGTTGAAAGATGCCCAATCGGTCCTTGCGGAGCCTCTCTGTTTTCTGATAAACGAGTTTATTTCTGAGTCTTCTTTTCCGACTGACCTCAAAAAAGCTTTGGTCTCACCTCTTTATAAAAAAGGAAACACAGAAGATCCCACTAACTATCGTCCAATATCAGTAACCGGCGTATTGGCAAAAATTTTTGAGCAAGTTATAAGGAACCAAATTAATGACTATTTGATCTCAAATAACTTGCTGTCACCTAAACAATTTGGATATAGGAAAAAAGTGTCCACAACAGATGCCATATTACAATGTACGGAATATGTAAGAACGGAATATGGATAAAAAGAATACAGTTTGTGGAGCATTCCTTGATCTCTCAAAAGCATTTGACTCAATCTCACACGAAATGCTAATAGAAAAATTGAAATGTTTAGGATTCGACGGAACATCTACACAATTAGATTCACGATTAGATCATATTTGAAAGACAGAACTCAAAAAGTAGTTTTCTCGGGAAATGAGTCCGACTGGATTTTACTTAACAGGGGTGTGCCACAAGGGACAGGATTAGGACCAATATTGTTCAACATTTATGTGAATGATCTTCATAGAGCTATTGATAATGACAATTGTCAAGTAATCCAGTACGCCGATGACACTTTTCTCTATTCTTCTCATACTAATGAAAATATAGCCAGAAGTTATTTGGAAAAAAAATATTGAAAAACTATGTTATTACTTCCAATCAATTCCAACTTACATCAATTAATGATGAACAATAAGAAGACGGAATATATCGTGTTTGCTCCATCAAAAAAAGCACGAACTCCGTCTTATCTCAATGTTAACGATGTGAACATAGGAGATCGTCGTCGGTAAGATATCTAGGAATAATATTAGACAACAAATTAAACTTCAAAGAAGAGATCAAAAGAATACTCTCCAGAATGGCGTGCAGCATCAAAATCTTGAAAGATATAAGGAACTGTTTTTCTCAAAAAACTAGAGCAACACTATTGAACGCGCTTGTTTTAAGTCACATTCAATACTCATCTCTTATGCTTGTTGGTATCAGAAAAAATCTCATGATAACATTAGAAAAACAACTTAATTGGGGAATAAAAGTGTGTTTCAAAAGAAAAAAGTATAATCGCTCGACTGATTTAAAAATAAAAAACAGAATCATGCCTGTTGAATTCCTTCTCAAATATCGATGTATGGTATTTTTCTTGAAATATGTTAGGAAACAATTACCAGCTTTTAGTAACAACAATGTATTGCATACTTCCAATTGTAAACAGAATGCGAGAACGGGAAAAATTTATCCGGCTATGAAAAGTAATTCGGAATTCCTCGATAAATCATTGATGCTGCAAGCCATGAAATTGTGCAATGAATTTCCATATGAACAAAGACAAAAACTCGATAAGGTTAAAAACATCAAAGGTTTTTTGAAAGAATTCTATTTCAAGGAATATCTGAAGGACCCGAAGGCATTGGAATACAGAGATTTGTTGAGGGACCTTTTTAAGTTTTCATTGTTTTTAATTTCCTTATTATCCAATATATTTTTTTAAATGTTTTTAGTATTCCAAACATTTTGGAATTCAGTGTTTTCTTTTTTTAATGCATTATTGATTCTTGTTGTCTCTCATTGCTGTTCTTACGGGAAAAGTTTGTGCGTTCGAGTATGACATAGTTGCGGGTAGAATTGCAGACACTCTCCTGGAATCAACTAAAATTTCTGTTTGGTGAAAAGGACATTATAATGCATTCTACAGACTGTTTACTTGATAGGTTAGTTTCCCTCCGCCAACACTTTTGATCAGCCGTTTCATTGAAGTGGTATCATATTACTAGTTTTCCAATGAAAGCTCTTTTAATATAGATGCTTTTTGTTTGACACAAACCTTTGTAGTAACTTTTGATTTGTCGAAGTAATTCGATGGCTTCAACCTCATTTTTCAGCTCTGTGAGCAGCCCGCAGTCAGTTTTTCCTTTTATACGCATTTTTTTTGTTAAGAATTCCAATTATGACATTTGACCTTTAATTTTTTCTGATGGTATCTTTTATCCAATATCATGCAGTTATATTCGCAAAGCGTGATATCCAAATTGTCTTAGTTTTCAGTTTTGGCTAATTTTTGTGGCCATTATTTATGATAACTGTGGCTTTCTTATCCTTTCAAAAGTCTACCATTTATGTTAGTACGTTACGTCCCTTTGATCACATTAAAAGCTCGAAGCTAACGTTTTCCTTTTATTAAAGGACTCCTCTAACTGCAACTCAAATTGATTATTAATTAAGGACAACACTCAAATAGTTACTATTTACTGAGGATTTCTTATGGCTTGTATTGAATTAAAATTTAACCTGCAATTTAATTTTACTACGTTTTACTACCGGTTTATCGGTGAAAATAATCCCGCAATAGGCCATTTTTTTTAATGCAAAAAGGTGTGCCGTTGAACGCAGCAGCCGAACCTGCAAACGTTATAAACGTTTTATTTATTCTGTGTTATTAAATCAACGCTTCATTTTTGAAGTAGCAGATGCTGCTTTTATTTTTGATATTAAAGTGCGCTCGAATTTCTTGACAGTCTGATTCTTGAAGTATTGTGTAATGACGAATATCTAATGCGTTCGTTTACTCATCTGCTGTTTCATCGTGAAACTTAAGTTTTGTTCCTTACTGCGAGAAACAGTGGTTCAAATAGCATTTTACAGTTTTAGTTGCTGAGAAAAATTCTTCTTCAATTTTAGTTTTGGTTCAGTAATTGCCATTTTTTGTTGTGTAGCAATTTTTCGTAAGGATGTTGATTCAAACGAATTGTTCACATTATATTGTTCCTCCGAGTTTTCTGGAAATTGGCTTATTGGGAACTGCAAGTGGTCTAATTAGTCAAAATCCTCTTAACTTTTATCGATCAAATGAAGTCAGGCTCTCGCCAGGAAGTTGATGTGTGAATATATGCGAACGTTACACTAATGAGACCACAATATTAGCCTGCTTCATTTTATGCACATTCCAGACATTTACTGGGATAAATGGGCACTTGAAGATGCATTTCGTGCCATGGAGCATTATCAGAATTATTAATAGCCGCCGTCAGCCTCTTAACGGCTATTATTTAGGCCCGCTACTTTTTTTACAGTTCTGAATTGTAATGGGGCGCTGAGAATTTGAACTGTATTGGCGCGCTGTTTTTTTACAATCCAAAGGATTAAGATTCTATTGGTGTGCTGTCTTTTTTTAAGATCTGTTCACGCTTTTTTCGACTTTTTCACGTCAGTGAGAGGTCAAATTAGAGTGGTGATTTTATTCACGCCGAAGTACTAAAGGGAGGGAATATTAGAGTAGGTTAAAGGCGTGATTTTATTTCAAACCAACTTTAAAGTGGAGTCAGAAATGGTGTTTGAACCAATTTTCGGTTTTTGAGAGGGAGTTTTTTTCACGTGCGTCAATTTGGCTTCTGTTTTCAGAGTTTCTTTTCCTTGAGTGTTTTTAGTATGATACATATATGTTCTAGTTGCGCCTAGTTGAAATTGGTAGAGTTCATCAATGGCAGCTGAAACTTTTTATGACCTGAACATTTTTTTGTCAAAAAAATTAGAGAATATTTGACTTTGCCCACTTTCAGAACTTAGTTCTGTTGTCTTATCAATCAGTCTCATCAGTGACAGGTCTTATTGGTTGATATCGAGGCGCAGAAGAACCTGATTAATGGTCCGATTTAATAGCTTATCGGTTTTCACGACTTGACAATACTTTTTCTCAAAAATTGATAGTAATTGAGTTTTTGTTGTACTTTTGTTATTTTGTTGTCTTATCATTTATTCTCATTAATAATAGGCCTCATAGTTTAATAATAGGGGCTATTTTAGTCGATTAAATCGTTTCCGTTTAAAACTGATGCCTTCTATGACTTTAACATCAATTGATTCAAGAAATTTTGTAGAATTTTTGAGTTTTGCGGGTTTTTGTTGTTAACTATTCTATCCTAATCTTTGTCTCATTATTGACCGTTTTCGTTTCTTTGTTAAGTTTCTTTGCTACTTTTTTTACAGTTCTGAATTGTAATGGGGCGCTGAGAATTTGAACTGTATTGGCGCGCTGTTTTTTTACAATCCAAAGGATTAAGATTCTATTGGTGTGCTGTCTTTTTTAAGATCTGTTCACGCTTTTTTTGACTTTTTCACGTCAGTGAGAGGTCAAATTAGAGTGGTGATTTTATTCACGCCGAAGTACTAAAGGGAGGGAATATTAGAGTAGGTTAAAGGCGTGATTTTATTTCAAACTAACTTTAAAGTGGAGTCAGAAATGGTGTTTGAACCAATTTTCGGTTTTTGAGAGGGAGTTTTTTTCACGTGCGTCAATTTGGCTTCTGTTTTCAGAGTTTCTTTTCCTTGAGTGTTTTTAGTATGATACATATATGTTCTAGTTGCGCCTAGTTGAAATTGGTAGAGTTCATCAATGGCAGCTGAAACTTTTTATGACCTGAACATTTTTTTGTCAAAAAAATTAGAGAATATTTGACTTTGCCCACTTTCAGAACTTAGTTCTGTTGTCTTATCAATCAGTCTCATCAGTGACAGGTCTTATTGGTTGATATCGAGGCGCAGAAGAACCTGATTAATGGTCCGATTTAATAGCTTATCGGTTTTCACGACTTGACAATACTTTTTCTCAAAAATTGATAGTAATTGAGTTTTTGTTGTACTTTTGTTATTTTGTTGTCTTATCATTTATTCTCATTAATAATAGGCCTCATAGTTTAATAATAGGGGCTATTTTAGTCGATTAAATCGTTTCCGTTTAAAACTGATGCCTTCTATGACTTTAACATCAATTGATTCAAGAAATTTTGTAGAATTTTTGAGTTTTGCGGGTTTTTGTTGTTAACTATTCTATCCTAATCTTTGTCTCATTATTGACCGTTTTCGTTTCTTTGTTAAGAAGCTCTCTTTTTGAAATCTTTTAAATTCAAAGCTATTGCTTTCTTTGACTTTAACGTTGCCCGTTTTTAAAAACTTAAGTGAATTTTGAGTTTTGTAAGTATATTTTGAACTTATTGCTGTCTTGTCACTTAACCCCATTAATGACAGGTTTTATCAGTTGATAATGAGAAATAGGGAATTTTATTAGTGGCATGAGTTCTTAAAATTCGTTTATTGATTTAAACCATGTCTTTGAGAAAATAGATTTGGTTGTTTTTTTCTGGTGGTAAAAATGCTTAATCTCAATGGGGTCAAACAAATTTTTCTCATTGGACATCTTACACGGCTTAATTTTTGTCAGATCAATGATAAGACATTTCTTTGGATTGTAATTCAGGTTTTGTCCTGCTATGTTTCTTTATTTTTTTTACTTTGGAGTAGTGATTTTGATCACGCCAAAACAAGAGGTGGAGTGGAAAATCCAGTGGTTTTGCGGCGTGAAACTCTTATTTTAAAGTAGAATGAGAAAACGGTGTTTGAACAAAAATTCGCTTTCTCGCTAGTGACTTTTTTTCGCTGTCGGCAATTTCACTTTGATTTTTGAGTTTTTTTTGTTTTTTTTATCGGATTTTTTTAAAATGATTTTCCCAATCCACTCATAGTTCATTCTGTGGCTGGTTGTTTTTTGTTTGAGCGAATTTTCTTTCCTCGTTAGTGGCTTTTTGTTCACATGCGTCATTTTCACCTTGATTTTCTGTTTTATTCATTTTTTGATCTGATTTTTTCCGAAATGGTTTTCACAATTAACTCATAGTCCGTTCTAGGTCTAGTTTATTGTTTAGTCTATGAAAAATCTTTGAATTGTACGGCAAGACTTGTCCTGAAATGTTTTTTTAATTCGCTTTACTTGATCACGTTTTTGGTTTTACACGACTTTCACGTTTGACTTCTAACTTACCTCACTCAACTGAATGGTTTTTAAATCCATTCACTCGATAAATTACTTAAGATAGTGAATACAGTCGGGGTCAAAAGAGCAAAATCAAAAGAGACGGGATGAGCCGATAAAGCCGGTCATTAAGTCATTTAGAATTAGGTTATCAAAGTTCATTAGTGTTTGCTAGCTGACATTGGTATTAAGCTTGCTATCTTTCAGTTTAGAAGCTTAATTAAGTATAGTTTTAGAATCCAACTGAAACTGCTCAACGAATAGAGTTCATAAATCAGAGTTAATGATTTTGCGTGAATATTTTCCTCGGTAAAAATCCTTTAAAGTTTTCTACATTTTATTAAGAATTTATGTATTGAAAGATTTTTATATTTTTGTTCCGACCCCAGTTGTGGGGGAGGAACTATATACTCAAATGGTTTTTTTTGTTAAGACAATTTAGGCCGATCGATATATTCATCATAAAGAAATGTGAGTGGTATCATTAAAAAGCTCGACCAGCGTAGAATTCGACACTGTCCTGGAATCTACTAAAATTTCTGTTTGGTGAAAAGGACATTATAATGCATTCTATAGGCTGTTGACTTGATAGGTTAGTTTCCCTCCGCCAACACTTTTGATCAGCCGTTTCATTGAAGTGGTATCATATTACTAGTCCTCCAATGAAAGCTCTTTTAATATAGATGCTTTGTATTTGACACAAACCTTTGTAGTAACTTTTGATTTGTCGAAGTAATTCGATGGCCTCAACCTCATTTTGCAGCTCTGTGAGCAGCCCGCAGTCAGTTTTCCCTTTTATACGCATTTTTTTTGTTAAAATTTTCAATTGACATTTGACCTTTAATTTTTTCACTTTGATTTTGAGTTTTTTTTTGTTTTTTATCGGATTTTTTTTGAAATGATTTTCCCAATCTTTTCATAGTTCATTCTGTGGCTGGTTGTTTTTTGTTTGAGCGACTTTTTTCCTCGTTAGTGGCTTTTTGTTCACATGCGTCATTTTCACCTTGATTTTCTGTTTTTTTTTATTTTTTGATCTGATTTTTTTTCGAAATGGTTTTCACAATTAACTCATAGTCCGTTCTAGGTCTAGTTTTTTGTTTAGTCTATGGAAAATCTTTGAATTGTACGGCAAGACCTGTCCTGAAAGTTTTTTTTAATTCGCTTTACTTGATCACGTTTTTGGTTTTACACGACTTTCACGTTTGACTTCTAACTTACCTCACTCAACTGAATGGTTTTTATATCCATTCACTCGATAAATTACTTAAGATAGTGAATACAGTCGGGGTCAAAAGAGCAAGATCAAAAGAGACGAGATGAGCCGATAAAGCCGGTCATTAAGTCATTCAGAATTAGGTTATCAAAGTTCATTAATGTTTGCTAGCAGACGTTGGTATTAAGCTTGCTATCTTTCAGTTTAGAAGCTTAATTAAGTTTAGTTTTAGAATCCAACTGAAACTGCTCAACGAATAGAGTTCATAAATCAGAGTAAATGATTTTGCGTGAATATTTTCCTCGGTAAAAATCCTTTAAAGTTTTCTACATTTTATTAAGAATTTATGTATTGAAAGATTTTTATATTTTTGTTCCGACCCCAGTTGTGGGGGAGGAACTATATACTCAAATGGTTTTTTTTGTTAAGACAATTTAGGCCGATCGATATATTAATCATAGAGAAATGTGAGTGGTATCATTAAAAAGCTCGACCAGCGTAGAATTCGAAACTAAAAAGATTTTTGAATTTCGTTTTTTTTTTGAGAGTTATCGAGGATTGAAGTCTTTTGTGAACACCAGATTTTTGCCCTGATTTGATCACTTCGTGTAATTTTTCATCACATTAAGATCTTTTTTAATAAAAAATGTTTATTCGAAATTGCATTTCACGGCAGACAATGAAATAATTTTGAGTTCCTAATAGACGAAAGGCGATAAAATGACTAGTTCTGGTCTCATAGGAAAGTTTACTATAAAAAAAACGAATTCTATTTGAGAGCTTTTTTTCGATTTTTTTTTTGTTTTCTCAAGTCAACTAAAGACCAGTCAGCTTTTATATTGAGCTTCCGTTCATGATAAAAGTTTATATTCATTCTAATGAAACCCAATCAACAAGAAAATCAATTTCAATGAACCGCTTGTGTTTTCTTAATTTCAAATGAAATTTTGATTTCCTTTTTGAATTTTTGCTAAAATTTGGAGTCCTATGGCACAAACTTGTTGACTAAAAGTGGAATAAGTTTCGTAATTGGCATTAGGTTAACCTATCCAGAGCTTTGAGTGGACAGTGAATGACTGTTAAGGTTTTAAAAATAATTTTTCAAGAAATTTTTTCAACGGTAAACGATCTTTTATTCACAGTTTATTTTCGTGAATTTAAAGTCAGTCTCAGTAATAACAAGATCTCGTTCTTTTCTTTTGCAACCTAAAATTAATATGGTTAGCGGTTTTATCTTCTAACTATTAGCAATATGACTTCAATGCCACACGAGTTTTCATGTGCGTCAATTTGACTTCTGTTTTCAGAGTTTCTTTTCCTTGAGTGTTTTTAGTATGATACATATATGTTCTAGTTGCGCCTAGTTGAAATTGGTAGAGTTCATCAATTGCAGCTGAAACTTTTTATGACCTGAACATTTTTTTGTCAAAAAAATTAGAGAATATTTGACTTTGCCCACTTTCAGAACTTAGTTCTGTTGTCTTATCAATCAGTCTCATCAGTGACAGGTCTTATTGGTTGATATCGAGGCGCAGAAGAACCTGATTAATGGTCCGATTTAATAGCTTATCGGTTTTCACGACTTGACAATACTTTTTCTCAAAAATTGATAGTAATTGAGTTTTTGTTGTACTTTTGTTATTTTGTTGTCTTATCATTTATTCTCAATAATAGGCCTCATAGTTTAATAATAGGGGCTATTTTAGTCGATTAAATCGTTTCCGTTTAAAACTGATGCCTTCTATGACTTTAACATCAATTGATTCAAGAAATTTTGTAGAATTTTTGAGTTTTGCGGGTTTTTGTTGTTAACTATTCTATCCTAATCTTTGTCTCATTATTGACCGTTTTCGTTTCTTTGTTAAGAAGCTCTCTTTTTGAAATCTTTTAAATTCAAAGCTATTGCTTTCTTTGACTTTAACGTTGCCCGTTTTTAAAAACTTAAGTGAATTTTGAGTTTTGTAAGTATATATTGAACTTATTGCTGTCTTGTCACTTAACCCCATTAATGACAGGTTTTATCAGTTGATAATGAGAAATAGGGAATTTTATTAGTGGCATGAGTTCTTAAAATTCGTTTATTGATTTAAACCATGTCTTTGAGAAAATAGATTTGGTTGTTTTTTTCTGGTGGTAAAATTGCTTAATCTCAATGGGGTCAAACAAATTTTTCTCATTGGACATCTTACACGGCTTAATTTTTGTCAGATCAATGATAAGACATTTCTTTGGATTGTAATTCAGGTATTGTCCTGCTATGTTTCTTTATTTTTTACTTTGGAGTAGTGATTTTGATCACGCCAAAACAAGAGGTGGAGTGGAAAATCCAGTGGTTTTGCGGCGTGAAACTCTTATTTTAAAGTAGAATGAGAAAACGGTGTTTGAACAAAAATTCGCTTTCTCGCTAGTGACTTTTTTTCGCTGTCGGCAATTTCACTTTGATTTTTGAGTTTTTTTGTTTTTTTTATCGGATTTTTTTAAAATGATTTTCCCAATCCACTCATAGTTCATTCTGTGGCTGGTTGTTTTTTGTTTGAGCGAATTTTCTTTCCTCGTTAGTGGCTTTTTGTTCACATGCGTCATTTTCACCTTGATTTTCTGTTTTATTTATTTTTTGATCTGATTTTTTCAGAAATGGTTTTCACAATTAACTCATAGTCCGTTCTAGGTCTAGTTTATTGTTTAGTCTATGAAAAATCTTTGAATTGTACGGCAAGACTTGTCCTGAAATGTTTTTTTAATTCGCTTTACTTGATCACGTTTTTGGTTTTACACGACTTTCACGTTTGACTTCTAACTTACCTCACTCAACTGAATGGTTTTTAAATCCATTCACTCGATAAATTACTTAAGATAGTGAATACAGTCGGGGTCAAAAGAGCAAAATCAAAAGAGACGGGATGAGCCGATAAAGCCGGTCATTAAGTCATGTAGAATTAGGTTATCAAAGTTCATTAGTGTTTGCTAGCTGACATTGGTATTAAGCTTGCTATCTTTCAGTTTAGAAGCTTAATTAAGTATAGTTTTAGAATCCAACTGAAACTGCTCAACGAATAGAGTTCATAAATCAGAGTTAATGATTTTGCGTGAATATTTTCCTCGGTAAAAATCCTTTAAAGTTTTCTACATTTTATTAAGAATTTACGTATTGAAAGATTTTTATATTTTTGTTCCGACCCCAGTTGTGGGGGAGGAACTATATACTCAAATGGTTTTTTTTGTTAAGACAATTTAGGCCGATCGATATATTCATCATAAAGAAATGTGAGTGGTATCATTAAAAAGCTCGACCAGCGTAGAATTCGACACTGTCCTGGAATCAACTAAAATTTCTGTTTGGTGAAAAGGACATTATAATGCATTCTATAGGCTGTTGACTTGATAGGTTAGTTTCCCTCCGCCAACACTTTTGGTCAGCCGTTTCATTGAAGTGGTATCATATTACTAGTTTTGCAATGAAAGCTCTTTTAATATAGATGCTTTGTGTTTGACACAAACCTTTGTAGTAACTTTTGATTTGTCGAAGTAATTCGATGGCCTCAACCTCATTTTTCAGCTCTGTGAGCAGCCCGCAGTCAGTTTTCCCTTTTATACGCATTTTTTTTGTTAAAAATTCCAATTGACATTTGACCTTTAATTTTTTCACTTTGATTTTTGAGTTTTTTTTTGTTTTTTATCGGATTTTTTTTGAAATGATTTTCCCAATCTTTTCATAGTTCATTCTGTGGCTGGTTGTTTTTTGTTTGAGCAAATTTTTTTCCTCGTTAGTGGCTTTTGGTTCACATGCGTCATTTTCACCTTGATTTTCTGTTTTTTTTTTATTTTTTGATCTGATTTTTTTTCGAAATGGTTTTCACAATTAACTCATAGTCCGTTCTAGGTCTAGTTTTTTGTTTAGTCTATGGAAAATCTTTGAATTGTACGGCAAGACTTGTCCTGAAATCTTTTTTTAATTCGCTTTACTTGATCACGTTTTTGGGTTTTACACGACTTTCACGTTTGACTTCTAACTTACCTCACTCAACTGAATGGTTTTTATATCCATTCACTGGATAAATTACTTAAGATAGTGAATACAGTCGGGGTCAAAAGAGCAAGATCAAAAGAGACGAGATGAGCCGATAAAGCCGGTCATTAAGTCATTCAGAATTAGGTTATCAAAGTTCAATAATGTTTGCTAGCAGACGTTGGTATTAAGCTTGCTATCTTTCAGTTTAGAAGCTTAATTAAGTTTAGTTTTAGAATCCAACTGAAACTGCTCAACGAATAGAGTTCATAAATCAGAGTAAATGATTTTGCGTGAATATTTTCCTCGGTAAAAATCCTTTAAAGTTTTCTACATTTTATTAAGAATTTATGTATTGAAAGATTTTTATATTTTTGTTCCGACCCCAGTTGTGGGGGAGGAACTATATACTCAAATGGTTTTTTTTGTTAAGACAATTTAGGCCGATCGATATATTAATCATAGAGAAATGTGAGTGGTATCATTAAAAAGCTCGACCAGCGTAGAATTCGAAACTAAAAAGATTTTTGAATTTCGTTTTTTTTATGGGTTATCGAGGATTGAAGTCTTTTGTGAACACCAGATTTTTGCCCTGATTTGATCACTTCGTGTAATTTTTCATCACATTAATATCTTTTTTTATAAAAAATGTTTATTCGAAATTGCATTTCACGGCAAACAATGAAATAATTTTGAGTTCCTAATAGACGAAAGGCGATAAAATGACTAGTTCTGGTCTCATAGGAAAGTTTACTATAAAAAAAAAACGAATTCTATTTGAGAGCTTTTTTTCGAATTTTTTTTTTTGTTTTCTCAAGTCAACTAAAGACCAGTCAGCTTTTATATTGAGCTTCCGTTCATGATAAAAGTTTATATTCATTCTAATGAAACCCAATCAACAAGAAAATCAATTTCAATGAACCGCTTGTGTTTTCTTAATTTCAAATGAAATTTTGATTTCCTTTTTGAAGTTTTGCTAAAATTTGGAGTCCTATGGCACAAACTTGTTGACTAAAAGTGGAATAAGTTTCGTAATTGGCATTAGGTTAACCTATCCAGAGCTTTGAGTGGACAGTGAATGACTGTTAAGGTTTTAAAAATAATTTTTCAAGAAATTTTTTCAACGGTAAACGATCTTTTATTCACAGTTTATTTTCGTGAATTTAAAGTCAGTCTCAGTAATAACAAGATCTCGTTCTTTTCTTTTGCAACCTAAAATTAATATGGTTAGCGGTTTTATCTTCTAACTATTAGCAATATGACTTAAATGCCACACGAGTTTTCATGTGCGTCAATTTGACTTCTGTTTTCAGAGTTTCTTTTCCTTGGGTGTTTTTAGTATGATACATATATGTTCTAGTTGCGCCTAGTTGAAATTGGTAGAGTTCATCAATTGCAGCTGAAACTTTTTATGACCTGAACACTTTTTTGTCAAAAAAATTGGAGAATGTTTGACTTTGCCCACTTTCAGCACTTAGTTCTGTTGTCTTATCAATCAGTCTCATCAGTGACAGGTCTTATTGGTTGATATCGAGGCGCAGAAGAACCTGATTAATGGTCCGATTTAATAGCTTATCGGTTTTCACGACTTGACACTACTTCTCAAAAATTGAGTTTATTTTTGAGTTTTTGTTGTACTTTTGTAATTTTTGTTGTCTTTTCATTTATTCTCATTAATAATAGGCCTTATAGGTTAATAATAGAGGTTATTTTAGTCGATTAAATCGTTTCCGTTTAAAACTGATGCCTTCTATGACTTTGACATCAATTGATTCAGGAATTTTTATAGAATTTTTGAGTTTTGCGAGTTTTTGTTGTTAACTATTCTGTCTTAATCTTTGTCTCATTGTTGACCGTTTTCGGTTGTTTCATAAAAGTTTTTCTTTTTGTTTGAAATCTTTAAAATTCATAGCTATTGCTTTCTTTGACTTATAAGCTGCCCGTTTTTAAAAAACTTAGTGAATCTTGAGTTTTGTAAATTGAACTTATTGCTGTCTTGTCATTTAATCCCGTTAATGACGGGTTTCATCGGTTGATAATGAGAAATAAGGGAATTTAATTAGTCGCATGAGTTCTGAGTATTCGTTTATTGATTTTAAACATGTCTTTGAGAAAATAGATATGGTTGTTTTTTTCTTGTGGTAGAATTGCTTAATCTCAATGGTGTCAAACAAATTTTCTCGTTGGATATCTTACACAGCTTATTTTTTGTCAGGTCAAAGATAAGGCAATTCTTTGGATTGTAATTCAGGACTTGTCCTGCCCTGTTTCTTTATTTTTTGAGATCCGTTCACACATTTACATTATTTTTGAAGTCAAAATGGAGTAGTGATTTTGGTCACGCCAAAACAAGAGGAGTGAAAAAGCCAGTGGTTTTGCTGCGTGAAAGTTCCTAACTCTTATTTTTAAAGTAATGTTCACTTTGATTTTTAGTGTTTTTCTATTTCTTATCGGATTTTTTTAAATGGTTTTTACCAACCCATTCATAGTTCTTTCTGTGGCTGTTTTTTTTGCTTGAACAGAATTTTTTGCCTCTCTAGTGGCTTTTTGATCACTTGCGTCATTTTTTTCGATTTTCTGTTTTATTTATTTTTTGCTCTAATTTTTTTCGAAATGGTTTTCACAATTAACTCAGTCCGTTCTAGGTCTTGTTTTTGTTTTGTCAATAAAACCTCATTGAATTGTACCTCAAGACTGGTCCTGCAATGTTTTTTCTTTTAATTCGCTGTACCTTTTGATCACGTTTTCCGTTTTACATAAGTCACGACTTTCACGTTTTGACTTACCTCACTCACTGTTTCAACTGAATGGTTTTCAAATCCATTCACTTGAAGAATTACTTAAGATAGTGAATACAGTCAGGGTCAGAACAGCAAAATCGAAAGAGACGGGATGAGCCGATAAAGCCCGGTCATTAAGTCATTGAGAATTAGGTTATCAAAGTTCATTAATGTTTGCTAGCTGACATTGGTATTAAGCTTACTATCTTTCAGTTCAGAAGCTGAATTAAGTTTAGTTTTGGAATCCAACTGAAACTGCTCATCAAAATACAACATTTTTTTCGTCACTGAAAAAAATAGACAAAAAATTGGTCAATTCATCTTTTTCTTTTTCTGTTTCAATCCCGATGTGCATCAAGCGCTTCAACGGCGGCTATTTTCCGGCAATCTGCCGGCTATTTTTTTCCATTTCCGCCAGTGTAAATGATTTTGCGTGCATAATTCCCTCGGTAAATATCATTTAAAGTTTTTACATTTTATTTAGAAGTTATGCATTGAAAGAAAGATTTTTTTTGTTCCGACCCCAGTTGTGGGAGGAGGAACTATAAACTCAAATGTTTTTTTTTGTTCAGACAATTTTGGCCGATTGATATATTCATCATAGAGAAATGTGAGTGGTATCACTAAAAAGCGCGTACAGAGTAGAATGCAAAACTAAAAAGATTTTTGAATTTCGTTTTTTTTTCGATTTGGATTGAAGTCTCGTGTGAACACCAGATTTTTGCCATGATTTGATCACTTCGTGTAATTTTTCATCACATTAAGATCTTTTTTTTTATAAAAAATGTTTATTCGAAATTGCATTTCACGGCAAACAATGAAATAATTTTGAGTTCCTAATAGACGAAAGACGATAAAATGACTAGTTCTGGTCTCATAGGAAAGTTTACTATAAAAAAACGAATTTCTCAAGTCAACTAAACCGTTGAAAGCTATTAATATTAGTGGCTGTTAATACATTGAAAATAATTTTTCGAGAACTTTTTTAAACATTAAGATATCTTAAACTTATTTATGTGAAATTTAAGTCAGTCTCAGTAATGACCGGACCTTCTTTTTTCTACTTCAACCAAAATTAACGTAGTTAGCGGCATTAACTTCTGACTATTGGTGTTATGACTTCGATGCGCGGTTCTTTATTTTTTTAAAAAAATTTTAGTTATTTGTCGTAATTTTTGGTTCCTTTTGGAATCTTAACGCATTATCCCAATGCTGATGGTTGCATTGGCATAGAGAAGACGCCTAACGGATTATACATAAAGTTTTTGGAGAAAATCTGATGGTTTAAATGGCTTCGACACTTTCTCGAATTTTTCTACTTAATTTTTGGGTTTTGCCTGTATTTGTTGGTTTTCATAGTCAATGACTTATTGTAATGTCTTATTGATGACTTATGAATGACAAACATCCTTGTCGTCTCATCGAGGCATAACTTAGCGTATTTGTTTGCTTCCATTGAACGCTATTGAATTTAATGGCATTGATACTACGGATTTTCTCAAAAATTTCATGGTTTTGATGTATTTGTTCCTTTTTGTTGATTTATTGGAATCGAATTGTTAAAAAGAACAATCGCATTGCTGTTAAAAAATCAGTTGAAGGTAGAAAACTTTTTCTGAAAAATTCATCTTTTAATGGCTTCCACGCTTTTCTCGCACAATTTCTTTTGTGAGTTTGCTGTTTTTGCCTGTTTTTATTCTTTAGGTAGCCGTAAACTGCTGACTGGTCTCATAAGCTTTTAATTGAGAATTGAAGGAATGATGTTACCGAAAGCAGCCAGTTTTTGATAGAATAGTTTCACTGTTTTTGATATTATACATAAGTTTTTTTAAATGATTTTTCAATTTTTCAGTTTTTGTTCTTTTTGTCAACTTATTCTCATCATTGAGAGGTCCCATACAATTCCTTATATTTTAAAAATTAACATGATTACGGATATTATGACGTAACTGATGTTTTGTTTGTTGAACATTATGCCTTTTCATAAAAACTTGTGTGAGTGGTGTTGTTGTGTTTCTTTTTCTCCTTTAGCAGTCGCGTAGTAACAGTTCCCAATGATTTTCAAATGTGGCCCTATTGAAGTTATCTGCTCATTCAGTAAAATTTTAGCTGAATTAGTATAAATAGAAATTGAAATAAAAATACATAATATTCAGATAATAGCTAATGATTTTAATGGCTTCGCTAATTTGTGTTTTCGCAATGTTTGTAGTTTGTTGCTCGTTATTTGTTGAGTTTTTCTGCATCTTTAGTCCGTTCCTATGGCTTAATCTCTCCAAAAACAAGATCTATTGTTTTCATTATGACTTTTATGTAAGTTTATCATTAAAAGCTAATGATTTTTAAGACTTTTTAAGTCATTTGGTTTCTAGAAATGCTGATTTTTGAATATCGCCTCATTACTTCTTCTTTTTGTTCGCCTCATTACTTCTTCTTTTTCTCATTGCGGAAAATTTCCGTCTGCTGTGTAGTTAGGAAAAAGTAAAATTTTTGTTGTTTAGGTTTTATCTGATTGCTTTTTGACGTTGTTACTAGGTGCTTTTAAAATTAGATTTTTTAGAGTTGATGCCGTGTAATTTTTGTTGATTTTTTTGTGGTTGTTTTTATTTTCGTAATCTTTTTAATGCCAGATCTTGTTGTAATGAGGCATGGTATTATTTAATTCAATTATTACCTAGGTTATGTAACGATTTTTTTAAACTCAAACATCTATTTTTGATTATCTCTGTCAAAAATGTAAGTCAAAAGACAGTTAAGTCAAAAACGTTGATGAGCACGGGTCGGAACATATGTGCAAACGCACATTAACGAGCCTCCTTGTTATAGCATATTATTAATTAGTTACTCAGAATATCAAGCATCTAGTGAAGAGAGAAGTGTAATTCCATAGTTAAATGTTTAACCTTCTTTGCTAGTATTCTTCTTCTTAACAAATAACTCCTGCAAATATTGAAATTAGACATACTTTTACGAAACTCGTTTTTGGTTTATTTGGCTTCGTATTATGGAAATTGAAGCAAACAAAATCAATCTTTGACTTGTAGAATCTTTAGACTATATTTTCTCTGAGCTGTCTTCTTAACCGTGTAAACATTTTTTTGTTGATTCTACATAGTTTTCGTCGTTTCAGGATAGATCAATTTTGAGTAATTTTGGATGCTATATAGACGCAATTAACGTATTAGCGGCGTAATTTTTTGTCCCAATTTTTTAAATCCAACTGTAGAGTTTTCAGAACGTTTCTGGATTTTCTGCACTCTATTTGGCAATTATTTTCCAGGTAAATAAACAGAAAATAAATGAGCAAGAAGTGGCTTAAACAGGTTGTGAGATTTTTTTTCGTGTTGTTTTGAGCTCACATATTGGTATAATGATCTGAAGTTAGGTAGTTTGTGTCTCACTAGGAGTAAGTATGTAGTTAGTGTGTAAGTATTGATTTAAGTTTACTCTCTATTTACTATACATAGCTTATTTACATTGTTTAGTTACTCGACGTGTGGATACACGTGGAGATTTTAGGTCAATGCATAAGCGCTTTAGGGGTCAGTTCAAAGTTAGTTTAAATGTGCCGATATTTTGATTATTGTGTCACGCTTAGCGCTCATGAAAAACTAAATATCTATAAGATTTGTTGGAAAATTTTTGATTTCACCACTGCATGCCTTTTTTGACATTAAAAATTACATGATCTAATTGCTAAAAGAATAAGAAATTGTAGCCTTTCTCCGTAGGTACTGCACACTTACAATAAAAATTTTATAGTGAATTTTGTGGAGGTTGAGGAATTGACTCAATTAGATTATGGTTAGAAAGATCAAACCTTTTTTCACGTTTTCATTTTATGAAAGTAATATCGTGAAAATTGTTCTGCGATTTTTTTTGCAGTTTCTCTGAGACTGTAACTTTATGTCCGCAAGCTCATTCTTTGAAGATTGCACTCAAACAATAGGTTTGTGATTTTTTAGAAAATAGTGTTTTTTTCGTTGATTAAAAACCGAAGGAAATTATTTCGGCGAAAATTATCATGAAAAATGTGAATAAAGAGTTCATTAAATAAATTCGACATTATCTTGTGTCTAGAAACAACTTGAGACAGTTGTTCTATAGTTTTAGAGATTTCTGTTTAGCTTAAAACATAAAATCAACAAAAATTGTTAAAATTGAAAAAAGTAGCTTAAAATGGTTTTCAACACCATCAAGATTTGGTTTTTCATGGTTTCAAAACTAAGTATAAAATTATTTCCTCTTGAATAACGGAAGTTTGATTTATTGGGAAAGATTGGAAGCTCCGATGTTCAAAAGTAATTTTCTCCAAGTTTTGTTTAAAAAGAGTAATTTTTTCTGAAGGCTAGATTCAACTAATTCTCGTTTTATCATTGTTTCATTTGATTTGAAAAAGTAAACTGATATCCAAAACGGTTTTTTGAAGTGGAATAGGTAGCGGCAAATACACGGCAAAGATTTAGCGGTAGATATGAAGTAAAAAACATATCAAACAGATATTAAAAAAAATGACGTTTTCCGACTATTTAAAAAACGAATGGGTTTTCTGGATGTTTTTTGAATACTTTACCTCAATTATTGAATGTTTCGGGAAATATGGCTTTCATAAATAATCAACAGCGTTGAAAATTTTACAACCTAAGTAGATTTTAAAAAAGTATCATTTTTTCTTGGATTTACACCAACTTTATTTGGTAATAATTGTAGATGGTTTATAGTAGCTTTATCCAATTTTTCTGATGTTTTGATTCTATTCCCACTGGGATTGTAGATTTCAATGCAGTCTACAACTCTTGTTCAACGTTAAAAAATGAAAACTCTGAAAGCACCACGGAAGAAACCCTCAATTTACTATTAATTTTTCTGATATGATTTTTTGGAAATAGTTTTCCCAATTCACTCAGTTTTTCTAGGTGTTTTTTCATTTGTCGTCTCCATCGATGATTCTTACGACCGTTGAATTTTTCAGTTTCAGTGACTTCTACTGCTTTGCAGTTAAAATTTAATTGCGTGATGTGATTTGTTTTCCTTTAGATCAATTGCGTGACTTACCTCACTCAAAAAAATTACTCATGAACTCACTTAATGAACTTTAAATTTTATGAACATTTAATAGTTAGAGGTCAATAGTGTGCATCTAAATAGTGCCAAACGTGTAGGCCCTAAATCTTGAGTATTAGAGTCTTAAGTTTTCGATTTCGAATCGTAGAGCGTATCTGTCTCATAAAAATGACAGTCCAATTCTGACCCAAAAAGTCTAGTGGTCTCTTAAAGGACTGGTGGTCAATCTGTCTATCTTATTTCTTTAGTTGTTTTAATTCCATGGAAGGGCACAAGCGTCTATCGCGGCTATTTTCCGGCAATCTGCCGGCTATATTAAATATCTTATTGTTCATTTCATGAAATGTAAAAGAAAGCTTTGTAAGGATGTATTGTTCTTGTTTAATAATCGCATTTTACCAGGATAACACTGAAAGGGTAATTTATACCTCAGTGTCAAATTTTTTGGTGATTTTGATAGTTTGAAAGAACATCAAACCCTTTTGTTATCTACTGTAACTAGTACTAAACTAGGCAAAAGATACGAGCAATAGCGGACGGGTATCCATCACCGTGAATCTCCAGCTCTGAGATTAATCCTGAAACAATGGTTAGTAGTAAGATAATATGGTACTAAGATAGGGGGGGTTATCCTTCGAATTAATACGTGTTATAATAGGGGGTTATCCTTGGCGGCGCTACATGTGAAACAACGGCCGTACGTGATACATGTAAACTAGCTATCTTCCGCTTTTATTCCTTTCCCTTTGCGCCTTTCTCCGGTTTGTTAGATTTGTAAGAAAAGATTGAATTGAAACCAAACTAAACACTCCAAACAAATTAAATATTTACACTGTGTATTACTACACGCAGTTTCACCAAAATTGCATGCAATTAAATTGGCATTAGCGCCGTCTTATTTTGCGTGCTGGTTCTTCTTCGCTGCTGCTTGCTTCTTCAGCTTCAAAGTTTATGAAGGGGTTGTCAGGAGAGGAGCTTTCACTGGAACTGGCGTCATTATCTGCAATATCGTCAGTATCAATATCAGATTCAGTTATCTGCTCAGTTACTAATAATCCTGGGTCGGGAGTCTCCCAAGAGCTGGTGGTGGAGTCTGGCACTGAGAGAGCGGCTGTTGAGGAAGTTTGGGACACTACAAAGTCATTATCCCATTCTGGACTAGAGCTGAGAACTAAGTTTGAGTAACTGTCATTATCCCACTGAATATCATCACTACCCCAATCAATTTCATCCACACCACAATCAACGGTCTCATAATGTCCAAAGGGTAGAGTTTTTGTTCCGCAGGGTAGAATAAACCTTTTGTTGTCGAACGCTGAAAGACATATTTTGTTGGTAGTAACAGTTTCCAATACATGATGGACATTATTCGTGTGTTTTTAGTGCGAAACACGTTCCCTGTCTTCAGTGTGCTCAAGAAATCATCATGCCGGAGACGTTGTTGAGCGGCCTTTGTTACTCCTTTAGCCGAAAGTTTTCGACAACCTAAAGAGAAAAAAAGCCTTTAATCAAGTCTTTATATGTTTACTAACCCCTATGTATATAAAAATAAAACTAATACCATTCAGGAGCCTACTAACAACCTTTGTAATTTAAAGATAGAACTAACATGCATTAGAAAAGACAAAGAATACTTACTTTTTGAGAGTATTGAGTATAGTTTTGGCTTTAAACGCACAAACTCCGTAATAAAATCTCCTGCAAATTCGTCCTTAAACTTGAGGACTACCCGTTTATTTTCCGTACTGTATAAATAGTGATCATTCGGATAATTGGAGAAATCGAATTCACTAACAACTGAAGCGGGCTTTCTTGCTAATTCCTCATAAAAGTCTGTACTCCGGATTTTATATAGTAAACTATCCGTGTCACTATATAACAAACGACAATCAAAATGAGCGCGCATTGTGAAGTAATGGAAACTGTACATTTGATACTTGGCCAGATCAAGTATAGTTGCTCCCATTATTGTTGGGGTATTCCAATAAATCTTTCTAGCGCGGAAGGACAATGCGGCCAGGTTATCTCCGAATATCATGAATCGATCAAACTCAAACTTTGAAATGGAACTCAGAACTTGATCAGCATCTCGTGCAATGGTAAGCTTACTTCGTCTGCGTTTCGATTCGCAATTCTTACCATATACTGCATTGTTCATGAGCTTATAAAAGTTCTCTTCGAAATTATTGCTGGCGGCTTGACGTTTATTACTGTTGAGTGTTATATAGGGTGCTAACCAATTCGCTTGTTTGAACTGTAGGACACGGTGTACTTTGGCAACAATTAATCCAAGACTAACGTATAATTTGAGCAGTTTGTAATGCAATACATAGTTCTTTTTGTCGAATAGCGTTTGAAGCAACTTTTTAACATTAGAGCTGGGTAATCTGTGTTGTTCTTTTAGCTCAAGTTGATATTCGCCCAACCAATCATCTTGAACAATTTCTTTGGTAGGGGCAAGGGGAAAGTCTTGGTGGTCATCGTGTAAGTGGACAGGGTAATTTAAGTCTACTTCAAGAAAATAACCAACTGAAGCGTCGTTAGGGATATTGAGGATTTCGTTAAGGGTAATTTCTACGTTGAAGGCGAATTCCCCCACTGGTAGCGTGTCCATTTGCATGACACCTCCATAGAGATTATTTGCGTCTACACAGAGCGCAAAAGTTGACTCCTCAGAGGGCCGGTAATCCGATAAATACTTATTATTTGCAACAAAATGACGCTCCTCGTAAACAGATGTTACTCCTCCTCGTATTGCCGGTTCAATCATGTCCAAATGTTCTCGTTCTGTCATCAGCTCAATGTTTGCCCTGCATATCTTTAGTGACGCTTCTTTTGCCATATTGGGGAGAGTGTAGAAATGCATGCAGTCGAGTTTGTATGTTCGAAAGCTAAGTTCACGGTGAAACTCACATACACAAGCTAATAATGCGCAGTCAAGTTTAAGGTATGCGTCATGATAGTCTTGTAAAGTTTTGCACCCCAATAACTTCCACATTTGGTTAGCATGACCTAAATTTTCTTCACTAACAGCCAATTTTCCGCCTTCTAATGTATTGCGCCATTCTGAGAGGGGTGGTAGAGATTGCTCAGAAAACTTTGTACGATCACATACATAAGAATAAGGATAATATCCTTTTTGTTTGAGTAAGTGTGCGTTTGATTCGGAAACCGAGGGGAACATTGCTTTCATGATATCGAAATGTGTGTCAGGTAAAATTTCTACAAGTTTTTCCAGCGAACTGTTCATCATTTTGTACGAATCGATGAATCTTAAATACTCGTAAATTTTTTGTGTTCTTCCTTCTTGAGTTGTAATAGTATCAATCAGAACTCCGAATGTCATTGATATGTATTTCTCATCTGTTGACAGAATGATTTTTATTGTTGTGGTAGACTCACAGTTGTTCAGAGCAAGAAAAATATGATATGTCATAGTTTTGTATGTTATGACCGACCACAGGCGTAAAATTGACATACCGTCTCGCTCGATTACACTTTTCGTGTGCCCAGCCCAAGAATTGGCCACTAAAATGACAATGGTCTAAATCTATGCTCTCTTCGGGGTCAAGCTCGCTGTCAAATGGTTCTTCGCATATCCAACAGTGTGTAGCGCTCTTTTTGTCCAAGCTTCTCCGATTTCCGTTGTAGAAAGGAAACTGTTTTTTGCGTTCATGTATGTCCCTTGCTAACGAATGCAGCATTCGAACAAAGTTGCCCATACAATCTTCTGAGCTGTCCACATGATGAAAATAGGGAACGTTCGAGTGATGATCAACAACTGCCAAAGCAATTCCAGATGGCTCGTGCTTTTCAATCACGCGTGTTGATGATTGGTCAGTTGCTGCATCACATCCAGCGACGGGTAGGAGAAAAGATTCAAAGTCAAAATAAATGACCAGAGGAACAAACCACGTAGCTGAAAAATTTGAGAACTTGTATTCATTTTTATCTGGTGATGGCATTTGAATAACTGCAGGGGCATTTAGATAACAATTTTCATTATAAATATTATAGCTTTCCAGTCCATCACGACACAACCAGAAACAATTACGACAAATGCGATAACCAAATCTGAATTTCAGGTCCCTAACTTTACAAACGACTTTCACAAGGTCAGTAATGAGAACATAGTGATAAATGTCGGCATCATAAAGAAGTAAAAGATCCATAACAAAATCTGATTCAAAAGAGGAGACTCGTAGAGGGTAAAGTTGTCCTTTATCGTAACCAAAGACGTTGATTGCCACATCGTTGAGGGTTTCAAAGGCTTTCATTTGCTCAAATCCCATTGGCATTTCAAATTCGCCTACAGGTTGGTGAATGTTCTCTTGCTGATATGTTGATGGGGATGTTTTGTCAATATGATAGTTCCTGTCATCTCTATCAAGACTGATTCCATGATGCGCATGATACGCTGCCACGAAGCAATAGTTGAAACAATTGGCATCGTCGTGGTTTCGAATGTTGAGTAATCCGCGACAGTTTGTGAGCTTATGGGGTAAGGCAAGATAGGATGAGCCGCGAATTGGTCGGTAGCGGGCAAATTTGATGTCAAGTTTGATTATTTTTTCAACAACCCAACCACTTCCAGATGAAGCAAACGTAGACAAGACAGCCATCATTTTCTCCACCATGCTCCAGTACAACTCGTTTGTGAGACCCTCTACGTAAATGGGCGTCATGAGAGATTTGGCATAAATTTCAATGCGCTCCTCCGTTTCGGTTGCGTTTTCATCTTGATGCAGCTTCAATAACTGTACTTTTACCGCAAATTGTACTTTCTGTGGTCCTTGACTCAGCCTTTGCTCAATTAGCGTTGCAATTGCAGATCTTTGATTGAGCATGAAGCTCTCAAGATCTCTGTCAGCTGTGTTATTGACAATTTCATAAGTTTGTAACACACCGTTGAAGGCTGTCTCCGCTGTAGCCTCCTTCGGTTACTATTCAGGTCCAAATACGGGCAGCGAGTGAAGGGAGTTCATATGCTGCGCAAACAAGTGCGCATCATTGAATCTCATGAAGCACGATCGGCAGCAGTTTGTAAACTTCGAGTGGCAAGTTCGCATATGCTGTTCCAATTCAGACAGTTTCCGTGAATTGAACACACAGGGAGCAGTTGTAAACAGGAAGACCAACATCGTCTGGATGGAATTTATGTTGATGTCTTGAACGGTTCCCACGAGTGCTAAACGTAGCGGAACAGAAGTTGCATGAATAGACCATTTCTAATAGTTTTGATGAATTTCAAATTCTAACAGAACTTTGATAACAAGTAAATAACTCGGAAATGACTAAGCTCACCAAAACTGAAACACGGATGTAATTTCTGTGCGCGAAATTCAAAATTTCAAAATGCTGCAATCTGATTGGTCGGTTTTGGCGGTTACCTTTATTTCGAAATTTTGTTAGTTATGAGAGAAAAAAGATGTGTTTTCAACTCTCCATTGCAATCCTATGCCAAGATATATCACCATAAGGAACCCTACAGAGTATTGCTGATCATTTTTTTTTTTCAAAAAACGTTTTTGGAGAAGCTGGAAAAACATGATAATTTTTTAAAATTGTAATAAAATGCGCTATTTTATGCATTTTCAATTACGGGTGGTTAGAGTTGTCCTACGTTCTTAAGTGTGATGAGCAAAAATGCTCCCCGTGCCCAAAAACATAGGACCCATATAAAAAAATTGCTCAAAAATAAACAGAAAAAAAGTTTATTTTTCTGTCAAACAAGTCATTAATTAACAATTACATGACATAAACATGTGTCTTTTTTCTGAGGCCTTTTTTGATGACAGCTGTTATGAAATAAATTTGCACTGAGGACCCATCAAGTCCAAAAATGTGAAGAAAGCCGATCTAACATCTTTCCTTAGGGTACTTCATACGCTAATTAATGCCAGATGTTAATGTGACATTGATTGCCAGATGTTTTGAAAATCGGCGAAGGAGCCATTTTTTGATGATGATGCTTATGAGCAATAATGTCAGGCATCAAGCAGTGATTACAAAACCGTTGCGAAAATTTCAAATTTTTTTTCTAGTAATTAGTAATTAGGTTAATTAACCCTTAATTAGTCGCTAATTAGGGGTTAATTATCTCCATAACGGATGAGTAAAGTTTGACAAGTGTGATGAGATGTTTTGTACTTCAGAGTATGCTGAGGCTTACTGAGCAATGAGTTTCATCCCAAGTATTTTTTGGAACCGTCTTTTTTGGGGTCAAAGGTCAGAGGTCATGTGTCAAAAAATATTTTTTTGTTAGTTTTTTTTTTAACAAACATGCTCTTTTTCTTTCAATTGATTCCCAAGTAACAAATGGGAGGTGATTCTAGTGTAAGCTGGAGAGCGCATCTACTGAATTAAATGTTAAAAATTGACGTCTGAAATGCATTTTCAAAATTTTTCTTTAATTATTTTTCAATTTTTGAAAATTTCTTCAACATATGAATTGAATTTGGAAATCAATCCATGCTACAGCTGTGGTATGGAGTTTGCATGTAATTAGCGTCAATACCGCTTACTCTAAAATATGGCTATATCTCTTAAATTTTTTGTTTAATATTTAATGTTAGCAAAAATTTTGTAGATTGAGAAGTGTTTTTATGGATATAGTTCACACACCACGTCATAGTAGTTGCAATAATTGAGTGTTTGTTAGGAAACAAATGTTTACGTCATAATGAAAATCCTTTCTGAACATGTTCAAACTTGATCAGTTGCGAAATTTTAATTTCTTTAGCTCAGCAATTTTAAAACTACAAAAACAGATATCAAAAGTTAAATTCAGCTTTCAAAAAGTTGAAATCACACTTTATTGAAACAAAATCAAGTTAGGAACTCACTATATAAAAAAGGTTTGTGGTGATTCATCAAAGTTTTTTAAGTCAATCAAATAAGTCCATTAAAGAATTCTCAGGTAGCCGTTTCTTTGGTGCATTGCAAATCTTTGGAGTGTCTGTAACGCCAAAAACACGTGCTGGTTCTGGTGTTTGAAATTGTGTAGCTGAAAGTAACGCTGTATCAAACTGGTTTTCACTGAGCAGAGCGGTAGAATTGTTCTTGTGAATTCCCGCAAAGAAAGATGGACTAGATGTCGGCGTCAAACTGGGACTCGGATCAACTGCTGGTGTTACTGGCAAGCTGGCTGAATCCAATTGCGATTGATTTTCTGGGGAGCAAGGCGATGACTTTATGCCCCACATGTCAGCTAAGTTTTCGCAAGCTTGATTAGCCCCTAACTGGTTTTCAAACAGAGGCACACAGTCGCAATCGTAACGAAACAAAATTCGTTTAACGTCGTTAGGTAATGACTCCATGTCAAAATGTTGAAATGTTGGCAAAGCTTTTGGAGGTAAATGTCCCCCTGATGTAATAACACTGCATTCTGCTGGTTCTGTCTTCTCTGGTAAAGAAGCAATTGCGTTAATGAAAAGCTTAGGTATCAAACAGTGCTGGTAAGTTTGCCAAACATCACCTTGTCTCTTCTGTTGAATCAGCACAACAAAGTTTTCGAACACTGTCTGATAAACCAATGTTCGCTCGAAAGAAATAACAGATTCAGCAAGTATTTGAACTGACATAATTTTTTGCATAAATTTCAAGAAAGAAATTAAAACCAATTTGATAAAAGACGGTTGAAAAATAATGTTTGGTAACGAACTCTTGAAAGAAAGCAAAGTGCACTGAACGCAAGGTTTAAAGAAAATGAATACCTAGTTCTAAAGTTGTATTGTACAACGTGTAATTCAACAGTTTATGTCTGGGGTCATAATTGGTTTTAATTTTGGTAGTGTATATGCTCTGTTACATGCTCTACATTTGTTATTATACATGGGTTGATACAGTCTATAGTTTGTACTAACTCAATTCTTATCTAGAACGTATTTTATTATTAGCATTTCATTGTACACTGGTAAATGTTTTTTCTTATCAGAATTTCCCTACTGCTGTAGGTTCACATGTGTTTCCAATTTTAATACACACCTAGGGTCACATCTGTTCCAAGATATAAACATATGGACAATTCCAATAAACAGTGTACACTGCACTGCTGGTTCAAATACACACCTAGGGTCACATCTGTTCTCTCTAGAGAAATAAAACATATGGCCCGCATATAATTCCAATAAACAGTGTACACTACAATCCTCAATGACGTCAAAAACCCACCCAGGGTCACATTTGTTTTCTCTATAGAACCAAAACATATGGTCCACATATAATTCCAATAAACAGTGTACACAGCACTGCCGGTTCAAGTACACACCTAGGGTCACATATGTTTTTTGTCTTATCTCTAAGGTCACAGCTGAAGTTAATTATACAATATTTGAACAACAGACAGACTCAAGTACGCCATAGGCGTATTTGAGACTGTATTCACAAATCATTTGGATTTAATTAGGCAGTTTGACGACACTTGTTTAATCCCAACTTGCCGCACCCATTGAATTGTAGTTTTACACATTATAACACTTGAAGTAAATAAAACAAGTGTCACACTATGCCTTTCACTTCCACTAAGTTTGGAGATTGTTATTTCGATATTTCCAAAACTGATAAGCGCTTAATCAGGGCAACGCTGAAAACCTATGAAAGGACAGGGACATATATATTTCTGAAATTGTTCAAAAAAGCAACAGACGATTACGAGTTTGAACAGAGAATTTCCTTAACTCTTGGAGAGTTTGAAAATTTGGTCAGTTCAGCTAGCAAAATACAGAACTCAGTGACTGATCAGCAGTCATCGCCAAAACCACCACCAGCGAAGAAACCAAAAATTCAAAAAGAAGTTGTCAACAACGATGGTTGAAGCGATGTTTGAGCGTTCTCCAAATTACTTTAAACAATTTCAGAAACAGTTCAACTTTCTCATTGTGGAAGAGAAACCTACCTTTTCTATTGGAAACTGTTATGCAGTGTGTTCAAGTTCTTGTTTTGGACTGCACCAAATTTGGAGACTAATGGAGATGTGTTTTCAAAGCTTAAATTAGCAATCGAATTCAACAGTTCTGCAGAAAAAACTGATTCACAGTCAGTGCGCAAACGACTAGCAGCTTTTGCTAACAACAACAACAACAACACTATCGAAAAGCAGCTCTGCAAAACAAACAAATGTCAATCCCAAAACGAGTGCCAAGATGCCAGTAGTTGCCCAAAAGACTCTACAATTGTCGGCCTCCATCAAAACAAATTCAAACTGATTTTGTTAATAGTGAAACTTTACGCAGAGTTGAAACAATTTTGTATGGTCCTCATTCTGGTGCTTTTTGTCAAATTATGGATATTTTTTTGAGTGGATATAGAAAATTGAATTTTGATTCTGATTTAGTGAGTGTTCGCTTTGTGTATGAAGAAAAAGTAAAGTTTTGAAAAAAAAACTAAATTTTTCAAGTTAGTAAGGTTAGAACATCATATGAAAAGCAAAACGAATCAATTCATTATCGCTAATATTTACAATTTTTTGAGCATTGAAAACAAAATGAGCAATATAAATACAAAACAGTCCACAAAGTTTAGAGTTTGCATTTTGAATTGGTTGATTCTCCAAGAGTTGATAGATATTGTGATTGTTGCCAACAGAAATTATTCTTTGATATAGGTGTTTGTACGATGAAATGGGCCGACCAAGGGGATCGGCAAACAGAAGTTGATTGTTCTTTCTGCATAAAAGTAACCAGTGGGTGCCAAAATTTTCAGCAGTTGCTGCATTAACATTAAGGAAGCTGTTTCTGTTCATTTTTTCCGGAAAGTTGAAAAAATGAACAGAAACATTTTTGCTCGCTTTTTCGCCAATAATGAAAATCTCTATATTGTTCGGTAGGGCCGCAGAAAATTTCAACTCAATAGAAATTGACGAATTTGTAAGCTCAGGATGAACAAAATCATGGGATGCTTGTTGGGTGCTGGTCAAATCAAAAACCATTATGAAATGGTTCGGGTATTCTGTCAAACTTATTCCATGACCATTGTCGATGTAAGCTAAATCCGATATTGTATTAAAGTAGAGACGTTTGTCATCACTTGTTGATATTGGACTGTCTGCCACAGGTAAACCGTTTCGGTAAATATAAATCTGCTCAAGGTCGAATTTACGGAAATTAAATGGATTTTGTCTGTTGTTACCAAGAAACGCTTCGTTAGTGTTCAGACAAATTGCTAGTCTACGAATCGGTTCTCTGGCAAAAATATCTTCTTGTTTCCAACTGTGGAGACCCGTTGATGCCAGAAATGTTTTTGTGAGAGTCTCCAAGTAGGGATACGAAGCTGGACTTGTAAACAAAGTTTTTTCTATAGCCGATAAGACATCATCGTTCAATGTCATCTTGCGCACATACAAATTAGCTTCGACAATTTTTACCTTGTAGTGCTTGGCTGCATCGTCAGACATTATAACAAAATCATCTATTGACCGTCTAAATGCAATGCGAAGTGTCACACACTTAGCAAATGTCTGTCACAATAGAAAAAGTCAACTGCAACTTTACCGTAAAATGTGCACTCAGCCGATTGCCTCAATAAGGCTTTCCTTCTGTTCACTTCTCCAGTTGACAGCGCTCCTGGATTTTCTTCGTAGGAATAGCCCTGACATGCCAACCAGGTGTTTTTTGCATCTTTGTTATGTGAAAATTCTGTTTCAATAAAACTTTTATGAGCATAGTTTCCGTTAGCGTTTGAAATTTTTAGTCCATTAGCAGACACTGTACAGTCAGAGAAGAGTGAATGTAAAACATTATTGCAAAAATAGGGAGCATCTGTCTTCGTAACATCTGTTGCTGCTCCTGCGTCATATCTCAAATCAGCTTCTGATAACTGGACAATTTTACATTTCACTTCCAAGAAAATTTTCTGTAAGTCAATAAAATTATTTCGGTCACCGGCGACTTCAAATTCTAACATGGGTCCATTTGGACTGTAGACTGGGCCCAACTTTTGACAAAAACTACCATCGAAAGTTACTAAGAGAGAAGGTTTTTCGAACAAATCCAAAGAACTGTGAGTTGCCTCTGATGGTAACAAATTAGCGATCATCGTTCACTCTAGCAAAAAAATCTGACCGACTTCTTTTTGGAGCTCTGTGCGTTGAAATGGTTTTTTTGCGTTTGTTGATTGCTTTCTGTGGCTTGACTCGTATTGAATTCCTCCGACGTGAAGTATTTCGGCGAGATCCTCCTGTCTGTTTTTTGACAGTTTTTGAGATTGTTATTTTTAAACGCCTGTTTAGGAGATTTTTCGCTTCCGACTACATCCAAAATCTCTGGAACACTTTGTTTCAATAGCTCTTTCCCGATACGCTTCGCTGTAGGCAAAATGAAACGACGTGCTAAAGGTAGCGCAACACGCCCAATGCCTGCAGCTAGAGCTCCAAAACCACTTCCTCTTTGACGATAATGTCCAGAAAAGTGAAGCAAAGACGTTGCTTGATTGGCATAAGAATCCATTTTAAGGGGAAAATTTTTTGAATTGTAGTGTTAGAATAACTTTTCCAGTTCCCGAAAAGGGAACTAATTGTCCTGTTTCCGTTCTCAGTTCAATTGAAATCGGTTGAATTGTGTTGGTTAGCAGCTTCTTATAGTCTAAATTTGTAAAAACTATCCGATGAGTGGGTTCAAGCTCACAAACACTACCGTTTTTCAGACGTTGTTTTGAATCAATGACTCGCAAAAGAGGAGCCTTAGTGTCACCGACGTATTGGTATTCAATTATGTTGGTGTAGATGAAAATTAGATGTTTTCCAGCACAAAGGTCAGCTGGGAACTCCCCATAATAAGCTTTCGTATCATCACTTTTCATAAACTTGTTCGCATTGGGAATCATTTTGTACCCAATGTGTATTCCATTACCGTCAGGAATACCCTTAAATCCAATAATGCTTGGAATTTCTTCGCTGGGAAACGTAATTCCCTCATACTTGCCAAACAAAATTTCATATTTCCCAGAGCTCTTCAACTCTCTGAATGAAAAATGGCGCAGGCCAATTGTGCGCTTAATTGTAGCAAGAAGTTGAGCCACTGTATCAAAGGTTCCTGGCATAAAACTAAATTGCTGTCCACTATAAGGTCTAGAAATAACATTGGCTCCCGAAGAAATCTTTTGGGAATCTTCAAAGTCTTTTAAGTTGTACGCAATTAGATTTCCGTTTACTATGTTTTCTATTTTTGTTGGGAATATGATTTCACTTAGCGCCACTCTCCAATCACCTGCAAGTTGAATTTCGTCATTGAAAAAATTCCGAAATGATGCAAGTGTATTTGAATCAAATATTTCCATTGAAGCTGATGAAACAACGTGAACTGTAAACTCGTCTTCAAACCGGTTGTTGGACATTTTAAACAAGAGGGAGCCTGACAAGTTGTAATTCTGGTTGGTTAAATTTTCCTTGAATTGGTTCCTTGTCTGCGTCGGCTAAGGTGTATGTTGGTGGGCTTAATGTCGGTATTCCCGTTATTTCAAAGACTTCGTCTGTGAATGATTGCATATAACTTTTCCTGAATGCTTTATCTTTTTTAACTACTCTCACAAAGTCTCCAATGTAAAACTTGGGCTTCTGAGTTGAGCTTGTTTGTGCTGCCAATGACACTAGTCGTGGCACATCCGTTTTTGTAACTTTGTTAGGAGCAATTTTTGTTATTCGATTGACTCTTGAATTGATTGTTTTCACAAATTGGTCTAATTGGTCAATGTAGCTATAGCTCCACTTTTCTTCAAGATACCGATGAATTATCTTTTTGAGAGATCTAATGTTCCTCTCTGCAAAAGCTGACTTTTTTCGCTAAAGGTACTATATAAATGAATTCCACGTTTGGTACACAATTGTTTGAATGCTCCAAGAAATTCTGTACCATCGTCAACCCATACTTTTTCGGGCTGTTTGTTTTTGATCATCTTTTTGAATGCTTCAGCTGCTTCGGTTGCATACTTTGTTTTCATTGGTTCCACTCGTAAATATCTTGACAAACAATCAACCGCTACTAGAAGATACTTTATATTGCGGTTATACTTTGCCAGTTTATCAACGTGTGCCAAATCCAGAGACCAAATTTCGTTGATGTCTTTTACAAAAATTTTAAGCCTGGGAAATTTTAATCGAATTGAACGGTACTTTGTGAAAGACGGCTTTGTCTCAAAATAGGACTGAATTTTACCTAGAGGGAGCTTGCTTTGCGTCTGTAACCGCTTTATGCTTCCATACGATGCTGGTCCTTTTAAATAAAACTGATCCAATTTTTTTACTTCAGGAAAAGAAAGACCACATCTTCTGACTGGTCTCTTCTTTGTCTGTCGTTTGGTCCGGTTCTTCTTTATATCTTTTTTGGGTTGGTTTCGAGCCACTGTGTTGTTCTCTACTAGAGAAGAGCTCTTGCCGACTGGGTTGTTCTCTACTTGGGAAAAACTCTTGTTCACTTTCAGATGAGGCTTCCAAGATTTGCTTGGCATGTGTATTTGCAACAAGATGAGGTGAGATATTAAGAGCTATTAAAATTTTGGAGTATTTTTCAATGTCAATTTTTTTAGTTGGTTGCTGCAGATTGTACAGAAATGTTGTAGCTTTAATGCCCAGTCTTTCTTTATTTACGTGAAGAACGTCGTTCGACTCTACAGTTAATGTTTCAGATTGGTTAATCAAGTCAAGTATGATTTTTGATCTTTTGATTTGATTTGTATTCATAAAATCTAGCTCAAACAATATGGAGTCGAAATCTTCGCTTTTTCTTTGTTTTTTCACTACTGGTTCAATCTCGCTGTCTTCGCTCATGGGTTCTGTTTTTTCCTCTTCTGCTGTTTCAATCATTTTGTCTGCAGTCTCAACTGGTTCAACTGCTTTCTCTGGTTTTTCCATTGAATTCGACTGGTTTCTTTGCAAAAGAGACAGCTGTGCAGCTTTCTGTTTGTAAAGGGGATTGTCCAAAACTTCTTTTTTTACCGGTTGATGTGAAGCAAACATTCGTTTTGGAATTAAAATGAATTCTTCGGTGTGCATTACGATTTTGTCAAATAACGATAACAAGCGAAACCAACAGTTTCGACCAAATCTGTTTCTCTAGCAAAAAGTTGCCTCTTTTCTTTCAAACTTGTTTGTCTAGACAATAGTTTTCTGAATGATTTTTCATAGCCTTGCACAAAACTTTTTCGTATTGGAACATTACCATTGACAATGTTGAGCAAACATTCGCAAAGGAATTTAATGAAATGATTTGGAGCTCTCTCTATCTTCTCTTTTAGTTTTGTATCCGATATGTTTAGCAGCCGCCCCAGCATACAAACTTCTTTCTCTCTCATCGCTTAAACTTGTAATAACGGCTTTAGCTGATGGCAGATAAAAAATTGATGGTCCTGGAGGAACAATATTTGAACAGTAGCGCAAGACGTCTGATGTTTTGGGATCCAAATCAATTAATAAATGACCAAACGGTTCTTTAGTTGCCAGCTCATAGCTTTCTTTCAAAAATTGAGAGTTATTCAACTGTCTACCAGTAAAAGTAATCTGTTGTGTGTCACGTGGTGATTTAAACGATATATGTGTTGTATTTAGATCAATTGTTCTGGACCATCTGCTTTGCTGGAACAAATTGTGTTTAACAGAAATTACACTGATGTTTCTGTGTCGCCCTGCGGTTGCTAATTTTGAAAATTCTTTGTCATTAAAAATTTCTTCACATGAGTCATCGAACACAAGGAGGCAGTTGTCTAACTCTGAAATGAGTTCAAAATTAGAGAATTTTTTAAAATGTATGTTCAGTTTCTTCTCTAACGATTGGAATTTGGGCTGATCGTGCTGATAAAAATAATAAATTGTTTGAAATTCTGGGAAAAAAAGTGCCAACTAATAACATTTTGAAAATGAGCTCAGTTTTCCCGCAACAAGATGGCCCGCAAACAGCCATGAACAACCGGTCAGAGGTGGAAATAATTTTATTCATAACTTTGGATTTGGAAGAGCGTATCCAACTGTACAAGAGAGAAGTGAAAACCAAAATGTGGATTCTTCACAGTCGAGACTGAAAAAAACCAACTTGGCGAGAGACACAGTTATAAGAAAAATTATTATTAAGATTTGTGTAAAGTATACAACCTCTGATCGCGGCAATCTCGAATTGCAAAACCTCCAAGATCGTCTTTCTTGGTGGTCAGCGTCAAAAACCATGTCAGTTATGCCTCCGCCCGAATCTAGTTGATCTTCGGTTTGACTCATTTTGAAACAAAATTATTCAAAAAATGAATTGCTTTTCAAGAATGTTACATTCTTGAAAAGCATGTTCAACAATAAAAATTCGTACAAAACATATCCAGAGTCGTTGTCTCCTTGTTTGTAAGTGATTGTATAGTTTGCATTCATCGAATCTTGTTTATCTCTAAAAACAATTGACTCTACATTGTTCTCTTTAATGTAGAACAATGTAGAGTTCAACAATAAAAAATTCGTACAAAACATATCCAGAGTCGTTGTCTCCTTGTTTGTAAGTGATTGTATAGTTTGCATTCATCGAATCTTGTTTATCTCTAAAAACAATTGACTCTACATTGTTCTCTTTAAACAGCTGCTTGATTTCATCGGGAAGAGTCTCATCGTCCAGAGACATCAGAATTGGCACTGCACGCTTAGGCGTAGGTAAAGGGGTTAGTTTCAACCTTTTCATTTTCTCTTGTAAAGACATGGTACAATTGAAAGTACTCCAGTAGAGAAAGATACTTCTTGAAAGCTTCTATTTCAGCACCAGCACACACGATCTGCTGTTTTCTCAAAACTGTTTGCCCTCTTGTGTCAATTTTTTCTTCTTGATAAGAGTAACCGTTAACTGATTTTCAGGCGTTATGCAACTGTCAAATTTGGAGACAAATTCACTTGAAGTAGAGACGGAGCTGGTTTCTCCAGCCGACGATTCATTCGTCAGCCACTGGTAAAAGAGTTTTGCCTTCTTATTGGCACAATGCTTGCTTCTTTGTCGTTTTGGGCAACTCAATGCATGTAATTTACAAACTGGGGTCTCCCGATATAATTTCAAGTGTTCAATTTTTGGGCAAAACAAAGTTTCCAAGTTGATAACGTTCCTCTGTAACAGCTGCCGTAAAGTTTCTGTTTTTTCTAATCCTTTTGCGTAAAAATCAGAAAAGGGAAATCGAAGAACTATACTTTGAAAAATCTGTTGCAAATAATGATAAGGGTACTCTCCTGTCTCCCACGAGAGACCATGAAGAAATTTAGATACCCACTGGAAAGATCTTTGCTCACTCGAAGAAAGTATGTTAAATGCGTTTGGAGGTAAAAACGAAATTGTATCGTTGTAATTTTTGGTAGATACCGCAAATTCTTTTATTATAAATCCAGATTTTTTACTTCTAAAGCCTTCAAAATCAAGAACAACTGCTCCAGATTTCAACATTCCAGCAAATTGAATAAACTATTTTTGAAGGATTTTACGTATAAACAAAAAGCAATTCCAGTCACATAACCAAGGTACTCATTTGTGACTGAACAAGGTAATACGTAGGAATAGCCTGGACCCTTTTCACTATATTCATATACAAAACCGGAAGCGTCGTGAAGTATCGCATGCAGTCTCAAAATTTTGAACGATTTAAAATATTTGTCGAGGGCTGAATTGTCGATGCCAATCAAACCACCATAGGGTCGTAGTTTCAAAGCTATATCTAAATCAATCTCAGGATCCAAATGAAGACAAGTAGCTAAAAAGTATAAAAACCGTTCACCGTATTGTGAATATTCTTTTTCGATTACCTTATAAGTTTCGTGAATACTCTTCAAATCAATTGTAGCAATTGTAGCCATATGATTTTATGAACGCTCACTCAAAAATGACTCTAGCCAGGCTTTTCCGCTCAAATCAACCTACATGCCAATTTACATGTATCACGCACGGCCGTTGTTGTTTTTCATGTAGCGCCGCCAAGGATAACCCCCTATTATCACACGTATTAATTCGAAGGATAACCCCCCCTATCTTAGTACCCTATTATCTTACTACTATGGTTCACAAAATTTTAGCCCACTCGCCCGTCAACTTCTACTGTCATAATGGCAGCGAGAGTTTTGTTATATATTGACTAATTTATCGTCCATTTGATAGCGTCGAATATTATACGAGGTTGGAATAAAATTATGTTTTATCTGAGCAAGGGACGATAATGAGAAGAGTCAAGATCATCGAATTTGGAGTTTAGTTTTAAAAATGTAAGTTTAAAAAGTAACATTTGTGAGGTTGGTGTATTGGTGTAAAATTCTCTTGTCTACTATAGAATCGATTGATTGATAATTTTTTCCATACCAGCTGTTTGTTTAAAATAAAGTTAACTGCTGCGGTGCGGTGGTAATTCATGACTGACATTATTTTTTATTTGCTGAGAGATTACTAATTTTAGCGGAGAACATGTACTCCTTTTTCTGTTACCTTTTGTGTACTATCGAAATTAAAATTAATAGTGTCAGTGATTTTTCAATACGCAAACTCAACACATTTTGTGTATATGACAATGCAAAGCTGTTTAATTTTTGAATAGTGAACGCTTTCTGTTTTAATGTACTTTCGTTTTTGTGATAATAAAATGGAAAGAATAGCGAAGTAGCTGGAAGCATTGAGAGAAATATAATGAGCACCGAACTCTTTTTTATCACTTGTGTTGGTTCTATGAAACTTGCAATTTGATTGTCAATAATTAATGAGCAATTTTGCCTGTTTTCCTACATTTAATCTATAGCTTGAAGATAAACACAATTTCCAAGCTAAACTGTTCAGTTATTTAGAGGAACAGTTGCAGTATATAGTGTAATCTACTGTGGTGGTAGAAGATGAAAAAGGCGAAACGAAGAGAAGTTATTCGACGAAAAACGGTAAGTTTAAAATTTGAACTGATTTGATTTATTTTGAGTGAGGTATTGGTTAAGACTACGCCGGCGAACTCATGATTTTTTTCATCCGAAAAGTTGAGCGAATAAGTTCGTTTTCCTGTTAATAATAATGGTAACATCGATAGATATAAAGCAACATCAATTGATTGGACAAAATTAATTGTTATTGGCTGTGTCGGTATTACATTGTCTGTTTTCCTAATTGACCGGTGAGGAATTCAAGAATTTCATGACCGTGCCTATGTTTGGATTAATTTTAGGCTCAATAAGTTTTTATAATGCATTTCTTGATTTCATCGTTTGTTTCAACAAGCGGCTTTGAGTGTATTTCTCAAGCCACGTGCCTGTTGATATTAATGTGCTAGGGGTAAAGTAGCAAATCAAAAGTGCTTCTGTTCAGATGAAAAAATAAAGAAATATCATTTTTAATAGATAGTTTGTGTATGTTATCATCCCGAGCCTTAATAAATAAATATTGACTGCTTTCGGGTAATTGCACTTCAGTGGGTGGAGGAACTATATACTCAAGTAAATTTTTTGTTCAGTCAAATTTTTCCGATCGATATAATCATCGCAGAGAGTTGATTGGTATCATTAAAGTGCCCTTCAAGCGTAGAATAGGGATTTTTTTTTTTGAACTTTCTTTTTTTACAGGGAGTTATCGAGATTTAAGTTTTGTGAACATTCGGCCGAATTACGATGCGTTTGTTCAAATTTTCCGTAGTTTTATCCCAGTTTCGTCAATTTCGCTAAAATTGATAACAGCAGTGCTATTGGTTTTATCTTAAGGTAGAGGTGGGTTGCTGAATTGTTCAATCCGAGTTTTTTTGGCTAGAATTTATGCTAAATGTTTCAAAATTCGGAATTTTTTGTCAAAAATGATATCAAATATGCTTTTTAGCCTTTCGTCAACTTAAAAACTGAATACTTATTCTGCTTAGTAAGCTCAAAAAAGCTAGTTGTACTCCCGCTGGCTTTAAGAGTCTTCTGGAGTTCTCACTTTTCCAATTATTCGCAAATTTAAATTCGATAATTATGCAGTATTTATGATATACTGAAAAAATTCGATTAGAAATTGATCTACCTCGGGACCATTTGAACATTAAAGTGTTTCCAAATTGAGGCTCCACGAGACCCAAATTATGGTTTCAGAGTTAAACTCATGGATTTGAGCAAATTATTTTGTATAATTTTATGTGTTTTGCTTTCATTGGTTGTACTTCTTGTAGTCCAATGACATTCTCTGCAAACAAAACACCCAATTGGTTTCTTCAAGATGTATCAGTAAACCTAGACAATGCTTTCAGTTGTTATCGAATGTGTGTTATGACTTTGAATATATTTGTTGTAAGAAAATGTCGGTGAAATTTTAAACTTTGTCACTATTTTCATTTTATTTCTCTCAACTTAACGGTTTTATATTCAACTAGTGGTTTCTTGGTTTTGATACTACGAGTTTTCAGTTTTTAATTTGTTAGCGTAATTGCACATGTAATAGGTTCATTTTGTTTCCATGTCGAGTTATCACATGACAGGTGCAATCGAAGGAATGCATAGTTGATAAAAATGCACAGCGTTGTAAAATGGTATAAGTGAAGCTAGACAATGCTTTTAGTTGTTATCGAATGTGTCTTATGACTTTGAATATGTTTGTTTTAAGAAAATGTCAGTGGAATTTAAAGTTTTGTCACTATCTTCATCTTATTTCTCTTAACTTAACGGTTCTATATAACTATTGGTTTCTTGGTTTTGATACTACGAGTTTTTAATTTGTTAGCATAATTGCACATTTAATAGGTTCATTTTGTTTCCTTGTCGAATTATCACATTTATGACAGGTGCAATCGAAGGAATGGATAGTTGATAAAAATGCAAAGCGTTGTAAAATGGTATAAGTGAACCTAGACAATTCTTTCAGTTGTTATCGAATGTCTCTTATGACTTTGAATATTTTTGTTTTAAGAAAATGTCGTGAAATTTTAAACTTTGTCACTACTTTCGTTTTATTTCTCTCAACTTAACGGTTTTATATTCAACTATCGGATTCTTGGTTTTGATACTACGAGTTTTCAGTTTTTAATTTGTTAGCATAAATGCACATTTAATAAGTTCATTTTGTTTCCTTGTCGAGTTATCACATTTATGACAGGTGCAATCGAAGTAATGCATAGTTGATAAAATTCACAGCGTTGAAAAATGGCGGAACCTAATGTTGTTTGATTTGTTCTGCTTTTCTAGGCTGAGGATGCTTTTATAGGAAGTTTATGCTTTTATAGGCTGAGACACAATTCTCTGGCAAAGTTTAATGGATTTTTAATGCCCGTGTTTGTCTTCTTCTTGTTGTTCCTATACCTGATAATGAGAGGTTTCAATAGTTTCCCCAAGACGTAAAAATGAAACAATATAGAGATTTCAGTTTATAGCTAATTGTTTCAAACTTTTGTTGATTCAAACATTAATTTATCTGTTGGTTATATGTTTTGGCTGCAGGCTTCGACAAGTTAATTTCAAAAGAATTTTTCGAGTTTTCGATGCTGTTCAATTTTTGGTTTTCTTATCATTTCTACGTTGCCTTTTATAAGGAAAACCCGTTGATGTTCAGATGAGAAGCAAGTGCTGATTTAGTTCTTGCAGAGAACATCTTGTAATTGTAGTGCCTTCAACAGTGTGGTCTGGTAAAATTGTTTTTTATTTTAATTTTTGGTTTGTATTTTAGTCCCTCTAAAGACAGGTCACAACTCGTATTCAGTGAGCTACAATTTGATCTTTAACGGTTTTAGTTTCAACCATTTTCTCGGCTTTGTTACTACGAGATGTTATTGAAAAATGTTTGATTTTTATGTGTCTACATTTCGCAGGTTTTGGTTTCTTTTTAACTTGTGACATTAATGCTACGTCCGATTGTTTTTTAAAAGTTGTGCAACTGAACATTTTTAATGTTCTTAGTGACAAATTTATGATTTTAGCTGCTTCGCCGCCATTTTCGCGCAAAATTGAATCGGATTTTTTAGTTTTGCTGGTATTTGTTTTTCTTTTTGTAGTATGACCTACACTGGATAATGGCACGTCTCAATTGATTCCTATGGAGATATGAAGGAACATTTTAGTGATTTATGTTAATCCTAATGATTTTCTTCACTTTGAAGTTAATTGTTTTCAAAATTAGAAAGATTTTTTGAACTTCGCCCGTTTTTGCTCTTTTTTGTCGACCTAGTTGGCTTGAGGGGAGTACCCATATCTTTTATAGTGAAGTATAGTTTAATTTGTTTTGTTAAGATTTTATCTGATGCGAGTTCGATTTTGTTTTTTTCTCATTTAAACATTGAGTTTTGGTCGTAATTAATGTTAGTTTGATTTTTATTATTTTTCTTTTAGTCCAATTCACAACAAGTTTCATCTGCCCTCTAACGTGGCATTTTTTAATTCCACTATTGATTTGTGGAACGATATGTATGTTTCTGAAAGTTTTCTATCGCCTCCTCATTTGGTAGCCAATTTAGTTAAGAATGTGGATGAGCGGCATTGGAACATTGTGCGAAAGCCGAGCCTCTTTGTCGGTTTTTGTTTTCACTTTTGTCAGTTATAGATCTTTCTTCGCTTTTCCAACTTTTATTTTTCCTCAACACCTTGTTATTTTTTGTTTCCTCTTGTGGGATTGCAATAATGAATCCGAGCTACTCGCTAGCCATCTTTATTTTTGGAAAACTGTGTTCATTTCCGTTTTTCTAAACAGTTTTTTCTTTATTTCTTTAAAATTATTCAGTATTGGATACGCAAGTTGCATTTTTGGATAGATTTTTGACAAATTGAAATCAAGTGGCTTTTCGACAAATTGAAATCAAGTTTTCTCGTTATTAGTTTGTAACTGATTTTTCTTTTAAACATATGGAGAATTTGCTCCTTGTGTAATTTTTCAATAAGGTATTTTAATGGTGATCTTTTCATGAGCTGTGGGAGCGAAATGTTTTGAAATTGATCTTACTATTTATCTTCACCCAATAACTCTCAGAAACACTAAATGATATAAACCGCTGACTTCAAATTTTGCTTTTTAATGTTCATTTTCAATACATATGAGAGGACCGTTATGAGATGTGACCAACTTCATATGGAGATCGATTGTAAAAAAAAGCAGGTTGGGATCGAAAACATTTAAATCTCACCTCCTCGTCATAAATGCTTGCCTACTCAGCAGTTCCTGCAAAGTTAAGACTAACATTATAACTAAATCTTGCCTATTCAATCGCAATTTGAAGTGTTTGGGCTTTACCTGTTTATCACGTTACAAAAGGTCAAACTGGAAGAATTAGAAAATTTCTTGGCTCACTAAAACTCAAATAATAACCAAATAATTTTTTTAAAAACACTTGGGAATAAAATGCCAAAATAAAAGCAGTGTAAACCTGACTTACTAACGTATTCAAATATTCAAGACTTTACCTACTTAACGTGGGCTTTCTTGATCTATACGGGCTCGCTCTCTTCTCCCTTTGGGCTGCGTTACTGCTTTGCTGTATGGCTTCTTTAAACAGGCGCTGAGTTCAAACGGCTGATTACTTTGATTCAAACGGCTGATTACTTTGAGTTCAAACGGCTGATTACTGGTTATCCGTCCTCTCCGAAACTTCTATCAGGTCTGTTATCAAAACTAGGTCTCGAAGTAGCCTCACACTAGCGAACGCGTTCAGTTGATTGAATTATTCACATCTGATGAATATCAGGGAACGATACTATATTCTGCGTTCAGTCAATTCTCTGAAGAAAAAATTTTGGAAAACAATCAGTAAATGTTTTACCATTCCGGAGATTGAGTTATTTCAAAAAGGATACTCGAAGCTCGTACATTAAAAGGTCTCCTCTCCAAAACTTTAAATTTAGGACTCAGTAGCCCTCACACTAGGGCTAACTTGACAATTGAAGCGACGTATGCTGAAAGAAACTCTGATTTGGTGTGGAGTAGTGCAGACCTCCACGGGGAGATGCCGTGAAATCAACCGACGTCTCGCTTCTTTGTGGATGACTGCTCGAGAAACTGTGAGACTCTCTGAAACGCATAAATCAATCAAGTCACATATACATTTGATCGGATTGACGGTGCGTCCGGTAACAATAAGATCAATAAAACAAATAGCGCTAGATTTAAAATTGATATATTACTATAGAGAAAGCTCTTTCTACATACCTGCTAGTCGTCTTCATCACTTCGATTACACTTCTGTGGTCTCCTTCATTATGTCACTTGATTTGATTGAAATTCCAAGAACGCTCATTACACTCTCCGCATCTGAATTCCATATTTGGTGTCAGGATGATCTGTTAAAAGTTGAACCGAAGTTTCAATTGCATAAGATTTTCTCTAGATTTTAATTTACCTTGATACTTTTGAATAGAATTAAGTTCGGTACCATCAGTTTGAGGCTCTTTAAAGAAACTCACTTTCAAACTTATTTCATGATCAGTTTTAGCAATGTTATTTTGTAGCAATATCATATTCATAGATCTCCATAGAACGATAAGCCGGAACCCCTTATTTTGGGAAATTTAAGTCTTTTACTACTACTAATACTAATTGAAGGGACGTGGGGTGAGCGCAGCTCAGTTGGAGGATTGATGGAGGCAACGTTAGGCAATATTGATGGGGTCAACGGTGCGGGGAGGGGTCTTTTGTTGCATATAATTGCAACAAACTTTGAGAACAATAAACTACATAACTTTGAGAGCATTAGAAGACGGCCCACCAATACTCTTCTTCGAGTCGTAAAAGAACGACAGAGCTCCAACAGAAACCAAATTCGTTGAATTGTTAACAAAATAGGCCCGCTACGGTTAGGGCGGCTATTAAACATAACCGGTACATTGCTGAAAATAGCCAAATTTGACATCTGACCACCGATTATTGGCCAGCCTTTTTGATACTCTGATAGAGCGCAAAAAGCAGCAATGTCAACCTGACTTACATATGCAAGATTGCTATTTATCAAGTCTTCCAGACTAGTACTTACTTGACGAGGCGTTTCTCGTACATGTTATCCGCTGCGTTCGTGCTGGGTTACTTCTTGGCTGACTTTCTGTTTCCTTTTTAAAACAGCTGCTCAGTGGTCTGTGTCTACTACGCCGCCTCCAGTTTGATTGCCTGTCCCTCTTCCCCGAAAATTCTATTCGAGCTGTTATCGGACTGTTCGAGATTCGGACTTGCTACGGCCCTAACTCTAGCAAACAGCTTCAACGGATCTAACAGTACACATTTGATGATTTTGTTGAAACGGGACTTTTTTCCGTTGATTCGTATCTCTGAAACAAAAAATATGACATGAATAAATGAAATTTAGGGAATTTACAATGAAAACCTCTTATTTGCGCAAAAGCCAATCAGTAAGAAATAAATTTACCCTCTGCTGGGTTGCTCCTCTTCACTCTTGACCAATTAAAGTATGCTGTGTCTCCCTCCACGCGTAAATCTAAAACTATTATAAGCAAACGACTGTTAGCATCCTCAGTAGCTAGCTTCTTTAGCCCAATTGAGGGGAGGTGAGCATGAGAGGGGTACATAACAGTACATATTTGAGATGATTTTGTTGAAACGGGACTTTATTTTCCGTTGATTCGAATCTCTGAAAAAAGACTTGGGAATAAAACGCCAATTTTATTATTCAAAACTGTTTGTTTTAATCTTTATGCACTAATTTTTCTAGCCAAATAAAACATAAGCCAAACAAAAAATAAAGCAACATCGAACTATCACAACTTTTGTCTGATCATTTAATTTTTTAGGAAACAGAATTGGCAGCTTAGAGAAGTCTGTGTTAATTATTCATGCCCAAACAGACAGAAAGACGAGTTTCAAGAAACATAATGTCTCAAAATCTGTTGCTTAATGCTAAGCAATAAGTGAAGTCTATACTCAATGAGTTTTAAAATGGTAGCACTCTTATCGTTCTAGATTGCGTTGAAATGTTTCTATTTTTTGCCGGAGAAAACGACGGACTGCAATATAGTTTCCCCAAAACAGTAATGTTGTAACAATAGGCTGCTGATTTTTAGACTTCGAGATTTTGCAGCAGAGGATTCTGTTTAAATTTATGTTCTATATCTTGGACAACTTATGGTGGCTAGTTTTACATTGCAGTTGATGCATTGGAAGTGTAACTATTCAAAAGCTCATTTTCAAAACTTCGAATCATTAGAGAAATACTTTTGGTGAGGCCTCAAAATGCTAGCGTGAAGCTTTGTTAGCAAAATTGCTAAGGTTCATACAAGCAGATATCTCTTTTTGTTATCTGGCGAATATCTGGCTGTTGCAGTGCTAAAATAATCTCACTTTTCTGTAACTTGATTGGATGTAAATAAACCGTCACTTCGGGGCATTTTGCTTTTCTCTGATAACGCCAAGTAAGGTTAATCTTATCTGAGATGAATGTGTCTTCTTTAGCAGAAAAGTATGGCTACATATTTTCGTTATTTTTAAGTACTGAAAAGTGTTAAATGTAATAACTGAACAACTCAACCTCCAACTTTTAACTTGAACCGTGAATTTTACTGTTTGTCTGGGCGAACCGAGCAAAAAAAGTTTTTGAAATAAGTAAATTTTTCATGCTGCGCTGGACCCGTATGGGGGCAGGTAAAAGAACTGTTGTTGATTGCTTTAATTACAGATGAAATATGTAATGGCTCGAAGTTCATCACATAACGCGGGAGAGCCTCAAAACTCTCTTAGACGTCATTCGTCATCCTCAGCTTCCTCAAAAGAGAGAACTGGAGCTACAAGAAATTCTTCTTTGGAGCACCCTAGCCTGGAATCTAAGGAGCATGTTTCCAAAGTCGTCCGGCTGCCTGATACGTGGACCAGGGTGTCCAATTTTGGGGACCCTATTCACCGCTTTGTGCCTTTCAAACTTCCTCTCAATGTCAAAGAGCTTACTGGGGTGGATGAGTATTACAAATTTGGATGGAAACGGCTAATTTTGGGTCTAGCTGAGAAATCTATTGAGCTGGGATTGGTTATTGATCTTAGTGGGGATTCGTTGCCTACTCTTCAGGATTCAAAGAGTTGTATTGTGGAATTGGAAAAGTTAAATATATCAACGTGTCCTTTGGCCGCTCGTTCATATGAGGAATTCGCTCAATATGTGAACGAGTTTCTTGAGGACGAACAGAATTCTATGAAGTATATTGGTGTGTATTGTCTATCTGGGGTGGATTTGAGTGGACTGTTCATCTGCAAGTATCTTATTTGTAATGACAGATGGATGCCAGCTTATGCTATCAAAATGTTCAGTATGGCCAGAGGTCATGAGGTCAGACATGCAGAATATTTGGACCATCTTCGGACGCTCAAACCTGGAACTCATATCGCATCGTCAGCAACATTGGGCAAAAATCAGGAGGGTTCCAAAGCAGTTGATGTGAAAACGGAGATACCGGAGGAGGGTGTGAAAGAGGAGCCGATAAGTGATATTGCCGATGTACGTAAGAAAGGACGACATAATAGTTCTGAGTCTTCTCAAGACTATGAACTGCCTACGTCACCTTTATCTAGTAGAGTTTCTAGTCTGAGCTCTTTGAAGACCACCGTGCGTAAGCATAAGAAGGAAGTGAAAGGCCTGGCCTGCTCGGCTAAACGTGCTTCTACTCCAGCAGGGACGTATTCCTCGACAGCTAGTGAATCGGAAAGGGTAAAATAATCTGTGGGAAGCTAAGGCACTGGTCCTCGATATATAGTTGATGTTGTCAACCTGTACTTATGATTGCGTCGTTTTTGTTCTCTTTCCTCTGTCGTTCAACAACTATTCTGTTCAAAGTTCATCTTTTATTCTAAAGCCATGTGATTGAACCCTGAATCCCGTCTCACATCAACAACACTCACTAAAACTATGCAACCATCGGGTTTTTGGGGGACGGAAACGTTGAGTTTTGAAAAGTTCAGCGTTATTATTTCCCCCTGCTCCTGTCTGTTGCTTAATTATTAAAAGCTAAAGCTCGAATTTGACAGCTTTGATGATGTCATGAATAGTAATATTACATTTTGAGCAGAACATGACGAAATTACTTACCGATAATAAGAGCAATAACTGCGACTTAGTGCGTCTGGAAATGATTATGCGTGTGATTCGATGCGCAATAATTGAACTTTCTGATTTGTTCTAGAGATTGAAGTTTCTGACTCGTTTAATTGATCAGGGGCTTCTCATAGAAACAATAGTAGGGGCATCATTTATTCGTCAAAGTTGAAGAAAACGTCCATAATTCCATTCAGTATTGCTAAGGAATGTGCTAACTAGAGAAAATGCGGTCTTCTATGGCAAACAAATTAGAACTTTTCCTACCCAGTCAAACGGAACCCAAAAATCGTCTGATATTGAACTCTAGAGAGATAATACGAGTTGGCGTTTGTGATTGAAAGTGACTTACAACTATGTTTGTAAGAGCTTTGAAGAAAAATTCAGTTTAATCGATAAGTTTTCAACCAATCCGATTTTTACTGAAATTAGAAATTTTTAACGTACCACACTAAAGAAGTAAGATTTCATTTTAAAATATATATATATATATATATATATATATATATATATATATATAATACCAGGGCAAGAAAATTAAACGAATTAAATTTCGAAGCAGACAATGATATTTGCGGAACTGTCATCAGCCATCACTTGCCGCTTTTAAAAATATTTGGGCAGGAATTTAACACAGTTGATTGCTTTTCACCATTTTGGCGCTTTTAAAATAAATTCCAGTTTGCACTCATATACGTCGGCATAGTATTACGTCGAGCTATTTGGACATAATTGTGGTTGAATAACACAAGTTAGCTCAGAATGGGCAATTGATAAAATTAAAAAGAGCCCATGTTAAATAGGGCGGATCATAAAAAGGCACCGAGACCTGGCCTGATTCCAAAAGAGCCGAAAGAAGACCTTTAGTTACCGCGATCAGCACTTAATAGAGTAAATTGCAACCGATGTAACAGTTTCATACCAAGTCTTATGGGCCGCTGAGGCATTACTCTAGCCCTTGAAAATGCAAAATTATTAATTGCTCTCTAACAAAGTTCTAAGCAATTATTGTAAACGCGTCTTTTTTTTATCAAAAAAATTTACTTGACGCTTTTCTTTCGGATCTTTTCCAAAATCCCCCCTTCCCCTAATGCCCACTAGAGAATAGCTCACTTCTGTGCTATACTTTAGCACAATAATCCTTGGCCTAAAGTTTACACAACCGAATATCAGTTTAAGCGTAGTTGCGGACAGCTGTACACGGTCATGCGCTGTGGGATGTAATCTGGAAATTGCGGGTCGGTAATCGTTACGAAGCCCGCGCACCTACCCGAGTTGGTAATTCTTTTCGCTTTGTATTCCAATTCGGCTAATTATAGCATGGTGTATGTTACTCTATTCAGTTAAACATAGTCTGCGCAAACGTGGAAAGTTATTAATCTTCTCTGATTGGTTAATAAACCGTTGGCTTAAATTCTATTCGAGAATAGCCCCCCTTTTCAGAAAGGGGGCAATTGCTGAAACGATCCAAATATTCTTTGACTTCTTGAGTGAATTTTTTACACTTTAATTTCTCATTTTTTAGTGATCTAAGTTGCTCTCCTGTAAGAAAGTTTGTTGTTTAAAGGGATTGTGAGCGGAAGAAAATCAAATCCTTTGTTGCTGAGTGGTTACGATGTGAGGCTGTCAACCTGGAGGGTTGGCAGCCCCATTAAACACCAATGGGAAATGTTTTTTTGCGCCTATAACACCCAAGCTACACCCCCTTCTATCGTTTGAGAGCAGTTCATCCCACGTAGTTCAGTTCATGTTTATTTAATGTTTTTATAGCCAATAAAAAAATTAATTTCTCAAATACTCGGTTGAAAATTTCTTGGCTCTATTTCCTTAAGTAAGAACTTCTAAGTAAGTTAAGTAAGTTAACTACTCTTTAAGTAAATTAACTACATAATTTCTTTATTTTTGATTATTGTTTCAGCTTTTTTAGGGTTGGCTCTCTTTACATTTGGATCTTTAAGAAATTACCTGGAAAGTTATTCTTGTCTGTACAATATAGTTTTTTTTCATTTGACTGAAATTTTTGTCTTTGTGAATGGTTCTGTTTGTTGTATTTACTTTAGAACTGTTTTTTTATTTGAGATTCTTTAAATTAGTCAAGGATATCAACTGACTAAAATTATCGACGTGGTTATTGTTCATTGGTCGTCATAAATCTTTTTCCTAACTATCAATACGCATGAAAAAAATTTTAAAAATAATTCAGTATATTTCTTATTGTACGGCTAAAAATTTCATTATATTTGAGCGCTAAATTCTTGTTTGACGAATCCAACAAAACGACTTAATGAATTGATTTTGCTAATCGGGGAAAAATGAATTGTTTAGTTGAAGATTTGCCGATTAGCAAATGGACGATTTGTCTTCACGTGTGAAATTTGACGGGGTTAATCTGAACGATTTAATTGCTGGCTGAAAATTGAAGCAAAAGATTTTCAGTTAAAGAACAAAATGCCAATAAAGCTGAGGTGCTTTAAGTTTGAGCAATAGCTGGTTATTAATTTTAAATGAAGAGAATTATTCTAAATATTATAGTGAATATAGTGAATCAAGGAAGGGAGATTATGTAAATATTTCTAAAAGAAGATTTTTTCATCATATGCAGTGCAGAGTTTTGTTATTGCTACACGTTGTGTGAAAACTGCCTCCCAACTCATAAAATGTGATCAAAACTTTGAAGAAACAGAGTGTTTCTTCTGAGAGTGGGACAAATTTTCATCCTAAGTTTTTCAAATTTACTGCAACACTTTTTCTTAGCAGCTTTTCACATTTGCAAAAATTTAATATAGTATTTCAAAACTTTCCTAAGTGGTCACTATTTTTGCAGAGAAAAATGGAAAGACGTCCGTTTGGCAAGTTTTTGGGGCTTTTGCTAACACAATAAAACAAAGAGGCCTTTTAAGCAGGAAAGTAGGATGTCTAACAAAGAATTAAAGTATTTTCTCTGTTTTATTATTATAGTGAAAGTTTGGCAAATTTTGTGGAAAAGCTGAAGCAAGTATTATGTGCAAAATTGTACTACTGGGCATGCTCTGCTTTCAAGATTTAGAAATATCAAAAATTAGTTCTTTATCAGTTTTGAATCCGTGCTCTTGTTTTAACACCGTGCAGCACTTTCCTAGTTGCGATGCAAAGAGAAATTATTGAAATATAGAAGTGAAGAAACAAGACGGCTTATATAACAAGTTTATGAAATCACATTAAGCTGAACTTTAATTTGCATCTGTTTTAATAAACATAAAAATCATGCTCAAACATAATAGATTTTTTATAACTGATGACATTCGGGTGGTCAGCATTATTGTAAAATATCAGTCACATGGTTTGAAATATTTTTTAAACTGAAGGACGGAAAGCTTTTGTGAGTAAATGTGACAATCGATGTCAGATTTCTCGCTGCAAACGTTATGATAGACACAAAATTTACAAAAACTCATAATTAGGAAAATGGGTCTGTTTAATGCACCATGTGCTATTGCGTTAGATAGTAATAAAATTAAAATGTGCATTATTATTGGTTAGCATAACTAGTTACTACACATTAAGCAAACACTATGTGTTGTGCCAATTTGGTAGGTAAATAATTAAAGAAGTCTGTAAACAGATTATCGTGTTTTACCCTTTTGCGAGCGAACGCAGACAAACAAGTTCACCCGTACAATTTGATCAGCAACTACCAATCTCGCCCGACCTTTACCATTTATGTGTATGTTATTACCTGTTGTCTTGTACAAACCAATTTATTAACTTTTTCAGTCCTGTCGTTATAAATAACGTGTTCATTTTGTTTACCAGGAAGTGCGTCCATCTAAAAAGAAAAAGAAACGCGTGAAGAAACGTACGAAAAAGGAGAAAAGTTCATCGGCTAACAGATCTTCGGCTTCAAGTTTATCAAGGAGGTCACCACAAGCGTACAAATTGAAAAACTCAAACGTTCTTCCGGATGATCTGGACACAATTTCAAGTGCCACAGACGACAATGACGAAGATGAAACTGAACTCGATTCAAGTTCAAGCGAGGAAGCAAAACAATCTGTGAAAAACAAACTCGATTCCGACTCAACGAGATCTTCCAAAGCGTCCTCAACTCGAAAGATACAAGATACTGAATCGAATATGTCCAAAAAATCTAAAGTGTCGTCTCCCCGTAGTCGAAAGGAATCCTCTCAAACGACTAAAAGTCGGAGAGGTTCCAGTTTAAGTACAGCTGAAAGTTCTCAGTCGCGGTCACCTATCGCTTATAAGGGGCAAAAAACAAAATTGCCCGAGACGTCGCATGCATCGCCGTCTGAAAAGCGAAGCCCTCGAGTTTCACCAAAACGTGAAAGAAATTCATCGGGGTCGAGTAGTGAGAGGCGAGCTCCGTTGCCAACTTTATCAGACAGGTTAGTTTCAGTTTTTGGGTTTCCAGTTTTTGGGTTATAATAGTCTTGTTAAGGGAATTTCCGAAATTATACTGACCAATAGTTAAAATGAGGTCAAGAATGGAAAATGTCTCAACCCCAGTGATTTGAGGATTTTTATACTCCGCAATTTTAAAATTTCCTACCAGATAATGCGTCCACTGACCAAGACTTTACAGGTCATCTTATAAGTTATGTACAGTAAAAAAAATGTTTCGTCAGGTATTACCCGACCGAATTTCAAACTTATCAGATGTTTCACGATAAAATTTCAACCTTGTAAGATTTTAAACGATTAAATTTCTGCTTTATAAACAATTTATCACATGAGATCGGATAACAACTTATTAGATTTGATATTGTTTTAAGTGAATACAAATCTTGATAGGCTATAATAGTGGTAAGCTTAACATTGCCATTTATCATTTTTATGGAAAATTTTAATAGAATTTTTTTTAAATGGCGCGCCTAACAGCATTATTATCAACTTATTTTTTTAATTGATCTCAAACGAAGCTTAAAGCAATTATATTAGTCCTGTTGGTCTATTTTATGCGATTTTTCGTCTGACCCATTTGACTTTCCATCCTTAAAAACGGGATAAACATGTAGCGCCCAGAGGGCATTAAAATCTCAGCTCGCTAGTCTTAAAGTATGCGATTCACAGAAACTGTTCTGTATGTGTGAAGGGTTCTTAGAGGTTGAGTTTAAGGTAGAATTATTGTTTGAAAAAAGTTTTGGTAATCATCATAACAGAACTTAGAGGATAAATTCCCAATTATGGGATGAATCAGAGTAAACTAACTGTATTCCTGGATCTCGGTGAAAACAGGTGAGTTACCTGGTCTGAGTGTTCAAGTGATATAATTTGTAAAAAATAGAAGATAAATTAGAATTTTTTACCTAAAACTTCATTGAAACATCGCTTCCGAAAAATTTTTTCTTTGTGATAGTAGATATTGAGAGTTGTCCAGAATCATGTTACTTCTTACCATATTCTTAGAATTATCGTAACGGATGTTTAACACAGTAATGCCTATGTAAGATAATTCATATAGTTAAACTTATCTACCAATTTTTAAATCTGCGACTCGTTCTTTTGTCCATGTCTCGTGGGCCATAAACAAGACTGTGGCCCGTGGTAGTTGATACGAAACTATCACAAACAAATTGTGGATAATTTCTAATTGAATGTAATGCTATAAATTTTGTTGCTGAGGTTTTACAATTTCCTGCTTTATAACGGAGTCACCAGCTTTGCACGCAGTCAATTTTCTGTGTTCGGTGCATCTGCTTTTTAATAGGCCCCAAGTTTGTGCTAATCTGTTTAGGAGCCGCAAAGTGATAGCTGTTTCTATTATTGGCCTTATCTAGGTTTTTAACAATTTAAGGATCTGAATTTTATTAGGGCGCCATCTTTTTTTAAATATCTTTTCGTACATTTTCACGATGTTTGACTTCAAATGGTTTTTGGTCGCGCCGAAATAATTAGAGCGAAAAAACTTTTTAGCTTTTTAAAAGCTTAGAAGCAGAGTGAGAATACGGTGTCTGAACAAAAATTCGCTCTCTTGCTAGTGGTTTTTATTCAAATGCGTCAATTTAACTTTGATTTTACTGTTTTTTAGAATTTTGATTGGATTTTTTTGTAATTGCTTTCATTCTTTGTCTGGTTTTTGTTTTGTCAATGACAATTCTTTTTATAGCTGCGAAGCTGTAAGCTGAGCGAAGCTACATTGCGGTGCTCTTATTTTTGTTTCGTCGTCTGACGCTCTTTTTTCGTTTTACATTTGTTCACACAGCAAAGCTGAAAGTCAATTTTTCTGAATGACTTCTTTCTCTCACTAACGGCATTTGCGCGCGTGACGTCATTTCTCACTCGCTTTAGCAAAAGTTTTTAGGTTATTTGCGTGATTAGGTTTTGATCATACGTGACTTACCTCACTCAAAAAATGACTTTTGCACTTTAAAACTTAAGTTTAATTTGAATTTGTTTAAGGTCAAAGGAACTCATATGTGCAGTAAAGGTCCTTAATAGGAGGCATCTGCGGAATGAATTTTAACAAGCTTTATTAATTTATCGCTGAATGATTTTTTACCTAGTTTTTTGCGCGGTGTCGATTTTTTCAATTTAGATCTTTATCTGTTTCTATCTCTATTACATGGCACGCAGGTCTCTTCTTTCGCAGCTATTCCGGCAATCTACCGGCTATGTTACTGTAAATCACGACTTGTCTCGCTATGTGACCTCACAATCACTTCAAATCTGTGTTTTTTTCCATTTATGCGATTTGGACTGAATTGCGTACGTGACGTCATTTTAAACTTTTAGTGGATTGATTTTTTCATTCGAGTAAATTAAGTTGAGTATTGATTAAATTGAGTCTCATTTTCCTTATCTCTATCTCAAAAACGACTTCCCTCAGTATCAAAACGACTTTTCTGTTTCTTCAATTCAAATGAGTGTGTGTCACTCTATTAAAAGATAAATTTTGTTTTTGGTCTGTTTATCGTTATCTTTTTGAGATTGCAGATCTACGAACCTATCGCGGCTATTATTTGGCAATCTGTCAGATCCGTTTTTCTTCTTATAGACAATCGTTTTTTGGAAATGTACTGTATACTCGTATGATTGTTCCGTTTTTGAAACGCTGAAACGAGTGAACCTCAAAAATTTGGTTTCTAATGCTTTCAAAATTAAAGTATCTACTTTTTCGATCGACCAAAAATTTATTTTGTTTCCACATTCGCTGAACAACTTTGAATTAAAAATTTTGGTTATTAACCTAATAAAATACTGATGTTCGCATTCTCGCAATTTGTCATCAGTTTTTCCGAAAAAAATAATCCTTAAAGTTAGCGGTCAAAATTATGCCAAATAATGTTCGTCTCATAGATTATCAAAATTTAGTGCCTCATTAGAAGTTTCAATAGCCCCAGATTGATATGATAGACAATACTACTCGGCCTCTGTGTTGATGAGCTTTTTTGCGCGTGTCTAATCTGCTTTCTGTCTGAGAGATCGGCTAGTGTGGTGTTTGTAATTGGCACGTCTATCTTTGTGAACAATTTTTATTACATGGTCATAGTTTATCTTAATGGATGGTTAATTTTAACTGGAGTTATAAATTTATACTGTTTTAGGTACCGCTCAATCGATGAGAACATGAAACTTCAGCAGAAGAAATTAGAAGATGTTCTGAAGAAAGAGAAAGCTGAACAAGAACAAGTACGCATTAATGACGAAATTGCCAAGGCTATGCGCTATACTGACCCTAAACACTTTCAACGTAAAAAGTCCGCTGAGAAGTCACGCAAGAAGAGTAGTGACATTGATGAAAAGAGTTCAAAACGAAAACGTGATCAAGTTCAGCCTAAACGTGAAGTCTCATCGAGTAGTAGTGAGAGAAATTCGAGTTCAGTTGAGAATTCTCGTTCTAAACGTAATGGTGAGAAAATGCGTGACAGTAAGTCGCCATCGAGAAAGCGGAGAAAAAGTGGGTCTCATTGTGACCCGGTCGCGTTGTCGAAAGAGGCTGCAAGAATCAAAAGGGAGTTGAGGTCTATTACAGACGAAGAAAGTGACCGAGAACGAAGGAAAAAAAAGGAACGAAAGACGCCTCCTAAAACCTATTCTCAGAAATGGTGAGTTTAATATGAATGGAAAAATGCTCTGACTACTAAAATTAAACGGTCTAGTTGAATCGATGAGAGTTTAATAGGTATTTGGCAAAATAAAAATAGTATGCGTTGTATTTTTGGCAACTATTTTGCTTAAGATTGATTAAGATTGTATTGTGTGTAAACAATGTGTTGAACAATTGATGTCTCGAGATTTTTGATTTCCGTGCTCTCTTAGGGATTGTGACCAAATGATTATGATCCCCAAGTTTATAATTTGGGCACAGTTTTTGGGTGTTCGAACATTAAGTGCTAAATTGTGGTTTGGCATTGTTTAATTTTTATCTAATGGCTATACTATCATATTTCCGAAAGAAATTTTAGTTTCGCAGTTTTATTTCTCCGGTATTTCTTTCAAGTATCTTTGCCTAGAAAGAGATTTGTTGTTTCTAAAACTTGTTTGTAAATTAATGTTTCTGGAGGTTTTATTGGGTAGCTAATGATTAAAAAAAACGAAAAAGAATTTTGGGATCTTTTCCGTTTGTGCCCCCAGTACGTCATGCACCCCCTATATTCAGAGCACATTCCCTTGCATAGTAAAAATTATGTAAAATTATGCACGTGCGTTTGAGGTGCAAATATTAAGTTGGAGGGGGGGGGGCACAAAGGAGAGGTTTTGAGTTTTCTTGGTTTGTCTGCTCGGCTTTTTAATTCCTCTCATCAATGTTTATAGCAATTACACTTGTTGATAAAAGTTAACAGGGGAATTGCAATTTTATACGCTGAGAGTGATTCTGAAGTTAACTTTGGACAACATAATTTTGACCGTAGCTTTCGACGAATAATGATCAGTAGTATAATACATCCAAATAAAGAAAACTTGGCAAGTTCACTTGGAGAGAACATCCAGATAGAAGCTGGCAAGGGCTCCGTAAACAGCCCTAAATTGAGATCCACGTAAAATCGGATCAACTTGACTATATTTTAGACAAGATTTTGAATTGTGACTTCGACAATGTAGTGAGCATGTTGATTAGATTTTTAAGTTACAGCGTATTACGAGAAAGTACCAAACCTCTATCTTGTTTTTCTAAGTAAGTAAACTGATTGATAGACGTTAAGGCACATGAGTAATTATACATGGTAAAGCTGCCTGTATTTTTCCAAGTAAATCTGGAAAAACTAACTAGCTTTTTTACAGAGAAAATCCAGATAGATGTTGGCCAGTTTTCCGGAAACAGAAGTATGTTGAGTCCCACGTGAAAGCTTTTTAAATTGCTCATGACTCGATCAATAATTTTGATCAAGATTTTACATTGTGAACTCAACAGCTTTGTGAGCAATTTGAACAATTTCACGTGGGACTCAACATACTGCTGCAAACTTCTGCTACTGGCTAAATTGTCTGGATTTTTTCTGTTAGCAAGCTTTTCAGGTTATCAACATTTAGATCTTGTAAATTTCTGCTGGTTATGCGTCGATTGATATGAAAGTCATAAGAACCCAACAAAGTTTTGTTGACTAAAATGGACTCCTAAAACAGGAAATTTACCATCTAAAACGCGTTTACTTTTTTCAACGAGTGTACTTGCCATTTTTTCTGAAAATGTGTGTCTAATAAACTTCTAATAATTACTCGTCGACTTATATAAAAATCAAACAAAACGGCTAAAATGTCCGAATTGATTTCAAAAACGCAATTAATAATGTAAAATTGAATTTATGCGCTTACTTTTGTTAACGAGTGTACATTAGTCTTTTTAATTGCTCTTGACCGAAGTTCGTAGCAATGATTGTAAACGTGTGTGTCTTTTATGCAAAATGTTTGCTAGACAATTTTGACTTTTCGAGTGACTTTTACGCCCTTGACTTTTTGCGTTTCGCGTGATCTAAAATTCTCTCTCAATCACAATTTCGAGCAGATGAACTCAATTGGCGGCAATTTAATACTATAAGTCAAATGAAAAGTGCGCCGAAACTGGTGCCATTTTTATTTTAAATCTTAATAGTGGTATATGTTAACCTCTGATGTGTTTATTTGAAGCCCACTATTGAACTTCTTAGTCACATTTAGGTTCCCCCCCCCCGACTGAAGCAGGCTGTAATTGATTAGAGCTCCCACTAGTCGTTCGAGAGCAATTCTGCCGACGTTTGGTCGGTTATGTTTTTAATAGCCGCACAGCGATAGCTGAGGCTATTATTGGCCTTCTCTTGTTTTTTTTTTATTTCGTCGTCATGATTTTTGTTACGACCATATGACGTCACAGCCATTTTTTGTTCATTCGTTCATGCAATTTCAATTGAATTGCATGTGTGACGTCATTTTTCGCTCTTAGTGGAGCGAGTTTTTTTTGTTCATGCGCGTGATTAAATTTTTGGTCACACTTGACTTACCTCACTCTCACAAAAGTGACTTCCTCACTTTGAAATTGACTTTTATTTACTTTAATTCAAAGAGATAAGGTCAATTGGGTGTGTATCGCTCTAAATGAAGGTTATTTGAGATCAGCTAATAGAGGCAGCAATAACTTATACAGATTTTTTAATCAAAATATAACAGATCAGCCTTCAATGAAAAGATAAATTTTTTTGGTCTGTCTTTTTTACTGTTTTTTTAGACTGCCGATCTACGAATCTATTGCGGCTATTTTCTGGCAATCTGCCAGCTATGTTTATTGATTTTTTCGCCTGACGGATTTTTCGTATGAAGTTTTGATTTTTCAAGCAACTTTTACCACGTGTGATTTCTTAATTTTTGCTTGGTCGAAATTGCTCTCATTCAGAGTTTAAGCAGTTAACTAAATTCGAGGCGGTTTACTACTAGAAAAGCAAATCAAAATTGGGCCAAAATTGGGTTCATTTGTCAATTTGAATCTTCAAAGTGATTTATAATCAGCTCTTATAGCATCATTTGGCTGTCAGTTGAATTATCCGAAAACTTTTTATAAAAAACAATAAATGCTTTCTTATGTCCAAACCCAAAACATGAAATTTGTCACCGAACCTGTAGGTGTTTGAGCTCCCGTAAAGCGATTAAAGAAACGTTGTGTATTCCACCGCACTTCATTGAAGCAGGGCTACTATCGAATTTGTTTTTATTGCTCCTGAATTTTTACCACTACGTTTTCAGAAGTTTTAACTTTTTTCAGCTTAACTCAAATTTAATGGTGGTGTATAATAACCTCTAATAACGTCATATCAAGCTCTTTAGTATTGTTCCCCCTTAACAAGGCATACAAGATATTCAAAATTAAGGTATTCAATTTGGTTTGTGGACAAGTTCCTGTAATATTATCTCCTAGCTCTCATGTTTTGTTGATTGGCAGTCATACGAACCAATAGGATTTCGCGTGCTTTTGCTGGGAGCATTTATTTTTTTTCAGGTTGAAAGACAACTTTTCCTCGGTGTCAAAAGATTCAGACAGAAGCAAGAATAGAGCAAACTACAGTAAAAGTAGAGATCGCGATAGAGTTCAAACTGGAAATGCACGTGCAAGATCACGATCACCAGTCAAGACCAGAAACAGACTGGATTCTTCTGTTTCAAGGAACGAGAAAAGTAGACGATCATCTCCGGAGTCCAGCTCTAGGTCTCGCAAAGGTCCCGTTGGCAAACGTGATCTCTCGCCACCGCGTTACCAAAGACGGAGATCAAAATCGAAAGATAAGCCTTCGCAGAGGTCTACGTCTGTTGGCCGAAGCAGAAGGTCACGGTCTAAAGAAAGAAAGCGATCGGTCAGTAGAAATCGAAGCAGGAGATCCAAGTCAAAAGAAAAGGCAAAGCGATCTTTGTCCAGGGAGAAACCTCCCAAGTCTAAATCTATTGACAGATCTCGAAAGTCCAGGTCTCGAGATCGAAACAGGAGATCTAGATCGAGAGATAAGAATCGGAGGTCTAGATCGAGAGATAAACAGCGCAAGTCCAGATCCCGTGAGAGGCGAGGACGGGCTAATGTTGATAACATTTCATCTTATCAGAAAGACAAAGAAGAGGCGCAGAAATCTACCAAAAATTTTATGCGGGAACTTGTCGGTCAAATCCAGAGTAACAAGCTGGATGTTGATCATCGGGAAGCTTCTAAAGAGGTACCAGCTAAGCAAAATTGTGGACCCTCTTTAGACTTAGATGAATATAAGAACAGGATTCTTGGGGTTATGGCGGACGATAACAAAGAGGAAAAGACAGAACCTGAGAGTCAATCCAATTCTTACCAAACTACGATCAATGTTGTTGGTCACGTATCTGTCGACTATCAAAGCCACATTCCAGTTGCGCCTCCTCTGAACCCACTAGTGGTGCACTCGTTTCCAAAATATTCCACATTTGATACTCCGACACCTGTGGAAGTGAAAAGCGTACACAGTCAGGAGAGTGGTGAAGCCCTCAGTCAAGATGAACGACCAGAGCAGGAAAGCAAATCAGAACCTAAACAGGCTGCGAGCGAAGGTAATCCCGAGAAGGAACCCAAAAAAGATGCCAGTTCTAACCCGACACCAGGAACTAATAAGAATCCTAACTACAGACCACGGTATTCACCGGAAACTCAACTGATAACCAAAGCCATTCGCCACTTTGCGCCTAAACTGGGTGGAGTTAGACCAGTTTTAGACGGAACTTTTACCCCAATTGTTCGACCGCCTCCTCTAGCAAGAGTGAGACCTCCTTTGCCTCCGACACCAGCAATCCAAGTACCCCACAGACCAGCCCCAATGTACAACGCAATGTCTATGGCTCCCAGAAACCCTGCATACGTTAGCAGACCACCTTTGGCACCGATAGCTGCAGAACCCAGGTTGCCATTTCGAGGACCTCAGAACTACGTCAGAGGGGTTCCTGTTCCGGTCAGACGGCCGATGCCAACTCAGCAGTTTGTACAGCGACCTCCTCCCTTGCGTCCACCAAATGGACAGATGCACTATCGCCCTGAAAACGAAGCGTACTTCGAACCAGCACCATATCACAACGGAGTGGTGGGAAGGGCTCCGCCGCCAATACGACAGCCGTTGCCGCCCCCTCCCGACAACAATCTGAACATAACTATGCTGTAATGGTATTTTATTAAATCCGTCATGATTTAAACTTGACTATTAAAATCCCACTTTTAATTCGTTTTGCTCTTTTCTCATATTTGCTATTATCAATCAGATGTTTAATATAAATGAATTAAAAAAGTTCAAAATGATTGTTCTCTTATAAGAAGATCATTGAGCTGTGCTGTTAATAGTCAACTTAGTCATTTTTCCATTTTTTAAAAGACGCTGTCCAGCTAAATTTACAAATCACACCGAGAAATGAATTATAAAATTCGATTTGGTTTATGCAAAAAGAGCAATTTAAATGCTCCAGGTAATCTATATTGATTGCGAATGAAATACCAAAAAATGAGTCGAAGAATCGTGGCAATTAAAACCCTAGATCAACAATGACTAAAAAGGACCGATCAAAGGGACTAATGTAAACAAAAGAGAAGTATGTTGATTAATTTTAGTCAGTAATTCTGAAATTATAAAATTGAAAACACATCTTACTTTTAAATACCATTGCTGACACTCAGAGGGTCAAAACGTCTTAAATGATAATTTCTCAACTGTTTCAGCTAATATATAATGCACGTCAAACATAAGTTAGCACTTGACCTAATGAGAAGTGAAGATACAATCTATTATGTCAAACTATACCAAGTGGTGGTCAAAGTTTATTTTTCACATTTGCAGCATTTGCAACAGAAGTCTTGCCTACATCGGAAAAATTATGATACAACTCTAAAATAAATTTGCAAATTTGAGTGTTAAGTTGCTGAATTCGTTGTTTTCTGGAATCTGCGTGTTAATTATTTTAGCCGATTTTCTTAGTGGTAGCTTTCCAGAAATTTATTTTGAAATTGAATTGGGCGAAACATATAAAGTTGTTGAGAATAGTCTGGTTAGGCTGGTCTGGAAGAGCTCGATTGGACTAAAGTAATTTTGCTTTGGAGAAAACTTTGAACTGTTTTCTGGAAATGAGGCGAAAAGTTTGAACATAGGCGAATACCAATGAAAACAGTAAGATGTACTTTAGAATCCACTTGACGCTATAAAGTATCCATGTGTCACTATTGTTAATGAAAATAAAGTACGTGTATAATGTACTGTTTTCAAACTAGTAAATAATTCATTTCTACACCTCTCGTTATATCAGGGTTAAGTACTTCGGCAATAGCAGACAGTTGATAACGTAAAATTTTTCAGTGTCCTTGATAGTTAACCTATTCTACGTTGAGCTTTGGGGCATTGCAAAATTTGAGGAAAATCGAATGATTGGTGGAGAACCTAAACTGGTAAACTGGGTGGCGGCCGTATTGGCCGACAGGGCAGTTAGCCGACAACCGAAAAATGAAAAATTTAGCCGACAATTTCAGTAAACTGAGAGATAAATTTGTGCTGAAGCTGTGATTGGCCAATTTAATACACTATTTCGTAAGCGAACAAATATACCTCATTTTTTTATCGACAAACGTAACGAAGGTCTATCCGTTATCATGAAAAGGCAATCACTAGGGACACTTGAGTACTTTATGGCGTCAAGTGGTTTCTGAAGTACCGTTTTCAAGTGTTTTCGGTGTTTGCCTGATGTCCGCAAATTCTTAGGCAGAAATTTTTGTCTAATGGCTACAAAATTTCCTTCGTCTAATCAATATTTCGCCTAATATCCTAGGGCCCGAAATGTAGAATGAGGTATAAGACATAGCTAGCTTTCTTAGCAACTGGGCCAAGATTTTTGAACTGAAGTTTTGAGTGTACTTAAGAAGTCTTTTTACATGAAAATAAAGTACGTGTAAAATGTACTGTTTTTTCAAACTGTTACATCTTTTATTTCTCTTGGTTATATCCGGGCGGAGTACTTTGGCAAAGAGAAAGTTGAGAACGTAAAATTTTCATTGTCCTAAATAGTTTTCTTATTCTACATTGAGTTTCGGGGTGCTCTAAACTTTGAGGAAAATGGGGTAGTTGGCGATGAACATAAATTGAAATGCTGAAAATGCTCTCAATTGTTTTTTTAAAAAAAATTTGATTGTGTTTTTTTTACGGTGATATAAAATTGGCAATCACTAGGGACACTTTAGTACTCTATGGAGTCAAGTGGATTCTGAAGTACCGTTTTCAAGTGTTCAAATCCGTATTCACCTAATGTCCACAAATCGTTATCTCAATGTTGTTTCTAATGGGTACAAAGAAATATCTTTCGTCTTATCAGATGTTCGCCTTATGCCATAGGCCCCGAAACATGTAATGAGGTAAAAGACATAGCCAACTTTCTTAGCCATTGCGCCAAGATTTTGAACTGAAGTTTTGAGGACATTAGAAATCAACTTAAAGTACTTAAAAGCCGTACTTCAAAATCCTCTGGACGCTGTAAAGTACTCAGGTGGCCGTAATAATTTTATATATAGAGATGAGTTAGTGAATTTTGTGAAAAAAAGCATTATTTTAATTGTTTTACATGAAAGTTACCGTGGAGAACATAAAATTTTCATTGCTTCATTCTAAATAGTTTAAAGCTATATTTGTTCGTGTGTGTGTGTGGGGGGGGGGAGGGGGGGTTGAGAAAAATGTTGCCATAGTTGGGCGGTGAACCGGAACTGATCTGTTGCAGTTGCTCATTATTTAAACAAGGATGCTCGTTAATGTGCGTTCGCACATGATGTTCGGACTGGAGCTCATCTACATTTTTGACTGGATTGTCAACCTAATGATGAGATAATTAATAATAGATTTTTCAGTTTAAAAAATTATCACTTAACCAAACTACTACTTGAATTACATAATACCGTGCCTCATTACAGCGCTCACAAGATCTGCCAGTATAAAGACTACGAGAAGAAAACACATAACAATATGTTTTAAAACTAAATATTCTAAAAATTTAGCGAATGTGCTAAAAGAGAAAAAGAAAGACAAATATTGATCACTCACAAAACTTTATGAAAACATACTGTCAAACAAACAAAACATCAGTTACAAGTTGATATCATTGAGAAAATAGTTTTTGGATTACAATGAATTGGATGGAACCCCTCAATGATGAGAATAAGTTAAAAGTTGACAATAACTACAAAAACTAACTGCTCAAAACTATCTGAATTGAGTAACATCATTCATTCAATCCTCAGTTAGATGCCTATGAGACCAGTCAGCATTTTACGACTACATTAGGAATTTAAAAGAGACAAAAACAGCAAATATAAAAAAATTTGAGCGAGAAGTGTCGAAGCCAATATAAAATATTTTTGCTGAAAATTTTTCTAATATCAAATAAATTTTTTAACAGCGGTGTGGTTTTTCTTTTTCAACAATACGACTTCAAAAAATCAACAAGTATGAAATACAATGAAACCACGAAATTTTTGAGAAAACCTGTTATATCAACGCCATTAAATTCAAAAGCTTTCAACGGAAGTCAAAAAATGCGCTAAGTTATGCCTCAAGGAGAAGGCAAGGATGTTTGTTAATCATAAGTTATCAGCAGGACATCACAATAAGTCTTGATTTTAAAAACAAGAACAAATACATGCAAAAACTGAAAATTCAGTAGAAAAGTGCGAGAAGAAAGTGTCGAAGCCATTTAAACAATAAATGGTTCTCTGAAAACCTTATCTATGATCCGTTTGACGGCTTCTCTAAGCCAATGGGAACTATCAATATTAGGATATTGTGATAAATTTCCAAAGGGGAACCGAAATTACAACAAAATGTCCAAAAAATGAAAACTCGTGGCATCGAAGTCATAAAACCAATGGTTAGAAGATAAAACCGCTAACCATATTTTAGTTGCAGTAGAAAAGAAGGAGGTCCTGTCTTTACTGAGACTGATTTACAGTTCACGAAAATAAGTTTACGAGTGGCTAATGTCCAAAAAAATACTAAAAAAATTATTTTTAAAGTCTTAAAGGCCATTAAATTCAAGAGCTTTCAACGGAAGTTGAGAATTACACTATATGCCTCGATGGTTTGCCTTGAAGACAAGGAGGTTTTTGTTCAATATGTCATCAATAGGACACCACAATAAGTCCTATGATTATGAAAACAACGACAAATACAGGCAAAAACAAAAAGAATCAGAAATGCGAGAAGAAAGTGTCGAAGCCATTTGAACTATAATCTTTTCTCTGAAAACTTTATCAATGATCCATTCGACGTATTTCCTCTGCCAATAGGAAATAGGAAATTTCAATATCAGGATAATGATTTACGATTTCAAAGGAACCAAAATTACAAAAAAAATCCTGTGGACGCTCTAAAGTACTCAGGTGGCCGTAACAATTTTATATATATATAGAGAGAGAGATGAATTAGTGAATTGTGTGAAAAAAGCATTATTTTAATTGTTTTAAATGAAAGTTACCGTGGAGAACATAAAACTGTCATTGCTTTGTTCTAAATAGTTTAAAGCTATGTTTGTTCGTGTGTGTGTGTGGGGGGGGGGGGGGGGGGAGGTTTGAGAAAAATGTTGGCATAGTTGGGCGGTGAACTTGAACTGATCTGTTGCAGGTGCTAATTATTTAAACAAGGATGCTCGTTAAGCTGCGTTTGCACCTGATGTTCGGACCCGAGCTCATCTACATTTTTGACTGGATTGTCAACCTAATGGTGAGATAATTAAAAATAGATTTTTGAGTTTAAAAAATTATCACAAACAATTTGCTACTTGAATTACATAATACCGTGCCTCATTACTGCGCTCACAAGATCTGCCATTATAAAGGCTACGAGAAGAAAACAAAGAACAAGATATTCTAAAACAAAAATTTAGCGAATGTGCTGAAAGAAGAGAAAAAGAAACACAAATATTGACCACTCACAAAACTTTATGAAAACACATACTGTCAAACAAACAAAACATCAGTTACAACTTGATATCAATGGCAAAATAGTTTTTGGATAACATTGAATTGGGTGGAACCCCTCAATGATGAGAATAAGTTAAAAGTTGACAAAAACTAAAAAAACTGAAAAGTATAAAAAAAATCATCGAAAACAAACAATATCGCAACCTTTAATACTATTCGCTATAAACTATCTGAATTGAGTAACATCGTTCATTCAATCCTCAGTTGGATTCCGATGAGACCAGTCAGCATTTTACGACTACATAAAGCATTTAAAAGAGGCAAAAACGGCAAATATTAAAAAAAAAACTGGCAAGAAGTGTCGAAGCCAATAAAAAGAAATTTTTGCTGAAAATTTTTCTAATATCAAATGAATTTTTTAACAGCAGTGTGGTTTTTCTTTTTTAAAAATACGACTTCAAAAAATCAACGAGTATGAACAAATATAATAAAACCACGAAATTTTTGAGAAAACCTGTTATATCAACGCCATTAATTTCAAAAGCTTTCAACGGAAGTCAAAAAATGCGCTAAGTTATGCCTCAAGGAGAAGGCAAGGATGTTTGTTAATCATAAGTTATCAGCAGGACATCACAATAAGTCTTGATTTTAAAAACAAGAACAAATACATGCAAAAACCAAAAGTTCAGTAGAAAAGTGCAAGAAAGTGTCGAAGCCATTTAAACCATAAATGGTTCTCTGAAAAGTTTATCTATGATCCATTTGACATCTTCTCTAAGCCAATGGGAACTATCAATATTAGGATATTGTGATAAATTTCCAAAGGGGAACCGAAATTACAACAAAATGTCCAAAAAATGAAAACTCGTGGCATCGAAGTCATAAAACCAATGGTTAGAAGATAAAACCGCTAACCATATTTTAGTTGCAGTAGAAAAGAAGGAGGTCCTGTCTTTAATGAGACTGATTTACAGTTCACGAAAATAAGTTTACGAGTGGCTAATGTCCAAAAAAATACTAAAAAAATTATTTTTAAAGTCTTAAAGGCCATTAAATTCAAGAGCTTTCAACGGAAGTTAAGAATTACACTATATGCCTCAATGGTATGCCTTGAAGACAGGGATGTATGTCATCAATAGGACACCACAATAAGTCCTATGATTATGAAAACAACGACAAATACAGGCAAAAACAAAAAGAATCAGAAATGCGAGAAGAAAGTGTCGAAGCCATTTGAACTATAATCTTTTCTCTGAAAACTTTATCAATGATCCATTGGACGTATTTCCTCTGCCAATAGGAAATAGGAAATTTCAATATCAGGATAATGAGTTACGATTTTAAAGGAACCAAAATTACAAAAAAATCTGAATTTTTTGGCATTATGAAAAATCGTTATCGAAGTCATAAAACCTTTTGTTAGCAGATAAAACCCACCTACCAGAATAATTTTGGTCGCAGTAAGAACGACATGGTTTCTGGCTTTACTGAGACTGACTTACTGTTCATTAAAATAAGTTTAATATCGGTTATTGATCAAAATAAATTTTCAAAAAATTATTTTAAGGCTCAACAGCCATTAGCTGTGCTCTCAAAGCACTTTATAGGTTTACCTAATGCACATTAGGAAGCCGATTGCACTATCAGTTAGCGAGTCTTTGCTAAAGGACTCCCAATTTTTAGCAAAATCAGAAAGAAAGCAAAATTTCATTGAAAATTGAAAACTCAGAGTCGTAGACAAAAAAATCATGAGCGATTCCTTAAAAACTAATATTTAGTTCATTGGGTATCATTTGACTGCAAATGAAGTTTGGCAATAACGGAACCTCGATATGAAAAGTGACTAGTCTCTATGTGACTAAAAAAACAATAATAAATAGGAAACGTTTTCTAAAAAAAAACAGCTCTCAATTTGAATTCAAGTGTTTTTTGATAGTAAACTTCCTCATGAGACCGGAACTAGCCTTTTTATCGCTCTATTGGTAACACAAAATTGATTCATTTTGTAGCATGAAATGTAATTTTGAAATGAAATGATTTTTACAGAAAAGCCATAATTTGAACAAAAATTACGCTAAAAGTAAACAAAATCATGCAAATATCACGTGTTCATACAAATTTTTAAACCTCGATAACTCCTCGAAAATTACGAAATTAAAAAAAATTAATTTCGAATTTTACGCTGAACAAGCTTTTTAGTAATACGACCCACATTTCTCTACGATGAATATATCGCTATATCGATTGACCGAAATTGTCTGAACAAAAAATAACCCATTTGAGTATATAGTTCCTCCCCCCACAAGTGGGTTCGGAACAATAAAGACTTTGTCTTTGTAAGCTGTTATCATGTGAAGACAATTTTCAGGGACACTTTTGTCCTTTACTGCATCGGGAGGTTTTTGAAGTGCGCTATTTCAATTCCTGCTCATTCTCAATTGTTCATTCTCGCCTAATGTTGAGGAAATTTTTGTTGAAATTTTTAGCCTGATGGCTTCGAAAATTAGCTTTGCCTATTCGAGTTTTCTAATATCCTACACCCCGTCAAAGATTCATTCACTGGTAATTTTATTTCAGTTTTGAGAATGAGTGATAGAATATGGTAAGAATCTTGCACTCCTTTACGACTTGCTTCTTTTGTTAGTGTTATGGGTGATGAGCAATAAAATAGTTTAACACCAGGAACGCAAACTAGTTATGCCTATTGAAGTATAGAGAACTTGGTTTGTCAGAAGCTACGCTGTGTAAGGATGACATAAGATTGAATGTTTTGTTTGTATGATTGCGTTGTCCATATTGAGAAAATTTCAAGCAAATTTGGGAGTCTCTGGGCATACGGATAAGAGTATACTGAATCATTACTGGTTGTTCGTACCGATACATTAGCTTTGCTATGCATCAGTACTGATATACAATGGTTAGTAACTCCTCGAAATTTCTTTATTCTACTACACTTTGAAGGAAAAGGCAGAGAAATTATGATTGTTTCACTTTTAACATCTACAGTAAAAGTGATGATTTCTGTTGAAAAATAGACTGACGGAAAAGTGGCGGATATGAGAGATAGTAGAGATATGAATAGTGAAGATGAAGATGACGTTCCTGATCTACTTCATGAGGAACAAAATGAGTCAAGAGAGGAGGTTCCAGAGAAGGTCCCTGTTACCATAGTCACTGGGTTCCTAGGTGAGTGATGTGTACGGTTAATGCTACCCAGTGAAGCGAAAACTGAAACACATTGACAGGTCTTGCAAGATCTTATTTGTATAGGTTCAACTTATATATAACTATAGGTATCAAGAGCTTGACAATGAAAGTTTTCTTGATTATCATGATACGTTCTTCGAGTTGTTAATCGTTAACTCGGGAAGCTATTGCTTGATTTACGCCAATAATCAGAATGATTCATGAAAACGTGGAGCATTGAGATTGAAGTATAGTTCATGGGAATATGATGAAGTCAGTGAGAAGATGTAAGTCAGAATTTCAAAGTGACTTTATATAATCTAAGCTAGTAAGCTTACTGGAAACACTCTGCTAGTTTAAAACTTGGCACGTAAAGTTTGACACTTGCATAGATCTGGAATTTGCGCTTGAGTAATTTCAAGCTATCATAAAGGGATGACACGGCAACGAAAAGAGTAGTTGGAATTGATCTGTAAGTTTTGCATAATAAAACAACCGATAAAAACGGAAAACGATAATTTCCAACAAAATTTTGTTTTTTTTTGCTTTTTTTGCCATCTTGTTAATTGCTCTCGAACAAAGTTCAAAGCAATTATTGTCAACGTGTGTCTTTTTACGATTCGAAGCGGAGTATTGGAGAAGTGTCTTTGTTTTTAATCAATTTTATTTGAGTGAATTTTGAAGCGAGAAGTGAAAAGTGTGAAAGTTTGGTGTGGTTTGATTGTTCAAATGTGGAGAGTGAAGGGAAAAGTGTTTTTAGTCCGCTGTTTTTTTTGAGAGAGAAATTGAGTTGTGATTGATTGAGAAATTGATCACGTGCGGCTTTTTAAAAGCAGTTTAATTTCTAGTTCTTCACTTTTCAGTTGGTTTTTGTCTCGAATATCTGAGCTAGTAAAGTTGAATTGGGAATCTTTGTTAACCATATGAAGCAAATATTAGACTTTTAGATTCATTCAATTTTCAGCTGTTTTGCCATTCTGTCCCTTTGGACGCGTTTAAACAGTTTTTATAATCTTCTTTCTTATAGCATATGGGGACCTGAGTGGTGACTATTGTTCTAGTGATTTCTATGATCTCTCTTTGACTGATATTATTTTTGAATTAGTTTGTTAAAAATGGAGTATTTTAATCGCATGTTGGCCCATGTTCATCTGTTTTTTCGACTATATCCTGATTTTCAATCTTCCTGATCTTTTTCATTGACCACTTCAAATTTGCTAAGAAGTGACACTTCAAATTTATACAGAGAACTTTGCGCTAAAATTTGTACTTTTTCAGGTTCTTGGGGTTTCCTTTTTCAATTGTTGTTTAGTACGTCTCAGAAGGGATTTGGTGGCTTTTTAATGAAAAACAACAATTTTCTCTGGGTTTTTTCAGAATAGTTGTGAAGTACACATTTGGCCTTTCTTACGGATTCTTGTTAAAATTTTTTAGTTGATTATTTGTCGATTATTGAATAAAAACTATTTTTATTGCGTATTATTTTCCAAATAGTTTTTTTTTTGCATTCGAAAAATGTGAAGACACTTTTTTCTGATATTTGATCATTTTTTAAAATCAGATTTGGCTTTTCTCGTGTTTTTTTCAATGTTATTGTTTCAAAATGTAAATAATTGGAGGTTCAGTTTTTTTAGTGACTTGTTGGCCTGGAACTTAGTGATTAAATAATTAGAGTTGATTCCGGAGTCTGTCGACTATGTTCCTTAAACAAAATTTTTGCTTGACAGTTTTCTGCTAGAGCATTACTTCGATTTCAGCTTATGTTTGATTTTTTATCTTTTTTGAGTGAGTTGAGTTGCGGGCATTCAGAAATTAAGCGTCTTGCTAAAATGAAACCGTTTGTGAGCGATTTTCTCGTATCGAGCGTAGCAGTGTGGATAAGACCCCGACTCTTATTTGATTGATCGCGGTTGGAACCCCTCCCTAGTCAGAAGTTTTTGCACCATAAGTTTCTCTAGCTTACGCTTCTTTCTAAATTGTTTGCTTCATCAGTCGTTTGAGAATAATTTTTCCGACGTTAGGTGGCCTTTTGTTGGTATGTAGCTGTTGTATTAAACTAGTCGCACTAATTATGAGTAATTTCACTCCTTTGATATAATATTCGATTGCTGAAATGAATTCAAAAATTCTGTTGGCTAAACTTTGAAATGTATTTGAGCGTTGGAAGAATGGAAAAGCAATTGGTTAAATAAAAAGTCAAGAGCGCTCTTTTAGAATAGTTCGGAATAACACGAATGGCGAGATATGTGCATGTACACGTATGTGCATACGAATAACACAAATTGTGATATATATATATATATATATATATATATATATATATATATATATCTGCCCAGAGCCGAGATTTTGTTAAGTGTTTTGCTTGAGTAACTAAACCAGCGCTGATAATGCGATGAGGTATAAATCTTGATAGCTGTCAAACTTTTTTAGGCGTCTAAACTGCAACTGATCAATTTTCCCTAATTGTTGAGACGCGAACATTTCATAGCAGTAGCAGTTCTGGGTGAAAACCTTGGTCGATTTTTGGAAGACTCGAAAATCAGATGATGGATCGATAAAATTTCGCCTGTTTTGAGCAAAATTGTATGACTTGGGAAGCGACTTCAGGTTTAGATATTAGTATATGCTGTGTTACTTACCCTTGTTACTTACTTTTGACTATTTTTTTAGGTTGAAGAATTCATAACATAAAACTTTAATTTTACAAAAAAAAATGTTACTTTATCAGTTTCATAGAAAATAAAGTTAAAAGTATTCATCAGACACAAACAGAAAACAAAAACTTTAAATCCTACTCACGGGTTCTCTTTCTTCCGTTTAATTACTATATTAAGTTTTTTCATTTTTAAGTTTGTTTTGTAGTTCAAAATTGTAAAAGGAAAAACATTTTTTTTTGTTTTTGTGTGGTCATTAAGTTTTTATTTCAAAAAGTTAAAAGCTAATAGTTGTTCTGTTTTTTTGACCGACACTGGATGCAGTTGAACAACTGTGACTCTTGATTTAAAAGAAGACTATCAGAAACAATTTTTCTAGAGAATGAAGAAAAGAGACCATTTTGAGCGCATACGTAAGATCTCAGTTTCGAATTTTCAGGGTTCAATAATAGATATCTTACCATTTAACCATTAGTTTTAAATGTTTCTTCAATTAATAACGAAGTTATGCGAAACTGTTTGAGATCAAAGAAAAATTCATATCTTTTCAGAGCTTTTTTCTTGCAATAAGAGGCAACTCCAAAGACATTCGCGGTCATATTTTTTGTATGATCTCGATAGAAGTTTTTTATATTGATGAGATTAGTTGAAACCTCTATGTGAATGAAAATTTACAGTCAAATCACTGGCATTTTTTGTCCAGCTCCAAAAGGGAACATGTTGGCAGGAAAAAAATTTAACTGAATTTAATCAGAGTGAAAAGATTTAGTTCACGAATTCTAATCCCAACTTACAATCAATGATTTTGAAACAATAAATTCTTTGTGGAAGTATCAGTAGTTTTTATACTATTGTAATGTTATCATAACCAACCTAAATGAAATATTTTTAGTTACTGTATATTTATCAGGTTTGATTGTTTAGGTTATTAAAACTAGAAAGTGGTTTGTTATATCTATCAGAGCAATATTAGCTCTCCTGAACTGTTGGCTATTGTGGCTATGTTTACATTATTTGATCAACTTGAGACGTATGTTTGAACAATCTGTGCGCGTACAATTTCGCGCCAGTCGTCTTGTCAGGGCAACTCGCTAAAATCATCAAGCAGCAAAAGATGAGCCGTCATTTGTTTCAACTGCTTAAGAACGTACTTGAGATATTTAGGAAATTGATTTTTAAAGTGTTGCTACTACAGCTTGCTGTCTTTTTGATTCACAGCTTCAGTAACGGGTTAGATCATAATTGAAATAAGCACGTATAATTTTTAGAAAGGCAGAGCTTCAGAGTGCCAGATTTTAGAATGCCAGATCTTCCTTTAGACAGTGCCAGAACTCAAAAGTGCTCAAAAATGTAAGAACGTGCTTTTCGTTTGAAATTGAATGTACCGTTGTCAAATACAGCTCCGCTAAATAAGCACATGTTAGGGATTTCCATCTTCTCCAAAGGTACTCCAACCATTGAAGTTCCTTACAAGTCGTTTTTGCAATTGTTGTATCCTCGTCTGCCATTCTTTATAGAGGAAATTTAATCGTTTTCTATTATTTGAAAAAGAAACAAAGACAATTGGATAATTTAAAATGATTCAAATATCAAAAATAGTTCCGAAGAGTTTCACCAGGAAAAGAAAAGGGATGATTGTCTGCAGAAGTGATCTTACTGTTTGCAAAAATAGGATCTGTTCGGTTCCCCCAAAACACCTACGATCTAGCCTCCAAAGAGGTGTTTAGCATGAGAGTGCAATTATATTGTGGGTGTAACTTTAAGCACGAATTGGATGGGGGTGTTGAAGGTTATATTCTTTTCGCAATCAAAAATTATAATCATTTGTGCAAGTAAAATTTTTTGACTGAACTTGCGCAACTCGGTTTTCAAAATAGTGACTCGGTTAAATCACTTCGAAACTTATATGAGAGGGTAACATTTAGCTTTTGAGCGCTTACTTAAGATCAGAAAATATCGGTTTCCTTTATGCAAGGTTCAGTGATTTCTCACCAATTATAGATTTAAGCTATAAATGTTTCTTCATCTTTCAAAATCTCTCAAAATCCATATATTTGGGTCCTTCCCATTATACCCCCCCCCATTTTAGTGGTGATATAACGTATAGCCCCCATCATGGTGAACGTACCATAATGGCAGGCTATAATTTCGTGTGGGAGGGGGGCTATAATGGGAAAGACTCGTGTTTTTATAGTATCATGTAGACTCTGTTTAGATTTCATTAAAAAGAGAAAAAATGATTGGAAAAGGGAAGAAAAGATATACTTAATTTTTCCCATTTTCTACAATTTTCTATCGTTTTTTTTAGTTGTGCTTATTTCTCAACTATAGATTCTTATTCTGTCTCGGGGTAGGCGTGTTTAGCAACTATTCACACATATTTCAAAGGAAATAAATCATTTATTTGGAACTTTACTTTTTGTCTTCTCAGGTGCGGGGAAAACTACTCTGCTGGACTATGTGTTGCAATCCGATCATGGCAAGAGAATCGCAGTAGTGATGAACGAATTCGGTGAAGGTAACTAACAAACTTTTGACCATTGGAGAACTACAAGTATTTCAACACCATCGCTTTGTTTAAAGTGGCGAGGTAATGCGATCACTTCTTTTTTTTGTAGAATGCATATTATTGAAACGAGTCAATCTTATCACTTATTCTATTTTTTCCTGTTTTTCCACTTGGGTAAAATGTTTCGAAGTTAGTGCAATATGCGTTTTTCAATTTTGCCGCCTAATCGTAACTTTAAATAAATGCAAATAGTTGCGTGTTTGTTAAGGTCTTGTTCGATTTTCAATATTTTGAAGCATACGATCATTACTGCAATCAAAAGCTCAAATAATTTTTATCATTTCTTGATAGGAATTTCTTGATAAAAAATCAATTGAGCTGATGGTTTTTGCTGAGACGTTAGTATATAGAATTGGACCTATCTGAATGTGACGTCACGTCATATGATATGTAATAACAACAGCGTTTTAAGAATCAAAGCGTGATGTTTATGGGAGAGTGAGTTTGTGTTGTCAGGAACGGAGGCTGAGAAGGAGAGCATTGGGGTGAATGCTGCTGGAGTGGAAGAGTGGCTGGAACTGAACAACGGATGCCTCTGCTGTACTGTCAAGTATGTATCCTATCCTTCCTATAAGCGTTAAGTTTCCTCATGTTTAAGGGGGCATCTCGAAGCACTCTTCAAAAAAATGAAACTTTGTTCATCACATCCTTTCTCTAGTTTGACCATCCGATTAGGCATGTATCGTAATCAAAAAGCAATTGTTCCTTTGAAGGTTTAACTATTTGGTCTTATTTGATTTGGTGGAAGCACAAGAGGAAAACTGCCGCTGTCTGCTTCCCAGCTCCCCGTTACAATGAAGAAGCACGTCGGGGTGATGATTGGTGCGGGAATTGACTTGTCTTCTCTTTTCTTTCAAAAGTTGTGTGTATAACCTTTCGATGTGGTTGTTGTGTATTTATTCTTTCACTGTGGATAAGATCTTGTAAGCGTACACTCCTGGTTGATCCTTCTAGCCTTTGTGTTCCTTATTGCTCTGCGTTTCCCATCACCTCCGAATGATATGCATTCGGGCAAGTTGCGCATCCCTCGCGGAGTCCCGTCAAAGGAATCCACACCTCGGTCTTTCTAGGCAGGATCCCTCACGTCGCCTTATCCCATATATTGTGTTCGCATGCAAAGCTATCACCACTCAACGTTGATTCTGGCATCTCCAGTTTGGACAGCAAATCCAACAATGTCGGCTTATTATCGCTGAATTGAATTAACTGGAATTTAATTGAATTGGGTTTGATGATTAATTACAAACAAAAGTGTGGAATTAAAAATATATAGTTACTCTAACACGGATAAAAACATTTCTCTTCAAGTGGTTACCATCTGATGAATGTTCAGAGATATGAGAAACCGCTACCTCCTGCTGGTCTTCTTGTTGTTCCTTTCCGTTTCCGTTTGGGATTTGTGCCTCATTTAGTTGTTGTTGTTGTAGCTGTAGAAAGAAAGAAGTAATTTCTCCAGATTTAAATGAATGTATCAAATCAATATACTAACTCAATAATAACTTTATCAAGAGACCCGGAGAGGACAGACAACGGGACAACACATTCCACAAGATTTTGCCCTTCTAATACCATTTTACAGCCTTAAACAAATTTAAATAACTAATAAAAAATAATAAATTTTTTTGTTTTATTTTTTCAATTTTAAACAGAAAAGGGTGCTTGTAGGTGTTTTTTCCTTTAGCTACCACCTCCCCCAACCTCCTGGTGTATTAGGTGAAACAATTACTGGATCTTTTTTTAATTTTTCAAAGTTTTTTTTTCGGTGATTTACAATTTTTTTTTAGAAAAATGTCCATATCTCGCGTTCTATTAATGCTACGGGGGTCATTTTTTCCACAGAAAAGCCAATCCTATTTGGGTACTCCTTTAGCATGTAGCCAAGGGGTATGGAAAAGGTTCAAGCTTATAGCCGGAAAATGTGTTTTACCAATTCTTGATTAATTAGTATATAACCTTCTTTTAATTTATGATAAAATAAGTTAATCTCTCTTGCTATATTTCCCGTCATTGTATCAAACAGACCTTGCCTAGCTAGAATGTTGAATAGTTTAACAGCATGATATCTAACAGAACATCTTTCAAATTTAGTCTTACACAAAGGTTCATTTAAAAGGCGGAGAGAGTGGCTTCTGGTATTTCTTGGCTTTTCAAAGCTAAGAAAATTATTTAAAAAGTTTTCCGAATGCAATTGTTCAATGATCTTAGAACGAACTTCAAGAGTTCATAAATGTGTAGTTCATACACAGTTAGTATTCTATTCTTCACGAATATGTCTTCTGAGTGATCAAAACGTTTACGGAAACCAATGAATTTTTAAATTTTTTTCTGAAGGATATGTATTTTTTGTAAAATAGAAAACGATGTACAGCCGTATACTAAAACTCCATATTGTATGATGAGATTAATGTTGCTTTTATATTATTGTAATAATTGTTGTCTGGGAACAAAATGCCTTAACTTAGAAATTATTCCACACTGTTTTCCGAGTCTCTTTTTAACATATTCAACATGGGAAACAAAGGAAAGTTTCGAGTCCAATCGAACTCCCAGATATTTGTAAATGGGTTAAGTTCCCAGAACTCCCAGATATTTGTAAATGGGTTACATAGATTAAGTTGAACAGTCTTCTCTAGGTTTAGAGACAACTTGTTGGCTACCAGCTAACTGCTTATATCTGATAAATCAGAATCATTTTTACTTTTAATCAGGCCCAAAGATGATATATTTGTGTCATCAGCAAAGAGAATAATTTCAGTATGCTTGCAGCAGTTCGGTAAGTCATTGATGTAAATTATGAACAAAAGAGGACCTAAAATGGACCCTTGTGGAACACCGCATTCAACTTTACACCAATTTGAACATTTGCTATTTACTTCAACTGTTTGATATCGATTGGCTAAATATGACTCGAACCAGCTGTAGCATTTGTCTACGACACCATAGCGTTTAAGTTGAAGCAGTAAATTTTTGTGATCTATCGTATCAAAAGCTTTGCGAAGGTCGAGGAAAAAGCTTTCAAGGTCAATATTTCTATTTTTTTTCCGAATTTTTTCAGTGAACACTACCAATGCATCAATGGTGCTATGTTTTTTCCTGAAACCAAACTGCTGACTGGTAAATAATGAGAGCTTTTCGAAGTAAACATAGAGCCTTTTAAACATAATACGTTCAAATACTTTACTCCATATTGATAGTATTGAAATGGACCGATAATTATTTACATCAGTTTTATCTCGTTCTTTGTGCAGGAGAACAACATTCGCTCTGGCTAAAAGCTTGGGAAGCACAGCATGACCAAAAGAGAGATTGATCAAGTGCGTTAAGTAAGGAACTGGTTCATCAGAAGTTACCTTCACAACGCTATTACCTATACTGTCCACTCCTGATGATAATTTATTATCCATATCAGTTATTACTTTCATGACTTCATCATCACTGGCTTTATATAAGTGCTTTGAAGTGTTTCTCGTTGAAATATGTTTTATTGGGGCCACGGGTAATTTTTTGAGATGTTTTTGCCAATGTTTGCGAAGTAATCATTGAAAGCGTTGGCTATTTTTTCAGTACTAGGGTTCTTCTCACCTAGAGAGGAAAGAAATGGAGCTTTTCTGCTGCAAACACCTTTTCCTGGGAGATCATTTAAGAGCTTATACATTTGTCTTGAGTCTCCTATACATGCTTTAAAATTATTGGCGTAAAACTCTTTTTTCGAACTCTTCACCAGATTTTAAAATTTTTTCTCAACCTTTGAAACTTTTTTAGATAAACCTCTTGCCGAGTTTGTTTGAACTTACAATGAGCTGCATTTTTTTTATGCCAAAGGTTTTTGATCTCATTACAATAACATTTCTGGACTTTGGATAACTTTGAGCCATAGGTTCTCAGTGGGGAAAATTTATCAGTTATCTCAAGAAACAGATAATTGAAATTTTTAAAGGCTGCATCAGCATCATCGCACTCTAATATAAGCGATTTGTTTTTGCTCAGATGGTCTCTAAGACTGGATTTATGGAGCATCATTTGAGAGGGTGGTTTGAGAAAAGACGTATCACGATAAGTATAGTTTGTATTTTCAACATTTTTACCAAACCAACGAATTGTAACCGAATAGTGATCAGCGAAGTTTTGATGTTCCAATACTGATAAATGTCTCAGATATGTTTTGGCACAATATGTGGTCAATACAGGTTGCTGAATTATTAGTGACCCTTGTAGGAGGCGATTTAAAAATTTCAAAACCATTTGAATCAATTATATTCAGATAGTTGGAGGCTAATAGAATCTCAGAGGAGATATCAATGTTAAAATCTCCGCAAATTATAGTAGATAAACTGCGGGAACTTTTTGTCTCCAAATAACAGTCAAGCTTTTCAATGAACTCCGTTTTATTAGTTCTCGGTGGGTTGTAGATAACAATGATTTTAAAGATATCACCGTTTTTGCCAATTTCAACGGATAATGCTTCATCGAATGGGGTCTGAAAGTTTTTTATGAGGTCGAAGTCATTACGAATTTATCATTACGCCACCGCCTCTAGTGGTACGACTTTTTGTTATTTCTTGATTATAACCGTGTATTAGGAAAGTTTTCGGGTCGTCGTTTTCATTTAACCATGTTTCAGTTATACAAATTATAGCTGGAGGAGACTCAAGACCTAATACAAGTGATTCTAAGCTGTCCAGGTTCTTTTTAAGTGATCGAACGTTAATATTCATTATCAGTTTTTCATCAATATGGCAAGAAATTTTACTCAGTTTTATCACTCCGAACATTTTGATCTTTATCATTAGCATTATCAATAGCATCATTGGTTTCATCATTAGCCCCATTATTGTCGTTTAAGGCTCTAACAAGCGCAGGAACTAAAGCGGTTATAAGACTGTTAACTACTGGGTCCGGATCGTCATTTTCATCTAGAGGAGACAATTGTAGTCGCTTCCGTTTAACACTTTGCGATACGGCAGTTGTCGGCTTTCGGAAGAGCAGTGGCATTTGTTTTGGTGTCTCAATAGTCTTTGCCTTTACAGATTCGTCAATAACTGGTCTTCGCAATAGAATGGGAGGATGTTGGTTCTGTAAGGAAAACTGCTTGAGCTCATAAATGGATGTCACTTTTACAGCATCATTATTCGGCAGATTTTGATTGTATGCGTAAATATCTTGTCTTCGCGTAAAACATAGCAGACCTAATTGTTTAGCTTTGCTTCACAATTCTCGATCTCGAGGCACCAGACATTCTTCAACTGTGACTGGTTTATTAAGGGAATTTGTAACTCCTTTAAGCCAAGATCTTCTCCAAATTATGTCTCGATCAGCATGGTAGATGAATTTTACAATCACCGGAGTGCCAGGATTTTGACTTAAAGGATGACATGCTGCAAATCGAGAGGGGTTGAAATTAATTTGAAAGATGTCATTGAATAGTTATATTATGCTTGTCAACGCATCTCCTCTGTCGTTCAGGTTAGAGAAGATAAGGCATAGTTTCCTGGAGTATTGTTCAAGCTCAACCACTCGTTCATCTTTTTTGTGAAGGACGTTTGTGTTGTTGTTAATTTGTTCTCGGATATAGCTCTGACCATGGCGCAGTTTCTTCAACTCTTCGTCTTGTTTCTGAATTAGTCCCATCATTTTCCACAAATGTGGTTTGATATGAGTGCTATCGTCAACTGCTTCCACTTCCTCCGTTAGGGATTCAACATCAAAACATTCCATGACAGAGTCTTCGTTATGTGAATCAAACTCCATTTGCCTTCTCCGAAACTATTTAATAACTTTATCACAACAATTAGGCTGTCGCATAGAGCTGCAATTTGCAGGTAGTTGTGGCGGGATACCGGCGCTTATTACCGTTGGCGCTTATTACCGTTTTCAACTAGTACCCTAGTTGCATTTGTATCATAATGAAAATAGATATATTAGTAGTAGTGTGACTGCCTATCCACAACTTGCATGTAAGGCGGCGAACTTTCTGCATCTAGGCCATGGTGAATGACATGTGGTCCCGGGGATAGGGGACCAGGAGGTGTATCGTCAACATCAGGGGAAATGGGCAAGGAAGGCGGATTATTCTGTGCAGTGTGGTCATGTAGGACTGATGGTATTAAGTCCAGCCATCTGGCTACCTCTACTGGTCTTTCCCACAGGTCAATCAGTTTTTGTTCCGTGGTGTTCTTACTGCAGTTGAAAATGTGGTTGACATCGTGTGGTGCTACATCACATATGGGACAGCGGTTATCACAAATCCTACTCAAGTAAGAGTTTAACAGGGGAGTATCCAGTTCTCAGTTGTGCTAATCGGATAAGTGCAATTCGTGGCAGCGTTTGTTCTATCTTTGGTAGAGGTGTACCTACTTTCTTGTTGTCTTTGTTCAACTGAGTATGGACCGTGTGGCGGTGGTTACTTTTAAGCGCATTTTTGTATGTTTTGAAATTTAATCGCTCTTTATTATTTTTGTGTTGCTTCACGCGGTCCCAATAAGTATCATTTAGTGTCGGTTTGTTGAGACGAAAACTGGTGGAAGAGGCTAATTTGTGATCAGCACGATGGCTCTGATAACTGACGGCTAGAAATTGCTCTGCTAACATTTCTGTGTCAGCTTTAACAGGCAGGATTTCACCCTCATTTTGTAGGCCATTGGTGTCAGACATTTTTACACAGCCAGTAATTTTGCGATGAGCAATGTTCTGTTGTGTTTGAAAGGTGGCTCCAGTTTGTATTGCTGATTGTGGAAGCCTAAATAGGAGCACCGTAGTTCAAGATGATCAAACCGGTAGCTGTAGCTTTGTAGTTCACTGAGATTGCCTATTTTGTGCAGCCCAGTGGCTACCAGCTTTCTTTTTCTTTCAGAACGTTATTGCGCTTTTGTAGTTACTCTTTGGTGCTCCTTACAAGTTCTCGAAAATTGATCATACTATCGAAGATGACACCAAGTACTTTAGCTTCGGACTTTACTGGTATTGGTGAATTGTTGATAGTGATGTGATGTGTCCTTGCTCCAGGTTGTGAAGACAATTGCACTTCATTTCTAATCTGATAACTTAAGCTTTCTTGATTCTAGCCAGTCGTGTAAAATTTTTAGGCAGTGAGTTATCATGTCACTCACTGCTTTTTCAACGTGTAGGTGAGATGTAGTTAAAGTTATGTCATCGGCGTAAGTCGTGATGTTGATATCTTTAGGGGGGTAAAGGCAGCTTGCTCATGTGGATTTTGAAGAGCCTTGGTGATAATACACCACTTTGAAGGACACCTTGTTTGACTTTTCTCCTCTGATTTTTTTTGTTATTTTCTACGTAAGAAAACCTGCCCTGTAAGTATGATGCGACACATCTTTTTGTGGTATTTAGTAGTGGCGCCTCGAGTATGTCTCTAAGAAGCAGGTTGTGATCAACCGTGTGGAAAGCGGCGATGAGACCTTAGGCTACTAGTAGAGTACCGTTGCATGGTTTGTTTTGATTGGGGCCTTGTTTTATATCGTTGGTGACAATATTGAGAGCTGTCGATGCGGAGTGCTCAGGTCTAGAGCCGTGCTGATGTTTTTTTGGATATTCTATAAAGTCACTTCTTGTGTTCTTGTGTTAATTCTGCAATGGGTGAGATGATATCAATTGGTCTAAAGATTCGCGAATGGGTTTACTGGCGTTTGTAGGGTTATAACCTTGCCCACTTTCCAGATGTACAGGATTTTTGCACTGTTTACAGAAAGGTTTCTTGTCAGTGAGTGCTAGTGTGCCTAGATGGTGTAGGTGGATTGGCGCTATGTAACAAAAGAAGACAATAAATGGTGTGCTGATTTGGCATGAAACATCACTTTATGTAATTAACGCACAGATTGAACTGTCCTAGAGTCACATTGTATGGTAACAAAGTTTGCTTTTCGAATAGTTCGAGTTTTTCACGGATTGCGGCACAGTTATTGGGATGTACCAATGGAGCTGAATTTCTCCCTGAAGCCGACGGTACTCCGTGGTAAAATCTGGTTTGAATTTAGAGATCCAAGACAACTCGATCATGATGGAGGACAATACTGCGTTCTTGGTGTTTGGTGGCAAGAACTGCAAGATCCTCACAGCGTTTTCTTATCCATACTATGTGATAAGATCTGATTTGAAGTTATAGGAGGAAAACGTCTGTTGGTCACTGTGGAAGGGAATTATCCGTTTTTTGTATATAGAGGCAAGAAGTGCACGCCACTCACAGTATTTCCATGTCCATATCAGGCTGGCGATCTCAAGTTGTACCTAATTAATGACTTTCTGACTGTGCCCCGTTGACCTTTGCCTCATATCGACTGCTGGACATTTTACGTACACTTTAAGAATAACACACTGTGCTGTGAATATCGTTTGAACTGTTTTGAACAAAATATAGTTTCTTGATCCAAATTTGATCTCAGCATTTAAAAAAATTTTCTTCCCTTTTTGTTAGGCTATCTGGACTGCATGTCTTGGAAACTATCACACCTATTATTGCAGGCCGTTTTATGTGCCCTGGTTTCTTTGTTTTTATTTGCACTGTACGTGCCATCACTCGCCAGTATATACCTTGAGTAGAAGCTTGATGTATTTGCTTTGTGGTTGCCTAACTGTAAACCCACGTGCCCGTTTCTGAAATCTGAAAAAAGAAATGTATTGAAACAAGATATCAACAAACTAACTTTCAGTCGGCTCTTTTAGTCTTAATTGAGATACATTCTGATTCAAATTTTGCTATTGTTGTGGGCCCCGACTTGAAGCGAAAGATGAGTTTCTCTGAAGCTTTCTATAGAAACTCAGAATGAATAAAGTTTGTAGCAAAAGATGACAATAATTGGTGTGCTAATTTGGCATGAAACATCACTTCGTGTATTTAACGCACAGATCGAACTGTCCTGGAGTCACATTGTATGGTAACAGAGTTGGCTTTTTGGGGTAGTTTGAAATTATCACGGATTGCAGCACGGTTATTAAGTTGGGATGTACCAAGTGAGCTTAATTTCTCCCGAAGCTGGCGGTACTCTCTGTGATGTGATGTGATTCGAAGTTAGAGGCGCAAGACGGATGTCGTTCAACTTGGAAGCCAATTATGTGTTCTATGTATGTGTGGCGGAAAGAACTCTGGGCCCTTAACAGCGTTTTCGTATCCATATCAGGCAGGTGACGTCAATTTGTTCCGAATCAATGATTTTCTTTTTGTGCCCTGCTGACCTTTGCTTCATGTTGAGTACTGGACGTTCCGGTTACAATTCAAAGATAACACACTCTGTGCTATGAATATCATCTGAACTTTTATGATCAATTGCGCTAATCGGAAATTCTGACTTTTGGGCGTTGGTGAAACAGCATCAATTTTCATTTCCTTGGTCTACTCTTTGAACAGTCGGCGCTTTGCATGCTTGCATTTTTTCACTGTTGTTAGAGCGAGTTTTTGTTCCCTCGAGATCAGGTTTCTGTTGCACCTGACTTGCCTCATTTCAAAAATCGAAAGGGCAGCTTTTGGAGACACTCCAAAATATAGTTTCTTGATCAAAATTCTATATCTCCACATTTAAAAGAGAATTTTCTTCTGTTTTTGTGAGGCTATCTGGACTGCATATCTTGGATGCTATCGCACTTATTGTTGCAGGCAATTTTATGTACCCTGGTTTCCCTGTTTTTATTTGCCTTGTACGTGCCATCACTTGCCAGTATTTACGTTGAGTGGACGCGTGATGTTTGCTTTGTGGTTACTTAATTCTAAACCCACGTGCTCGTTTCGGAAATCTGAAAAAAGAAAAGTATTGAAACAAGATATCAACAAACTAACTTTCAGTCGGCTCTTTTAGTCTTAATTGAGGTACATTCTGATTCAAATTTTGCTAATGTTGTGGGCCCCGACTTGAAGCGAAAGATGAGTTTCTCTGAAGCTTTCTATAGAAACTCAGAATGAATAAAGTCTGTAACAAAAGATGACAATAATTGGTGTGCTAATTTGGCATGAAACATCACTTCGTGTATTTAACGCACAGATCGAACTGTCCTTGAGTCACATTGTATGGTAACAAAGTTTGCTTTTATGTAGTTTGAAATTATCACGGATTGCAGCACGGTTATTGAGTTGGGATGTATCAAGTGAGCTGAATTTCTCCCGAAGCTGGCGGTACTCTCTGTGATGTGATGTGATTCGAAGTTAGAGGCGCAAGACGGATGTCATTCAACTTGGAAGCCAATTATGCGTTCTATGTATGTGTGGCGGAAAGAACTCTGGGCCCTTAACAGCGTTTTCGTATCCATATCAGGCAGGTGACGTCAATTTGTTCCGAATCAATGAACTTCTTTTTGTGCCCTGCTGACCTTTGCTTCATATTTAGTACTGGACGTTCCGGTTACAATTCAAAGGTAACACACTCTGTGCTATGAATATCATCTGAACTGTTAAGATCAATTGCGCTAATCGGAAATTCTGACTTTTGGGCGTTGGTGAAACAGCATCAATTTTCATTTCCTTGGTCTACTCTTTGAACAGTCGGCGCTTTGCATGCTTGCATTTTTTCACTGTTGTTAGAGCGAGTTTTTGTTCTCTCGAGATCAGGTTTCTGGTTACACCTGACTTGCCTCAATTCAAAAATCGAAAGGGCAGCTTTTGGAGACACTCCAAAATATAGTTGTTTCTTGATCAAAATTCTATATCTCAACTTTTAAAAAGAGAATTTGCTTCTGTTTTTGTTAGGCTATCTGGACTGCATGTCTTGGATGCTATCGCACTTATTGTTGCAGGCAATTTTATGTACCCTGGTTTCCCTGTTTTTATTTGCCTTGTACGTGCCATCACTTGCCAGTATTTACGTTGAGCAGACGCGTGATGTGTTTGCTTGGTGGTTACTTAACTCTAAACCCACGTGCTCGTTTCGGAAATCCGAAAAAAGAAAAGTATTGAAACAAGATATCAACAAACTAACTTTCAGTCGGCTCTTTTAGTCTTAATTGATATACATTCTGATTCAAATTTTGCTAATGTTGTGGGCCCCGACTTGAAGCGAAAGATGAGTTTCTCTGAAGTTTTCTATAGAAACTCAGAATGAATAAAGTCTGTAACAAAAGATGACAATAATTGGTCTGCTAATTTGGCATGAAACATCACTTCGTGTATTTAACGCACAGATCGAACTGTCCTAGAGTCACATTGTATGGTAACAAAGTTTGCTTTTCGGTAGTTTGAAATTATCACGGATTGCAGCACGGTTATTGAGTTTGGATGTACCAAGTAAGCTGAATTTCTCCCGAAGCTGGGGGTACTCTCTGTGATGTGATTCGAATTTAGAGGCGCAAGACGGATGTCATTCAACGTGGAAGCCAATTATGCGTTATGTATGTGTGGCGGAAAGAACTCTGGGCCCTTAACACTGTTTTCGTATCCATAGCAGGCCGGTGACGTCAATTTGTTCCGAATCAATGAACTTCTTTTTGTGCCCTGCTGACCTTTGCTTCATGTTGAGTACTGGACGTTCCGGTTACAATTCAGAGGTAACACACTCTGTGCTATGAATATCATCTGAACTGTTAAGATCAATTGCGCTAATCGGAAATTCTGACTTTTGGGCGTTGGTGAAACAGCATCATTTTTCATTTCCTTGGTCTACTCTTTGAACAGTCGGCGCTTTGCATGCTTGCATTTTTTCACTGTTGTTAGAGCGAGTTTTTGTTCTCTCGAGATCAGGTTTCTGTTGCACCTGACTTGCCTCATTTCAAAAATCGAAAGGGCAGCTTTTGGAGACACTCCAAAATATAGTTTCTTGATCAAAATTCTATATCTCCACATTTAAAAGAGAATTTTCTTCTGTTTTTGTGAGGCTATCTGGACTGCATGTCTTGGATGCTATCGCACTTATTGTTGCAGGCAATTTTATGTACCCTGGTTTCCCTGTTTTTATTTGCCTTATACGTGCCCTCACTTGCCAGTATTTACGTTGAGTAGACGTGTGAGGTGTTTGCTTTGTGGTTACTTAACTCTAAACCCACGTGCTCGTTTCGGAAATCCGAAAAAAGAAAAGTATTGAAACAAGATATCAACAAACTAACTTTCAGTCGGCTCTTTTAGTCTTAATTGAGATACATTCTGATTCAAATTTTGCTAATGTTGTGGGCCCCGACTTGAAGCGAAAGATGAGTTTCTCTGAAGCTTTCTATAGAAACTCAGAATGAATAAAGTCTGTAACAAAAGATGACAATAATTGGTCTGCTAATTTGGCATGAAACATCACTGCGTGTTTTTAACGCACAGATCGAACTGTCCTAGAGTCACATTGTATGGTAACAAAGTTTGCTTTTCGGTAGTTTGAAATTATCATGGATTGCAGCACGGTTATTGAGTTGGGATGTGCCAAGTAAGCTGAATTTCTCCCGAAGCTGGCGGTACTCTCTGTGATGTGATTCGAAGTTAGAGGCGCAAGACGGATGTCATTCAGCGTGGAAGCCAATTATGCGTTATGTATGTGTGGCGGAAAGAACTCTGGGCCCTTAACAGCGTTTTCGTATCCATAGCAGGCCGGTGACGTCAATTTGTTCCGAATCAATGAACTTCTTTTTGTGCCCTGCTGACCTTTGCTTCATGTTGAGTACTGGACGTTCCGGTTACAATTCAAAGGTAACACACTCTGTGCTATGAATATCATCTGAACTGTTAAGATCAATTGCGCTAATCGGAAATTCTGACTTTTGGGCGTTGGTGAAACAGCATCAATTTTCATTTCCTTGGTCTACTCTTTGAACAGTCGGCGCTTTGCATGCTTGCATTTTTTCACTGTTGTTAGAGCGAGTTTTTGTTCTCTCGAGATCAGGTTTCTGGTTACACCTGACTTGCCTCAATTCAAAAATCGAAAGGGCAGCTTTTGGAGACACTCCAAAATATAGTTGTTTCTTGATCAAAATTCTATATCTCAACTTTTAAAAAGAGAATTTGCTTCTGTTTTTGTTAGGCTATCTGGACTGCATGTCTTGGATGCTATCGCACTTATTGTTGCAGGCAATTTTATGTACCCTGGTTTCCCTGTTTTTATTTGCCTTGTACGTGCCATCACTTGCCAGTATTTACGTTGAGCAGACGCGTGATGTGTTTGCTTGGTGGTTACTTAACTCTAAACCCACGTGCTCGTTTCGGAAATCTGAAAAAACAAAAGTATTGAAACAAGATATCAACAAACTAACTTTCAGTTGGCTCTTTTAGTCTTATTTGAGATACATTCTGATTCAAATTTTGCTAATGTTGTGGGCCCCGACTTGAAGCGAAAGATGAGTTTCTCTGAAGCTTTCTATAGAAACTCAGAATGAATAAAGTCTGTAACAAAAGATGACAATAATTGGTCTGCTAATTTGGCATGAAACATCACTTCGTGTATTTAACGCACAGATCGAACTGTCCTAGAGTCACATTGTATGTAACAAAGTTGGCTTTTTGGGTAGTTTGAAATTATCACGGATTGCCGCACGGTTATTGGGATGTGCCAATTGAGCTGAATTTCTCCCTGAAGCCAAGGGTACTGTGTAATGAAATCTGATTTGAATTTAGAGATCCAAGACGTCTGTGGATCATGGTGGAAGGCAATTCTGCGTTCTTGCTATTTGGTGGCCAGAACTCCAAGAACCTCGTGGCGTTATCATAACCATACTCTCTGTGATAAGATCTGATTTAAAGTTAGAGGCTCAAGACGTCTGTCATTCAACATGAAGGCAATTATGCGTTGTTTAGATATGGAAGCAAGAACTCAAAGCTCCAGCGGTTTCAGATCCATATTAGTCGCGCGACGTCAAGTTTTTTCTAATCAATGAACTTCTTACTGTGATCCTTTGACCTTTTGCTCATTTGCTGCCAGTTTTGGTTATAGTTTAAGATCAGCACACTCTGTGCTATGAATATCATCTGAACTGTTAAGATCAATTGCGCTTATCGGAATTTCTGAGTTTTGGGCGTTGGTGAAACAGCATCATTTTTCATTTCCGTGGTCTACTCTTTGAACAGTCGGCGCTTTTCATGCGTGCATTTTTTCACTGTTGTTAGAGCGAGTTTTTGTTCTCTCGAGATCGGGATTTTGGTTACACCTGACTTGCCTCAATTCAAAAATCGAAAGGGCAGCTTTTGGAGACACTCCAAAATATAGTTTCTTGATCAAAATTCTATATCTCAACTTTTAAAAAGAGAATTTGCTTCTGTTTTTGTTAGGCTATCTGGACTGCATGTCTTGGATGCTATCGCACTTATTGTTGCAGGCAATTTTATGTACCCTGGTTTCCCTGTTTTTATTTGCCTTGTACGTGCCATCACTTGCCAGTATTTACGTTGAGTAGACGCGTGATGTGTTTGCTTTGTGGTTACTTAACTCTAAACCCACGTGCTCGTTTCGGAAATCTGAAAAAAGAAAAGTATTGAAACATGATATCAACAAACTAACTTTCAGTCGGCTCTTTTAGTCTTAATTGAGATACATTCTGATTCAAATTTTGCTAATGTTGTGGGCCCCGACTTGAAGCGAGAGATGAGTTTCTCTGAAGCTTTCTATAGAAACTCAGAATGAATAAAGTCTGTAACAAAAGATGACAATAATTGGTGTGCTAATTTGACATGAAACATCACTTCGTGTATTTAACGCACGAACTGTCCTAGAGTCACATTGTATGGTAACAAAGTTGACTTTTTGGGTAGTTTGAAATTATCACGGATTGCCGCACGGTTATTGAGTTGAGATGTACCAAGTAAGCTGAATTTCTCCCGAAGCTGGCGGTACTCTCTGTGATGTGATGTGATTTGAAGTTAGAGGCGCAAGACGGATGTCATTCAACGTGGAAGCCAATTATGCGTTCTATGTATGTGTGGCGGAAAGAACTCTGGGCCCTTAACAGCGTTTTCGTATCCATATCAGGCAGGTGACGTCAATTTGTTCCGAATCAATGAACTTCTTTTTGTGCCCTGCTGACCTTTGCTTCATGTTGACTACTGGACGTTCCGGTTGCAATTTAAAGATCATTCGGTTTCAATTTAACCGTTCCGGTTACAACTCTGTGCTGTGGATATCATCCGAACTGTTTTGATCAACTGCCTCTTAGCTGAAGTTTTGACTTTTGCGCAGTGCTGAAACAGCATCAATTTTCATTTCTATGGTCTTCGCTTTGAGCAAACAGTCGACGCTGTGAAAGGACTGGTCACAATATTTGTCGCTGACAATCACAGCTCTGAAAAAAGATTATTCGTTTATTGTCACAACACGTGGCTGTACAAAGTTAAGGAAACCTGGTTACTCCCCTGTGGAGTATCTGTTTCTATTTTAAGTCGTTTAGAAGAATGACAGGAACCAATTGCTTAAGTAGTTTCCTTCGATTTTGACAGTGAACCAACAAATGTCACGTGAATTTTGGTCAGAGCTCAGAGGATATCTTCAGACGGTAATAATTTGTACTTCTCTGTTACAACAACCAGCTGTCTAGTTTTGACCGTTAGCTATCTGTGCTCATATCAGCAATATGCCGACTCATCAACTAGTGGGCGTGCACTGCTAACTCGAGCTGCTCATGTTTTCACTCTTGTATTTTTTGGCAACGTTTGTTCATCAAACAACACTGGAGATATTATGGGAAGTTTTTTATAGCCTGATTTTTGTATTTTGTGTTGATAAAGTCTAAAGCAGTTTAAAGGGTTTTTCAATGCAAAATCTTTATTAGAAATTTTAGGACAGGATTCTTAAACAATTATATGCATTCTAGTCTCTAGTGAGAAAAATCTCTTTTAGAATCTTGCAAGATTTTAATACGCTCATGTTTGACATGTTTGATTTGTATCTTTTGTTCACGCAGTGAATTCGAGTTTCAATAATCTAGAATTTTATGACTGCTTTTAATTTGAGCTTTCAAATTTGCAGACTGGTTGCTTGGTATTAAAACTTGATGCTAGTCTTGCCAAATTAAAGAGTTAAAAGAATAGCAGCTCTAAAAGATAAAAAGATAAAATAATCAGGACGAAAGATTGGTTTGGAGCTTCTCTGTTCTATTTTTAAAACTTGAAAGTCGTGATTGTATTTAGAGACGTGGGAGTGTCTGCTATTGAGACAATGGTGGCAAAGAAGAGAGGAGCATTTGACTTTCTAATTATTGAAACCACTGGTCTTGCCAATCCAGGTGAGATTGATGAGGGTGTTAAGCTCTGGTTTAATCATTTCTAAATGAATTCGCGTTCCGTCCATTTATATCCATCTAATGCGGTAATGTGTACAGAGTAATCCATATTTCATTCAGTACCAATTAATTTTTAGCGCTCCTAAGTTTAGCGACTGGATTCCATGTAGTAAATAGAACCATGACTTATGTCAGTTATGCCTTATGGAGTTTACTTTGAAAATATTGCCCCCTTACGCAGAATAGCACGTGTGCGTGGAGGCGTCAACGCTGCACTGCCACTAAGCAGTAACGGAATGGCTGGGACAACATTTGATCGAATTATTGTTAGGTCCTATAATTGGAGCATTTTGGTTGGACGAGGGACTGCAGAGTTGTTTGAAGTTAGATGCAGTTGTCACTCTAGTAGATTCTCTCAATGCACACAGAAGTCGAGATGAACCATCCACTGCTATGGAATGGGCCGCGTAAGAATCACTCACGTGTAAATTTTAAATTTCCGAAAGTCTCCAGAAGTTCCTACATACATAGATAGCCTTGAACTTTCGTCATTTTTATTAGCCGCTGTCAGCATCTCAACGGCTATTATTTAGGCGCTCTCTTTTTTTACAACTCGAAGAAGAGTATTGGTGGATCGTCTTTTTTTGATCGGTAATTTTGTTGTAGTGTATTTGAAACAAAGTGAAATGCATGAAAACAGAGTGTTTAGGTCAAATTGCTGAAGAGCTGAGAGAATAGAGAGTTGTTTTTTGTTCATGTCGACTATTTGAGAGAGAGCGAGAAAAGTAGGTGTGCAAAATTCTCACAGAGCGAGCGAAAGCAGTTTTTATAACTTTACCTCCAATTTTTTCAGTCAAAGGTGTTTCGCGCAATTATGTAAACTGGTAATAGTGCGCTTAGAAACTAATATTACGCTTTGAAGCTAATCTTACGCTTGGAAGCTAATCTGAAGCTAAGATTACTTTTTGGTGTCAATGTTAAGCTATTTGCTACTTTTTCGCCTTGTTTTAAGCTTGCCTTGTTTTCTATTCTTTAATTTTTAATATATTTGGGCTTTTTCGTGGTTAAAATCAGTTCTTCTAGCACATTGTTTGTCTGTCCATTTCATTAACATTAACTTTGAATTGTTTTTGTCACAGAAAATCGAGCGAATTTGGGCGAAATTTTGTCTTTTTTAAATTTTTTTGCATATTTCGTCCAATTTTATGGTTCTCGCTATCGTTTTTCTTGATGAATTTTTATTTAAGATGATTTTTATAAGTGTTGTTACACTTGAAAGTTAATCAGGGCACTTTTCACTGAAATAAGTTATACAAATTTCTAATTTTTTCAGGTTTTTTCTTTGCTTTTTTAACTTTATTTTTTAAAAACATTTCTGCAACGTAGAAGTTCTTCAAATATGGTTTTGTTTTGGAAGGTTACATTTTACCGTTTTAGATAGTTTTGCTCTAATCTCTTTTCTACAGAGTATTGTTTTTTCCTATGTTCGTTTGCCATCAATATTCTCTGTGCTCGGTTTTTCCTTTAAGCCTGTTAGATTGTCTTTCAGTTGATATTATGTTGTTGCGATCTGCCTGTTTTTCTGTATTACCAAGTCTTTTCTGTACTTTTGGAGTCGCAACATGAAGTAAATTTTGTTTTGCTTCATTTGCAAAAGATGCTTTTTGTTTTTCTTATTTGAATTTCTTATGTCAGTTTTTCTGTTTTTGTTCCAAAGTGTTTAGTGTAATTAAGTTGGAGGTGCTTCAGGTCAGTGAGAGTTGTCTGTTTTCTTCTCGAAGTCGTTTCCGCAATTCTTCCGGCTAAGTTTTTTTTAATTCGCTTTACTTTTTTTTGTTTTACATTGGTCAGGATTTTCACTTCTGAGTTACTTCGCTCGCTGTTTCAATTGAATGGATTTTAAATTCTTCTACTCTTTGAATTACTTAATTTAGTGAATACGGTCAAAGGAGCAAAATCAAAAGAAACGGGATAGACATATAAAGCCCGGTCATTAAGTCATAGTGCATTATGTTATCAAATTTTATTAAAGCGTTTGCTAGCTGGTGTTAGTATTATGCTTAATAGCGTTCATTTTAGAAGCTGACTTAAGTGTAATTTTAGATTCTAACCAAATATTCAGAATAAGAACACTTGAGACTGAAAAATTCTTTCAATTTCTGTCTTTTAGTTTTTCTTCTGTTTTCAATTCCAATGTGCGTCAAGCGCGTCAATAGCGGCTATTTTCCTGCAATTTGCCGGCTCTGTTCGAACTTGCAAGTTGCGTGGTTCCAGCAAGGTAACTCTGCAGAACTCACTTCGACCGTCTCGATTAACGCCAAGAGTTCACAATGAAAGAGGTCGAAAAGTTTGTGTGCCATCTTTTTTTGAAACCGAATGGTCATAATGATGAAAGCAAAACTAACGCTGCGAATAGCAGTGTACACATAAGTCACTTGAATATAGTGGCAAATGGCAGAGTAGTAAGTTCATTTGAAATGCACGCAATTTGGAAGTCTTTATAGGCAGCTTTTTCGCGCTTGGCTGTTTTTTAATGGCCGCCGCAAGGCGATAGAGGTGGCTATTATTGGCCTTCTATTGGTTTTTACATTCCAAACTAATTGGAATGAATCGGTGTGCTGTCTTTTTAGTTTTTAAAATATGTTCACACTATTTCGGCTTTTTTTCACGTCAATGAGAAGTCAAATTAGAGTGGTGATTGTAGTCACGCTTAAGTAGCAAAGGAAGCAAAAAAATTGAGTAGGCATGAGGCGTGGATTTTTGTCGAACTACCTTAAAAGGAGAATGAGAATTTGGTGTCTGAACAAATTTTCAGTTATTCAGAGGGAATTTTTTCACGGGGGTCAATTTGAGTTCTGTTTTTCGGCTTTTTTTCATTTCGGCTTTTTTTCACGTCAATGAGAAGTCAAATTAGAGTGGTGATTGTAGTCACGCTTAAGTAGCAAAGGAAGCAAAAAAATTGAGTAGGCATGAGGAGTGGATTTTTGTCGAACTACCTTAAAAGGAGAATGAGAATTTGGTGTCTGAAATTTTCAGTTATTCAGAGGGAATTTTTTCACGGGGGTCAATTTGAGTTCTGTTTTTAGTGCTTCTTCTCTATTAAATTCATACATAAGTGTTCTGATAGCGCCTATTTACAACTGCTTGAATTCATCAACGGGTAGCTATAGCTTTTTATGACTTTGACAATATTTGCAGTCATAAAGTGTTATCGAATGTTTGAATTTTGCCCGTTTTCAATAAAAATTACTAATGTGCTCTCACTTAGTATCATTAATGACAGGTCTTATTGGCTGCTAATCAGACATTAATGAACCTAACGGTGTAAGTCCATAGCTAGTGGACTTTGACGCTGTTTGTTCTTGAAAATTGTTTGAATTATTGAGGTTCTCGTGTGTTTTTTGAAGTTTTTGTTGTCTATCATTTAATGGCATTAGAGCCAGGTCTCATGGGTTCCTAATAGAGATTAAAGTGACCGATTTAATTTCTTCAATTTAAGATTATTGATTTCTTTGACTTTGACAATAAATGTTTTCAAGAAATGTCAGTTTTTTTTAAATTTGCGAGTTTTTGTTACTTTGTCTTTTCTTAGCTTCATTAATGAAAGGTCTCATTAGTTGCTAAGGATGCACTAAACAATCGCTTTAATTGTCTCAGGTCATAGCTTTTGCTTTCTTTAAGCTATACGATGTTAGTCTTCAAAAAATATTTGAGATTTGCATGTATTTGCTGTACCTATCACTTTAATGAAGATTTTTTGAAGTGAAAAAATTTCAGTTTCTCGCTAGTGCTCTCGGTGACTTCTATACAACCAATGTTCAAAAAATATGAGCCAGTTATTTATTTTTTGCGGAAATTGATTTATTTTTTTGTCATAGTCACACTTTTGACAGGTTTCATTGATTACTAATGGAAAACAAATGAGTTGGTTTTGTTGCTTCATTTCAAAGCAGTTGTTTTTATATTTTTGATACAATCTTTTCAAAAAATGGAAGTTGATGTTTTAGTCCTGCATTTTCTTGTTGCTTTTCTTGTGGTCTTGTTACTCATTCTCAAAAACTACTGCTCGTAATTGATTTGTAGTGCGTTGAGATTTTTGTCAATTTCGATTTGGTTTTTAGCTAACTTTTTTATTGACTAAGTTACCGTTTGTTTTTGATTTGTTGAAGTGAATTTGTGTATCTTGCGTTCATTTTTCTATCTATATTTCCTTCTTCAGCCATTATAACTTCTAATTTATATTTTACGACTTCTTAATTGATATGGATCGTTGTGATTAAGGATTCTGGAGTGTAGTTATGTAATTAATTTACTTTGACTCACTTGATTTTGAAAATTTTCTGATTTATGTCAATTTCTATAGTTTTGCCCCTTTTTGCGTTGTCAGTTTGTCAGTCATTGTTTCGCACTAGATTGTTGTCTTGTGTACTCATTCTAAGGATGCGTAGGGTCAATAGTTTCATCGAGTGAAATTTTTATTATTGCGTTTTTATTATTGCGCATTGTTTTTGCTCAAAACACTAGATCTGGGAAAACAAAATTTTCTAATTGTTTGTTGATTTGTTGTTCATTTTTGCCCATGTAGGGTCATGGATTTTTGCCTGTTTTGGTTTGATATTGCTGTAACATGGTTAGTGTCAGGCCATTAGTTAATTCAATTCCTCGGTTTGTAATTCGTGACGTGTCCTGCTATGGTTTTTTATTTCGCTGTCAAGATCTTTGTTACGACCATATGACGTCACAATCACTTCAATTTGTTTTTCTTTTCATTCGTTCATGCAAATCCAACTGAATTTCGTGTGTGACGTCAATTTTCCATCTTAGTGGAGAGAATTTTTTGTTCGTTCGCTGGATTAAGTTTTTGGTCAGACGTGACTTATCTCACTATCAAAATGACTTTTCTTTACTTTAGTTCAAAGAAGTAGGGTCAAGGAGTGGGAGGCACTAATTGAAGGGCATTTGAGGCAGCTAATAGAATCAGCAATAAGTTAAACAATTTCTTAATCAAAATTTGACAACTGAACATTTAATAAAAAAGACGTTTTTTTTTGGTTTGTTTCTTGTACTCTTTTTAAAACTGCAGATATACAAAGATATTGAGGCTATTTTCTGGCAAGCTGCCAGCTATGTTTTTATAGTTTTGGGCGACCTAAGTCGGCACAGCATTTGAACTTTCAAATTGCTTCACTCTCAATTGTGGTGCTTATTGCTGCAGTTTACTTTCAATTGTCAAATAAAATATCGACTATAGTTGTGTTCCTCAATTAAACAAGTAACATTTCTCTGATCTTGGGAGATTCCCGTCCGCTCATTTTGATTCTCTCTATTGTAGTAATGCTACGTGTGTTAAGGCAGATTGGTTTGGCTGACGTTGTGCTTCTGAACAAAACAGACTTAGTGGATGACAGGAAAGTGGAACAACTGCAGAGTGACATTATCCATATCAATCCCACCGTCACTATACACAATACTGTCAAATCAAGGTACTTGCATATACAATAAAATTTGCGCATGTTATTTGAAGGGTATCGGTCCAACGGGTTTTCCCTGTTGTAAAAGCTCCATTGCAATCCTCTGCTGGTATAATTTAAAGTAAATTTAATCACATATTTAATCACATAATTGCTATCGAAAGAGGTTTGTAGCAATTATTAATAGCCGCCGTCAGCCTCTCGACGGCTAATATTTAGGCGTTCTCCTTTTTTACAATTCAAAGAATTTGAATTGTACTGGGGCGCTGTCTTTTTTTAAAGATCTGTTCACATATTTTCATGATATTTGAAGTCCAATTGGACTAGTGATTTTGGTCACGCCGAAACAGGAAATTGAGCCAAAAAGCGAGTGCTTCTGCGGCGTGAATTTTTTTCACTATAATTTTAAAGTAGAGTGAGAAAACGGTGTTTGAACAAAAATTCGCTTTCTCGCTAGTGATTTTTTGTTCACATGCAGCAATTTCACTTTCATTTATACTGTTTTTATCGATTTTTGGAATCGGATTTTTTAAGTGTTTTGCCCAATCCATTCATAGTTCATTCTAGGCCTAGTTTTTTGTTTGAACCAAATTTCCTTTTCTCGCTTGTGGTTTTCTGTTCATATACGGCCTTTTGACATTGATTTTCTTTTTTTTATGCTTGTCTGCTTTTGTAGAAATGGTGTTCCCAATTCACTCATAGTCCGTTTTAGGTCTAGTTTTTTGTTTAGTCGATCAAAATTCTTTGAATTGTTTTTTAATTCGCTTTACCTTTTGATCCCGTTTTTCGATTTACATAAGTCACGATTTTCACGCTTGTCTTCTGACTTATATAACTGTTTCAACTAAATGGATTTTAAATTCTTTCACGTATTGAATTACGTAATGTAGTGAATACGGTCAATGTCAAAAGTGCGGAAGAACGGGATAAACCGATAAAGCCCTGTCATTAAGTCATAGTGCATTATGTTATCAAAGTTCATTAAAGCGATTGCTACCTGGTGTTAGCATTATGCTGGATAGCCTTCAGTTTAGAAGCTGAATTAAGTGTAATTTTGGAATCTGACCTAATATGCAGAATCTACACACCAAATAAAAACACTAAGACAATTAGAAAAATTCTGTCAATTTCTATCTCTTTATTTTTTTCTGTTTCAATCCCAAGAAAATTGAATTAAATGTAATTTTAGAATCTAACCGAATATGCAGACTTTGCACACTAAATAAAAATTGACACTTAGGGAAATTCCGTCAATTTCTATCTTTCAATTTTTTTTTCGATTTCAATCCCAATGTGCGTCAAGCGGGTCAACGGCGGCTATTTTCCGACAAGTTGCTGGCTAGGTTTTTAGTCCCGTGGTCTTTTTAATGCGATTTTTCGCTTAAGCGATTATTCATGTGACGCTTTTAACTTTTCGTCATCAAAAATTGGATAAACAGGTAACGCGCGGAGAACATCATGTGACTGAGGAGTTCTATCTTAACGCCTTACTAGTGTGAAATTATGCAATTCAGCGAAACTGTTGAAGAGACATAAAATCATTGTGAAGGGCGGTTCTTTGAAGTTTAACTCCACCCCCCCCCCCCCCCCCCCCCGAGACAACCGCCCCTTAAAGCTAGCATCCCCAAGGCCCAACTGTTTACACCGAAGGCAACCGCTCGCCGGTCGTTTGAGAGCGATACGTTAGTCTGTTATGTTATTAATAGCCCCCCTCATCTTCTCAGCCGGCTATTATAGCGCTCCTATTTTTTTACAATTCAAAGAATTTGAATTGTATTGGTGCGCTGTGCTTTTTTACGACTCGAAGAGGAGTATTGGAGAAGTCCTTTTTTTTAATCAATTCTATTGGAGTGATTTTTAAAGCGGGAAATGAAACGCGTGAAAAAATTTGGAGTGATTTTGGTGCTGAACAAAAATGAAGAGCGGAGCGAAAAGAGAGGAGTTTTTGTTCATACCGCTGTTTTTGAGAGAGCGAGAAATTGATGTGTGAAAAAATTTTCTCTAAGCGAGCGAAATTTTTTTTGTTCACATGCGGCTTTTTAAAACCGTTTTTTTGTTATTTTTTTTGGTTTAGAAGTCTGATTATGATATTGTGTGATGCCTAGGGTTGTTTTAATAGTGGTTCGTAGGTTTCTGGTCATTAATAAGAATTTTATACCTTTTTGCTGGTTTTTCAGCTATTTTGCTGAATTTTAGGCGAATTTTAGCAATTTTTTGCGTTTTGTTCTGTTATATTGCTTTGTATGGGCTTTCAATAGACGCATGTTAGTTACTGAGCTTTTAGATACCAAGTGATTACATTTTCTTAGGTTTTAAACGATTTTGTTGTTTAGAAAAATGACAATAAACTGAAAAATATTGAATTATTTTTCTTAATTTTTTGCTGTTTTTCGCTTTTTTTTCTAAACTTAGAGAAATTTTTCAGCCTATTCGATTTTCTTATTGTTTTAGAAGTCTTGCAGTGCTATATTTGCTCCAATTAACGTTTTTTTAGGTCTATGTGCTCCCGTGAAATAAAAAAAAGCTCAATTTTTTCTATGATTTTTTTCGAGTTGTTTTTAAATGCCCTTTGTGTTCTTCAATTTTTTATAGCATTTGGGGATTAATTGGGGCCAAACTAACTGCTTTTGATGCGTTTTGATGATTTTGATTTTGAGTCATTTTGTTAAAGATAATTGAGTAACTGTTATGAAGAGTTCCGCGCATTTTCGTGTTCTTTATTTTGAATTTTTGCTGAAATCTTCTGATAGTCTGCTTTTTGCTACTTTTTAGTGTTCTAGCTTTTGTTAGGAGCTTTTCTAGGTTTTGTTGGAATATATTTACTGCGCTTTTCTTTGACAAATATCACTAACTTTTCACTTTTCTTAATCTCTAACTTTTTTTCTATTTTTTTCGTTCTTGGTTTTTACTTTTTTAAATAGACAATGATTTGGATTGGTGGACACTTGACCAGATGTAGTATTAAAATGTTTTTGAAATAATGATTTGAATTCAGCATAATGGTATTTGATTCATAATTTGTGGCCAATTTTTGTTTTTTTTACAGAGAATATTTTTGGTTTTGTTTTTCATTTCCTTTCTTTTACCTTCGTTTATTCTACTTGAAAATTGCGTTGGGTTTTTGTCTCAAATAGCAGTGATTCAACGAAATAAAACTAAACCTAAAACTAAACCAAAAAGTTTTTTTTAAAACTTGCAACTTAATGTAAAATTTTTATCACGTGCTTTAGCGTCTTTTCTGGTCAGTTATTTTTTCATTGTTCTTTTTCATTTTCTTGTTTTAAAGTGACAAGTGTTATTCAGTAGGATAAGCATTATGTTAGTTACTGTGGTCAATCAGTAGAATACGTTTTATGGTTGTTAGGGGCGTTAGTTTTTTCCTTCGAGTCGTTTCCGGAATTCTTCCGGCTATGTTTTTTTTTTAAGATGTGTTCACACATTTTTCAATGACTTTGATCTTTCAAAAGAGGATAAACAGGTAAAGTCCAGCGGGCATTAAGTTTCATTAGAGGCCCAAAGTGGGCTTTGGTAGTCCTTCAAGTGATTATAGTGGTGCAGCTGCTGTGATGGCCTTAATTTAAGGTTAAAAGGTCATTTTTAGGAGTTTTTGGACTCAAAATGGTGCAATTTTTCATGTTTTTTGTGATTTTTTGAGTATTTTGTTTGATTAGTCTTAGGTTGAAATTTTTAAAAGTTGATGAAAGCTTTTTGCGCGACAAAATTGCTTGTTATGACCTTTTTATGAGCTATATGTTTTGGTACTACAAACACAAACACGCAAATTTATACTAATTTTCGCAATTTTTTTCAGGTTTTTTGAAAATTTTTGTCATATTTTGAGTTTTTTAGCCCTAGGTGTCAAGAAATCTCATCTAGGGTTTGATAAGGGGTTTGATGATAGATCACTGCTTAGTTTCTAGGGGTAATGGAATGTTTTTCAACTTTTTGCCATCATGAATTTTAGCATTTTTTGACAAAACTTGCAATTTTTTTCATACTTTTTGACATTTATTGTCATTATTCATGTTGTTTGAGTCCCAGGGGCAAGAAAACCTCATCAGTGGTTGGATAATAAGTTACTGAACATATTTTAGTTGTCATGGTATAGGTTTCAACTTTTGAATATCGCAAATTTTGGCGATTTTTTTTTTGCCAAAATTCGCATTTTTTTCTGGTTTTTGAAAATTTTGTTATTTTTCAGTTTTCCAGCTTCAAGAGCCAGACAATCTCTTTTGAGGATTTTTAATAAGGCACTGCATAGTTTCTAGTAACAATGGAATGGTTTTTAACGTTTTTATGTCTCGAATTTTAGCATTTTTTTTATAAAATCTGCATTTTTTTATAGGTTTCCTAAAGTTTTTGTCAGTTTTTGATATTCGTCTATTCTCAAATGCGAGAAAACATATTCTACGTTCTAATGAAAAGTTAATGCATGGTTTTTAGTTTCAATGGATTTGTTTTCAACAATTAACCTTTCGACTTTTAGAAGTTCTTTTAATAAAATTTGCAATTTCAAGTTTTTTCAAAATATTTGTTTTTTATTTATTTTTTCTTGCCTCAGTAGCCAGGTAACTTCATCCAGGGTTTGACAGTATATTATTAACTAATGCTAGGGGGCAATTGTTTATATATCCTTTTAATAGAATGAATTTCTATTTTTTGAAGATTGAAATTTTAAAATTTATTGTCTATCGATCTATGAGCCTATGAGTTTTTTAAAGCTTGGAATTGGGTTACTGGATAGCCTCTAGAGACTCAGAAATGATTCTGAAGATATTTATATCACGATTTTCAGATAATTTCCTTGTAATTTGCAATTTATTTCTTTTTTTTTTAATTTTTTGGTCATTTTTGAGTTAATCGATCTTCAAGGGCCAATGAATATTTTTCAGGTCTTGCTGATATAATACTGGACCGATTTCAGAAACAAAAATTGATTTTTAACATGTTTTTGAAATAGGTATTTTTAAAGTTTGTGTTCTGGCTGAAATTGTTCAATTGATCTGCTGGTCAGGTAGAGTACGTCTGAGTTTTTCATTCAATTCTTTGAATTGTATTTCAGGACTTGTCCTGCTATGTTTTTTACTTCGTCGAATAAAAAAATGTTTCGCTTTACCTCATTTTGCCGCTTTTTCAACATTTTGCGTGATATCTTTTTGACTTCTCTAGCCTAGTTTCTCTCTTCTCTCATTCTGCTAAAAGTGATTTTGAACATCAGTTGCTCAGCAAAGCAATTCAAAATGAACAGAGTCAGTATAAAAAAATTGAAGTCAGAAGCAGAAACGGGATAAACCCATAAAGCCCAATTTTAGATGCCCGCTATTTTAACGTCGTTCCTTTAAGTCTTAGTTACCATCTCTAATGCTTATTGGTACTGATAGTAGCCCCTGTAGCCTCTCTCTAAGAAACAGAAGTACGTTATGTTCAACTACGAAATGCCATCAAAATAAATCGGACTTTGAAAAAATGTTTTTGTACAAAAATTTTTTTTTTTCAATATCTTCTATTCTTTCAATCCCAATCATGCTTATTGGAATCAACGGCGGCTATTTTCCGGCAATCTGCCGGGTATGTTTATTAGTTCTCACTTTTTGGATATATGGAAAAGGCGTAGTACATAATATTAAGCCTTTTCAGCATTATTCCTAATTGGGCGATCGAAAATTATTCTAATTAGCGGCAGAGGACTGCAATGCCATGCAATGGATGATATTGAAGTACTGATTTACAATCATCCCGGGATGTCCACTTAATTGGGCGATATTGGAATTGCAATGATTTCTAATCTCTTGAGAATGATACCTTCTTACCTTTAAATCTCCAATCCGTGGTCTATAAATCGAGAATTTCATTAACTCAATGGACACCAAATGTGATTTAATTCTGAGTTAAGATGTGTTTTAGAGTTCCTCTTGACAGCATTTTTGGGAGGAGGTGTTACGACGTGTACCTGGAGTCTCCTCTTTCTTTACAAAACATGACACAATATTCACATCAAAGTCTCGCCTCTTCTGTACGTTTTGACTGCGCATCTCTAAGTTGAGCTTTATTTGCTTCCAATCTATGATTTGCCTCGTTTGTGTCTCTCCCATTATAGCCCGGTCTAATGGTAATATAACGTATAGCCCCCGTTCTGGTATATATACAATTAGCGGGGTTTACGTTATGTAACCACTAGGCTGTCGGCTAAATGAGAGACATTTTTTTGCGGCTTAGTTTTCCCAATGACAAATAAGATATATTGATTGCCTTAAGCTGGTGTCCGTTTAACAAGACAAGGGCTACTGGGTAGGTTCTATGATTCGCCGCAAAATCAGGAATCTGGATGTTTAATTGCGCTTGAACGAAGTTCATGGCAATTATTGGAAACGTGTTGGTCTTTTTTACGCAAATTTTTCGCTTGACCATTTTGCGCTTTTCTTCTAGAACAATCTTTGACTTCTCGAGTGACTTTTTCACGCTTTCGTTTTTCATTTTTGAGGGATCTCATTTGCTCTCACTCCGGAGTAAACTTGTTGCCAAAATAAAATTGATTGCAGCGTAGCAAGAACAAGGGCCTGATAGCCGAGTAAGCAGTGCTGCTGGTCAGGGAGCGGGAGGTCAATATTTCGAATCCTGGATTGGTAAACTGGCTTTGCACCCTTAAAGAAAAATTTATCTAGGCTACAGCCCCGGAATTAAATTGCCTCGCCTGTCGTTCAAGAGCAATTCTTCCGACATTAGTCGGTTTTTGTTTGCTAGACGGTCTGAAATCTGTTGGTGAGCCCGCTACTGGTTACAATCATTGTTTGTTCCCTAAAAGTAACCAGCCCCAAGATAATATCTGCAAAACAAAAAAATCCGCAAAGCAACAAGTTTTCCCATATTTCTTTTAACTTAATATACAATGATTTGATTTGTGATAATCAACACGAGCTGTTTGTTATAGTTTGATGTTATTGATTCAGTTGCGGAAATACACAATTTTTACCTCGCTGACAATGGACAACTTTTTATAATAGCTTATTATTTTGTGCAAGTGGTTGTTTTCTAAATGCCACTAGTGAATTTTTCAAATAACTTTTGTCAGTTGGTTTGCTGTTTTGGTGGGTTATTAGGCTGTTTTGTGGTTTGCCCCAATTTTTTTTCCTCCAATTGTTACATGGCTGCTTTGCCCTCTCAATCTTGCCTGTCTTGATATATTATGCCGTTAAGAAATTATTACTCAGCAGGTTCACGTTCTGAGAAATGAAATTCTTTGATTCTTCCGAATGTTAGCTAGCTACTGACTAAGACAACCACTCGACGGTTGTTTTGAAGCATTTCGCGTGACATGAGTTGGCAATGCTGGATTTTTTTTATTTTCAATTCTATTTAAACTTAACAATTTTTTAACGTTTTGGTTTCATAATAGCGTCATCATAGTAATTGGATTTATTATATCGAACTCTTGCAACCAGAGATCACTGATCTATGTCAGCAGAAATGGCGTTTTCTGAGTTTTGCGCGAACTCCTCAAATTTTCATCAGATGGCTAATTGTCGTAATAAACTTATTAATTGCTCTCGAACGAAGTTTGACGCAATTATTGTAACCGTGTCGGTCTTTATACGACTCCAAGAGAAGTATTGGGATTCTACAGATTTTAACGACTCGAAGAGTAGTATTGGTATTCTACAGGTTTTTTTAGCTAGAGCAAGTTGATTTCTTGAATTTTGACTTCTTTAGTTTCGAAAATTTACCTCTGTTTTTGACTGTTGACTTTTGTTTTGGAACATTGGACTTTAACAGTAGCTTAGTTTGTTATGTATAGTAATTAGGAACTGCTGATAATATTCAAGGTGAAGGTCATTTTTAGATTTCTTGATCCGATACCCCCACCAACTTACCCCCGCCTGCCCCTCCACCTACCTATCCCCCACTTACCCCTACGCACTCCCCACCTACCCACACACCTGAACTTGAAAATTGTTGCTGCATTTTCTAAAACACTTTTAATGTGTTTTAGTTGGCTACTTTTTGATTTTTTTCTCGTGTCTATTTTGATGTTCTGTTTTTGGCAGGTTAGGTTAGAGTTTACAATGCACGACGCTTTGAGTCGTTTCGGGTATTCTACCGGCTGTTTTTTCAGCTCAAGCAAGTTTGTTCATGACTTGTACTTCTGACTTTTGTTTTCTAACATTGACTTCTGTTTTAGAACGATGACTTCTGTTATCGAACAATGAACTTTACAGCAGCTTTAATACTAATACATACTGATTGGGTACTGCTAGTAATGTTCAAGGTCGAGAGGTCATTTTGAGAATTTTTCTTTCCATAACTTTTCTATCCCAATTGGAGAACCCGCCACCTATCTACAACCCACCCTACCTACTTCCCCGCAACCTACCTACCTCCACCCACCTACTTCCCTCCCGCTCCTACCTACCAACCAACGCCCCCATCTACCTAATCCCCTCGCCCCCACCGACCTACCTTCCTCCATATATCCTCCCCCGTGCATACCTACCCCCCACCACCTAGTTTACCCCCAACTACCTAAATCCCCCCAGCTACCTAGCCCCGACCCCACCTACCTCCTCCCCCAACCGCACCTACTTGCACCCAACACCAATCCAAACCCTGAAACTGAAAATTACGTCTTTTCTAAACACTAGTTCTATTAGGCATTTTGTTTTTCCCTTTGATGTTTCCGATATACTAGAACACCGACTCATTCTCTTCAATATTTCTTATTTAGAGATTATATTGCACTACCCTTCTATTCATTTCCGGTATTCTACCGGTTATATTCTTTTATGCTTGACTGGGTGACTTTTGACTTTTTTCGTTATGCGTGATCTAAATTTCTCTCCCATTCACAAGTATCAGCAGCTGGACTCAAGTGGCGGCAGTTCAGTACTCAAATTCAAATGAAAAGGGACAAAATTAGTATCGTTTTTTAGCTTTAAATTTGTATTAATTATTTTTAGTGGTTTATAATAACCTCTACTGACGTCATTTGAAGCCCTCTTAGCAATTTTAGTGATCCCATATCCCGGCTGAAGCAGGTTGCAATAAATTAGAGCTCCCACTAGTCGTTCGAGAGCAATTCTTCCGACATTAGTCGGTTATGTTTAAATAGATATCACTCCAAGTCATTTCAGGTTTGACTTGGATCGACTGTTTATATATGGGATAATTTGTTCAGAAATTGGATAAACAGGTGAAGCGCAGACCAATTAAGTTTATTATCTGAAGGATGGTTTGAGAGAAGTTCACCCGGCGTTAGTCGGTTATGTTTTATTTAGTTGATGCAACACAATTTAAACATCTGAAGAACTACTATGTGTTGAATACTGGTTTAGCAAAAATTAAATACGTCGAAAACATACAGCAGCTTATCTGAATCTTTTTTGTTAAATTTTTAGGTGATCACTTCGTGTGCAGTAACGTTACCAAGTGGAAAAATTGAAAGCATTGAGAAATTCGAAAACTTGTTTACTGGACTCATTTGGAACAACTCAACCTGCGATAATGAAATAAATAGCAGCACTTCATCAAAACACAAAATGCAGATTCTGAGAGCAAAAGGGTCGATATTAACGGATTGTGGGGAAATGTACCAGTTGCAAGCTGTTGGAGAGTTGTATGACCTCTCTGAGCTTAGTTCAGTGCATATTTCAAGGACACATCTGGTTTTTATAGGTTAGGTTTTTTATAGATCTACAAATCCCCCACGCCATGGACGCAATATGACGTATAAACTGACTATGTATGTATGTCTGTAAAGATGGTTACACCATACCTTTATAATGGAATGAATAAATTTGAAATAATTGTTACGTCTTGGTTCTCAGTACTGATTTATGGATGGATGTTCACAAATTGATTTCAAGACAGGGTACATATTTATACAGCACCAGCAGTAGGGCGAGAAAATTATCATTACTTGAAAATTGGCATCTGGCTTAACAGTTTCGTGTGTTTCAGGGAAACATCTGGACAAGAAGTACATCGCAGATTGTCTGTTTGGAACATAACTGACTCTGTCCTAACTGCGAAATGGTTTTCAATTATTTCTGATATTTCTTGAATTAATTTTTCACGCCATATTTGAAGTTTTGAGAAAAGTCTTACACTGACATAGTCAATTGAATTTTGGTACTAGATTGCGTTCGATCAACTGTGCTAGATACTACAGGGTTTAACTTTCAGCTGTGTTAATTTCTTGGTCGTCTGGCTTATAACCCTATAGGGCAAGAATCTGCGCCATGTGGATGCTTGATCAACCAGTGGGCTATCTAGATTCTTTATGAGGAGAGGCTTTAAAACCCCTTTAACTTTAAAACTTATCGGCCTATTGAATAATGAGTAAGGTCGAATTCGGTGTTGATAAAACTTCTGAGTTAGGTCTTCCAATTTGGTCGGTAAGGATTTTTAGCTGCCTGAGTAGAAATAGTTAAGCAAGAGTTGGGGGGGGGGGGGGTAAAAAACGTACCTATGTATAAAGATTACGTATAGCCCATTTTCCCTCAAATCCCAAAGACGCACCTCACAGCATGAGACCCACGCTGTTCACATGAAGGGGATTAGCAAGATATTAATTTAGTAAGGTCATTTACCCATTCCCATTTTGCACTTTACTAATGTCAATTACCAAGGACGTACCTCACAGCATGATTCCCAAGCTGTTCACACGGAGGGGATTGGCAAGATAGTGCCTCAGCAACAAATTAGGTCATTAACCCCTTAATAAATTGCACGTTACTAATGTCAATTTCCAAAGACGTACCGTACCTCACAGCATGATACCCACGTGGTCACACGGAGGGGATTAGCAAGATAGTACCTTAACAACAAATCAGTAAGGTCATTGACCCCCTACCATATTACACTTTAATAATGTAAATTTCCAAAGACGTACCTCAGAGCATGATACCCAAGCTGTTCACACGAAGGGGATTAGCAAGATAGTACCTTAACAACAAATCAGTAAGGTCATTGACTCCCTACCATATTACACTTTAATAATGTAAATTTCCAAAGGCGTACCTCAGAGCATGATACCCAAGCTGTTCACACGAAGGGGAATAGCAAGATAGTCCCTTAACAGCAAATCAGTAAGGTCTTTTACCCTTACCATATCACACTTTAAAAATGTAGATTTCCAAAGACGTACCTCACAGCATGACACCCAAGCTGTTCACACGTAAAGACTATTAATTGCTAATCCAAAAAAATTGCTTACCAAAATTATTTAGGTCATTTACCCCTTAACAAATTGCACTTTACTAATGTTAATTTCCAAAGACGTACCTCACAGCATGATACCCATGCTGTTCACACCAGGGCGATTGGCAAGATACTCTCTAATATTAAATTAGTAGGGTCATTTACCCATTCTCATATTGCACTTGGCTAATGTCAATTGCCACGCACAAACCTCACGTACCAAGGACGTACCCAATTTTGGCCGAAAAATACCCAACTTTTGCTAAAAATTACCGCGTTCTGGCCAAAAATTACCCAATTATTGCCACAAAATACCCAATTTTTGCTTAAAAAACACCCAATTTTGCTGAAATATACCCAATTCTTACCAAAAAGTACCCAATTATTGCCAAAAAAACAATTCTTGGCATAAAATACCCAATTCTTTGCATAAAATACCCAATTCTTGTCAACAAATATCCTATTTTGGCAATAAATATCCAATTCTTGCCAAAAAACACCCAATTCTTGCCACAAAGTACCCAATTTTTTTTACCAAAAGATACCTAATTATTGCCGAAAATTACCCAATTATTGCTAAAAAAGTCATTTCAGGTTTGACTTGGATCGACTGTTTATATATGGGATAATTTGTTCAGAAATTGGATAAACAGGTGAAGCGCAGACCAATTAAGTTTATTATCTGAAGGATGGTTTGAGAGAAGTTCACCCGGCGTTAGTCGGTTATGTTTTATTTAGTTGATGCAACACAATTTAAACATCTGAAGAACTACTATGTGTTGAATACTGGTTTAGCAAAAATTAAATACGTCGAAAACATACAGCAGCTTATCTGAATCTTTTTTGTTAAATTTTTAGGTGATCACTTCGTGTGCAGTAACGTTACCAAGTGGAAAAATTGAAAGCATTGAGAAATTCGAAAACTTGTTTACTGGACTCATTTGGAACAACTGAACCTGCGATAATGAAATAAATAGCAGCACTTCATCAAAACACAAAATGCAGATTCTGAGAGCAAAAGGGTCGATATTAACGGATTGTGGGGAAATGTACCAGTTGCAAGCTGTTGGAGAGTTGTATGACCTCTCTGAGCTTAGTTCAGTGCATATTTCAAGGACACATCTGGTTTTTATAGGTTAGATTTTTTATAGATCTACAAATCCCCCACGCCATGGACGCAATATGACGTATAAACTGACTATGTATGTATGTCTGTAAAGATGGTTACACCATACCTTTATAATGGAATGAATAAATTTGAAATAATTGTTACGTCTTGGTTCTCAGTACTGATTTATGGATGGATGTTCACAAATTGATTTCAAGACAGGGTACATATTTATACAGCACCAGCAGTAGGGCGAGAAAATTATCATTACTTGAAAATTGGCATCTGGCTTAACAGTTTCGTGTGTTTCAGGGAAACATCTGGACAAGAAGTACATCGCAGATTGTCTGTTTGGAACATAACTGACTCTGTCCTAACTGCGAAATGCTTTTCAATTATTTCTGATATTTCTTGAATTAATTTTTCACCCCATATTTGGAGTTTTGAGAAAAGTCTTACACTGACATAGTCAATTGAATTTTGGTACTAGATTGCGTTCGATCAACTGTGCTAGATACTACAGGGTTTAACTTTCAGCTGTGTTAATTTCTTGGTCGTCTGGCTTATAACCCTATAGGGCAAGAATCTGCGCCATGTGGATGCTTGATCAACCAGTGGGCTATCTAGATTCTTTATGAGGAGAGGCTTTAAAACCCCTTTAACTTTAAAACTTATCGGCCTATTGAATAATGAGTAAGGTCGAATTCGGTGTTGATAAAACTTCTGAGTTAGGTCTTCCAATTTGGTCGGTAAGGATTTTTAGCTGCCTGAGTAGAAATAGTTAAGCAAGAGTTGGGGGGTAAAAAACGTACCTATGTATAAAGATTACGTATAGCCCATTTTCCCTCAAATCCCAAAGACGCACCTCACAGCATGAGACCCACGCTATTCACATGAAGGGGATTAGCGAGATATTAATTCAGTAAGGTCATTTACCCATTCCCATTTTGCTTTTTACTAATGTCAATTACCAAGGACGTACCTCACAGCATGATTCCCAAGCTGTTCACACGGAGGGGATTGGCAAGATAGTGCCTCAGCAACAAATTAGGTCATTAACCCCTTAATAAATTGCACGTTACTAATGTCAATTTCCAAAGACGTACCGTACCTCACAGCATGATACCCACGTGGTCACACGGAGGGGATTAGCAAGATAGTACCTTAACAACAAATCAGTAAGGTCATTGACCCCCTACCATATTACACTTTTATAATGTAAATTTCCAAAGACGTACCTCAGAGCATGATACCCAAGCTGTTCACACGAAGGGGATTAGCAAGATAGTACCTTAACAACAAATCAGTAAGGTCATTGACTCCCTACCATATTACACTTTAATAATGTAAATTTCCAAAGGCGTACCTCAGAGCATGATACCCAAGCTGTTCACACGAAGGGGAATAGCAAGATAGTCCCTTAACAGCAAATCAGTAAGGTCTTTTACCCTTACCATATCACACTTTAAAAATGTAGATTTCCAAAGACGTACCTCACAGCATGACACCCAAGCTGTTCACACGTAAAGACTATTAATTGCTAATCCAAAAAAATTGCTTACCAAAATTATTTAGGTCATTTACCCCTTAACAAATTGCACTTTACTAATGTTAATTTCCAAAGACGTACCTCACAGCATGATACCCATGCTGTTCACACCAGGGCGATTGGCAAGATACTCTCTAATATTAAATTAGTAGGGTCATTTACCCATTCTCATATTGCACTTGGCTAATGTCAATTGCCACGCACAAACATCACGTACCAAGGACGTACCCAATTATGGCCGAAAAATACCCAACTTTTGCTAAAAATTACCGCGTTCTGGCCAAAAATTACCCAATTATTGCCACAAAATACCCAATTTTTGCTTAAAAAACACCCAATTTTGCTGAAATATACCCAATTCTTACCAAAAAGTACCCAATTATTGCCAAAAAAAACAATTCTTGGCATAAAATACCCAATTCTTTGCATAAAATACCCAATTCTTGTCAACAAATATCCTATTTTGGCAATAAATATCCAATTCTTGCCAAAAAACACCCAATTCTTGCCACAAAGTACCCAATTTTTTTTACCAAAAGATACCTAATTATTGCCGAAAATTACCCAATTATTGCTAAAAAAGTCATTTCAGGTTTGACTTGGATCGACTGTTTATATATGGGATAATTTGTTCAGAAATTGGATAAACAGGTGAAGCGCAGACCAATTAAGTTTATTATCTGAAGGATGGTTTGAGAGAAGTTCACCCGGCGTTAGTCGGTTATGTTTTATTTAGTTGATGCAACACAATTTAAACATCTGAAGAACTACTATGTGTTGAATACTGGTTTAGCAAAAATTAAATACGTCGAAAACATACAGCAGCTTATCTGAATCTTTTTTGTTAAATTTTTAGGTGATCACTTCGTGTGCAGTAACGTTACCAAGTGGAAAAATTGAAAGCATTGAGAAATTCGAAAACTTGTTTACTGGACTCATTTGGAACAACTCAACCTGCGATAATGAAATAAATAGCAGCACTTCATCAAAACACAAAATGCAGATTCTGAGAGCAAAAGGGTCGATATTAACGGATTGTGGGGAAATGTACCAGTTGCAAGCTGTTGGAGAGTTGTATGACCTCTCTGAGCTTAGTTCAGTGCATATTTCAAGGACACATCTGGTTTTTATAGGTTAGGTTTTTTATAGATCTACAAATCCCCCACGCCATGGACGCAATATGACGTATAAACTGACTATGTATGTATGTCTGTAAAGATGGTTACACCATACCTTTATAATGGAATGAATAAATTTGAAATAATTGTTACGTCTTGGTTCTCAGTACTGATTTATGGATGGATGTTCACAAATTGATTTCAAGACAGGGTACATATTTATACAGCACCAGCAGTAGGGCGAGAAAATTATCATTACTTGAAAATTGGCATCTGGCTTAACAGTTTCGTGTGTTTCAGGGAAACATCTGGACAAGAAGTACATCGCAGATTGTCTGTTTGGAACATAACTGACTCTGTCCTAACTGCGAAATGCTTTTCAATTATTTCTGATATTTCTTGAATTAATTTTTCACCCCATATTTGAAGTTTTGAGAAAAGTCTTACACTGACATAGTCAATTGAATTTTGGTACTAGATTGCGTTCGATCAACTGTGCTAGATACTACAGGGTTTAACTTTCAGCTGTGTTAATTTCTTGGTCGTCTGGCTTATAACCCTATAGTGCAAGAATCTGCGCCATGTGGATGCTTGATCAACCAGTGGGCTATCTAGATTTTTTATGAGGAGAGGCTTTAAAACCCCTTTAACTTTAAAACTTATCGGCCTATTGAATATTGAGTAAGGTCGAATTCGGTGTTGATAAAACTTCTGAGTTAGGTCTTCCAATTTGGTCGGTAAGGATTTTTAGCTGCCTGAGTAGAAATAGTTGAGCAGGAGTTGGGGGGGGGGTAAAAAACGTACCTATGTATAAAGATAACGTATAGCCCATTTTCCCTCAAATCCCAAAGACGCACCTCACAGCATGAGACCCACGCTGTTCACATGAAGGGGATTAGCAAGATATTAATTTAGTAAGGTCATTTACCCATTCCCATTTTGCACTTTACTAATGTCAATTACCAAGGACGTACCTCACAGCATGATTCCCAAGCTGTTCACACGGAGGGGATTGGCAAGATAGTGCCTCAGCAACAAATTAGGTCATTAACCCCTTAATAAATTGCACGTTACTAATGTCAATTTCCAAAGACGTACCGTACCTCACAGCATGATACCCACGTGGTCACACGGAGGGGATTAGCAAGATAGTACCTTAACAACAAATCAGTAAGGTCATTGACCCCCTACCATATTACACTTTAATAATGTAAATTTCCAAAGACGTACCTCAGAGCATGATACCCAAGCTGTTCACACGAAGGGGATTAGCAAGATAGTACCTTAGCAACAAATCAGTAAGGTCATTGACTCCCTACCATATTACACTTTATTAATGTAAATTTCCAAAGGCGTACCTCAGAGCATGATACCCAAGCTGTTCACACGAAGGGGATTAGCAAGATAGTCCCTTAACAGCAAATCAGTAAGGTCTTTTACCCTTACCATATCACACTTTAAAAATGTAGATTTCCAAAGACGTACCTCACAGCATGACACCCAAGCTGTTCACACGTAAAGACTATTAATTGCTAATCCAAAAAAATTGCTTACCAAAATTATTTAGGTCATTTACCCCTTAACAAATTGCACTTTACTAATGTTAATTTCCAAAGACGTACCTCACAGCATGATACCCATGTTGTTCACACCAGGGCGATTGGCAAGATACTCTCTAATATTAAATTAGTAGGGTCATTTACCCATTCTCATATTGCACTTGGCTAATGTCAATTGCCACGGACAAACCTCACGTACCAAGGACGTACCCAATTATGGCCGAAAAATACCCAACTTTTGCTAAAAATACCGCGTTCTGGCCAAAAATTACCCAATTATTGCCACAAAATACCCAATTTTTGCTTAAAAAAACACCCAATTTTGCTGAAATATACCCAATTCTTACCAAAAAGTACCCAATTATTGCCAAAAAAAACAATTCTTGGCATAAAATACCCAATTCTGCATAAAATACCCAATTCTTGTCAACAAATATCCTATTTTGGCAAAAAATATCCAATTCTTGCCAAAAAACACCCAATTCTTGCCACAAAGTACCCATTTTTTTTTACCAAAAGATACCTAATTATTGCCGAAAATTACCCAATTATTGCTAAAAAAACACCCATTTTTGTTAAAAAATACCCAATTCTGTCCAAACAATGACCAATTCATGGAAAAAAAAACCAATTCTTGGCATAAAATACCCAATTCTTGTCAACAAATACCCAATTCTGGCAAAAAAACCCAATTCTTGCCAAAAATACCCAAATTTTACCAAAAAAAACGCCCAATTCTTGCCAAAAAAAACCAATTTTTTTAACCAAAAGATATCCAATTATTGCCGAAAATTACCCAATTCTTGCCAAAAAATACCCAATTCTTAGCAAAAAAATACCCAAATCTCATCCAAAAAATATCCAGTTTGAGTATTCATCAAAGACTGAGCTTCAACTTTTTCTGAAAAATTCTTAAAATTGAAAGAAATTTCCTCCAATTTTTCCTAAATTGTTCTAATTTACTCGCAATTTTCCCACAATTTCGTAATTTCAGAACCTTACACGTTTCAAAAATCTCTTGGATAAATAATCTAAAATAATCTTAAATTAGTAAGGTCATTTACCCATTCTCATATTGCACTTTGCTAATGTCAATTGCCACGGACAAACCTCACGTACCAAGGACGTACCCAAATATGGCCGAAAAATACCCAACTTTTGCTAAAAATTACCGCAATCTGGCCAAAAATTACCCAATTATTGCCACAAAATACTCAATTTTTGCTTAAAAAAACACCCAATTTTGCTGAAATATACCCAATTCTTACCAGAAAGTACCCAATTATTGCCCAAAAAAACAATTCTTGGCATAAAATACTCAATTCTTCGCATAAAATACCCAATTCTTGTCAACAAATATCCTATTTTGGCAAAAAATACCCATTTCTTGCCAAAAAACACCCAATTCTTGCTACAAAATACCCAATTTTTTTAAACCAAAAGATACCTAATTATTGCCGAAAATTACCCAATTATTGCCAAAAAATTTCTCCAATTTTTCCTAAATTGTTCTAATTTACTCGCAACGTCTTGCGAAACGAAAACGCACAAATCTCGCCAAAAATTCCCATTTTTACCACAGTAACGAAATCTTATCGAAAACAACCAGACTCTACCCAATTCATTAGAATTTTCATAAATATCCAAAAAGTAAGCAAAATAACAAATATTCATCAATATTTATTCAAAACATATATCAAAAATTAGACAATCTTGCCATCATCTGTATTTATCAAAATTGCTCCGAACAATCCAATTATTTAGTGACCTTACAAACATCAACTTTTTACATCATCTTTTGTTAAGACGAATCTTCTCAACTGATTGATATAGGTTTTATGAGCACAAACTTGTCAAGAATTATTTACTATTGTCTTAAATTAGTCGTAAAAAGTATCCGTTTAATTTGCGTCATACTATCTTCAAAATTACGGAGAATTACGTGATCTCATCCTTGTTGATGGGTCACTGACCTCTTTGAAACAAAGTTTAGGTCAACTACGTCGTATGATTGCCACAATTACGGATATCCAGGTATTGTATGGGCTCATTGAACTCTATGTGAACAATGTATAATCCACGCTACTTACGATATGATTACTCATACTTTATCAAAGCGCGCACAGCTCACGTGATATAGGTCTTACTCTTAGTATCGTAAAAATTACGTCACTATTGCGTCGTAATGATTTCATTTTCATCATAGTTTACAAACAAAAGTCCAATTCATTGTGCTTCTTTTACTTCTCTTCAACAGCTCAATTATTGCTAGCTTTTATTCTTTTCTTGAGACAATTTCAATCTCCTTCTGTTACAAATAAGTTTTCAACTACAAAACCCTGTAGTAAAGATTCGTCATCTCCAGGACCTATTTTGGCAAAAAAACCCATTTCTTGCCAAAAAACACCCAATTCTTGCTACAAAATACCCAATTCTTTTAAACCAAAAGATACCTAATTATTGCCGAAAATTACCCAATTATTGCCAAAAAATACCCAATTTCTGCTAAAAAAAACACCCATTTTTGTTAAAAAATACCCAATTCTGTCCAAACAATGACCAAATCATGAAGAAAAATAACCAATTCTTGGCATAAAATACCCAATTCTTTTCAACAAATACCCAATTTTGGCAAAAAAAAACCCAATTCTTGCCAAAAATACCCAATTTTTACCAAAAAACACCCAATTCTTGCCAAAAAATACCCATTTTTTTAAACCAAAAGATAATCAATTGTTGCCGAAAATTACCCAATTCTTAGCAAAAAAATACCCAAATCTCATCCAAAAAATATCCAGTTTGAGTCTTCATCAAAGACCGAGGTTCATCAACATTTTCTGAAAAATTCTTAAAATTGAAAAAAATTTCCAATTTTTCCTAAATTGTTCTAATTTACTCGCAATGTTCCCACAATTTCGTAATTTCAGAACCTTACACGTTTCAAAAATCTCTTGGATAAATAATCTAAAATAATCTTAAATTAGTAAGGTCATTTACCCATTCTCATATTGCTCTTTGCTAATGTCAATTGCCACAGACAAACCTCACGTACCAACGACGTACCCAATTATGGCCGAAAAATACCCAACTTTTGCTAAAAATTACCGCGTTCTGGCCAAAAATTACCCAATTATTGCCACAAAATACCCAATTTTTGCTTAAAAAACACCCAATTTTGCTGAAATATACCCAATTCTTACCAAAAAGTACCCAATTATTGCCAAAAAAAAAACAATTCTTGGCATAAAATACCCAATTCTTTGCATAACATACCCAATTCTTGTCAACAAATATCCTATTTTGGCAAAAAAAAACCCATTTCTTGCCAAAAAACACCCAATTCTTGCTGCAAAATACCCAATTTTTTTAAACCAAAAGATACCTAATTATTGCCGAAAATTACCCAATTATTGCCAAAAAATTTCCTCCAGTTTTTCCTAAATTTTCTAATTTACCCGCAATGTTCCCACAATTTCGTAATTTCAGAACCTTACACGTTTCAAAAATCTCTTGGATAAATATTCTATAGAGGATTAAGTGTAAATTACAATTTATTTGATACTCGCTTTTAACAAAATAAATAAGAACTCGTTCCCGCTGCTGAACAAAATTTTGTTTTTAAAAAAGATAAGCCTTTAAATTTTCTTTAATCTACTTATTTCGACACAGCATGAATAATTCAAGATGTTCACATGAAGGGGATTAGCAAGATAAAGCCTGAATAAAAAACTATTTAGGTCATTGACCCTTTCGCATAGTACACTTTTTTAAAGTTAAATTCCAAAGACGTACCTCACAGCATGATACACAAGCCGTCCACACTAAGGGGATTAGCAAGATAATCCCTCAATAACAAATTTCAGTCCTTGAAAGAAAACACCCCATTATTGTCAAAAATAACCAATCATTGCCAAAAACACCCAATTCTTGATACGAAACATCCTATTATTGCCAAAAATAGCAAAATGTTGACAAAAGTACCAAATTCTTGCCAAAAAGAACCAATTCTAGCCCCGAAATACCCGTTTCTAGTCCAGTAATACAATCTTTTTAGCAAAGAAATAAACAATTCTTATGTTAGCAAAAATTCGTAGTTCCTGCCAAAAAACAACCCAGTCCTAGCAAAAGCCGCCCACTACTTGCCAAACGAAAACGCACAAATCTCGCCAAAAATTCCCATTTTTACCACAGTAACGAAATCTTATCGAAAACAACCAGACTCTACCCAATTCATTAGAATTTTCATAAATATCCAAAAAGTAAGCAAAATAACAAATATTCATCAATATTTATTCAAAACATATATCAAAAATTAGACAATCTTGCCATCATCTGTATTTATCAAAATTGCTCCGAACAATCCAATTATTTAGTGACCTTACAAACATCAACTTTTTACATCATCTTTTGTTAAGACGAATCTTCTCAACTGATTGATATAGGTTTTATGAGCACAAACTTGTCAAGAATTATTTACTATTGTCTTAAATTAGTCGTAAAAAGTATCCGTTTAATTTGCGTCATACTATCTTCAAAATTACGGAGAATTACGTGATCTCATCCTTGTTGATGGGTCACTGACCTCTTTGAAACAAAGTTTAGGTCAACTACGTCGTATGATTGCCACAATTACGGATATCCAGGTATTGTATGGGCTCATTGAACTCTATGTGAACAATGTATAATCCACGCTACTTACGATATGATTACTCATACTTTATCAAAGCGCGCACAGCTCACGTGATATAGGTCTTACTCTTAGTATCGTAAAAATTACGTCACTATTGCGTCGTAATGATTTCATTTTCATCATAGTTTACAAACAAAAGTCCAATTCATTGTGCTTCTTTTACTTCTCTTCAACAGCTCAATTATTGCTAGCTTTTATTCTTTTCTTGAGACAATTTCAATCTCCTTCTGTTACAAATAAGTTTTCAACTACAAAACCCTGTAGTAAAGATTCGTCATCTCCAGGACCTATTTTGGCAAAAAAACCCATTTCTTGCCAAAAAACACCCAATTCTTGCTACAAAATACCCAATTCTTTTAAACCAAAAGATACCTAATTATTGCCGAAAATTACCCAATTATTGCCAAAAAATACCCAATTTCTGCTAAAAAAAACACCCATTTTTGTTAAAAAATACCCAATTCTGTCCAAACAATGACCAAATCATGAAGAAAAATAACCAATTCTTGGCATAAAATACCCAATTCTTTTCAACAAATACCCAATTTTGGCAAAAAAAAACCCAATTCTTGCCAAAAATACCCAATTTTTACCAAAAAACACCCAATTTTTGCCAAAAAATACCCATTTTTTTAAACCAAAAGATAATCAATTGTTGCCGAAAATTACCCAATTCTTAGCAAAAAAATACCCAAATCTCATCCAAAAAATATCCAGTTTGAGTCTTCATCAAAGACCGAGGTTCATCAACATTTTCTGAAAAATTCTTAAAATTGAAAAAAATTTCCAATTTTTCCTAAATTGTTCTAATTTACTCGCAATGTTCCCACAATTTCGTAATTTCAGAACCTTACACGTTTCAAAAATCTCTTGGATAAATAATCTAAAATAATCTTAAATTAGTAAGGTCATTTACCCATTCTCATATTGCTCTTTGCTAATGTCAATTGCCACAGACAAACCTCACGTACCAACGACGTACCCAATTATGGCCGAAAAATACCCAACTTTTGCTAAAAATTACCGCGTTCTGGCCAAAAATTACCCAATTATTGCCACAAAATACCCAATTTTTGCTTAAAAAACACCCAATTTTGCTGAAATATACCCAATTCTTACCAAAAAGTACCCAATTATTGCCAAAAAAAAAACAGTTCTTGGCATAAAATACCCAATTCTTTGCATAACATACCCAATTCTTGTCAACAAATATCCTATTTTGGCAAAAAAAAAACCCATTTCTTGCCAAAAAACACCCAATTCTTGCTGCAAAATACCCAATTTTTTTAAACCAAAAGATACCTAATTATTGCCGAAAATTACCCAATTATTGCCAAAAAATTTCCTCCAGTTTTTCCTAAATTTTCTAATTTACCCGCAATGTTCCCACAATTTCGTAATTTCAGAACCTTACACGTTTCAAAAATCTCTTGGATAAATATTCTATAGAGGATTAAGTGTAAATTACAATTTATTTGATACTCGCTTTTAACAAAATAAATAAGAACTCGTTCCCGCTGCTGAACAAAATTTTGTTTTTAAAAAAGATAAGCCTTTAAATTTTCTTTAATCTACTTATTTCGACACAGCATGAATAATTCAAGATGTTCACATGAAGGGGATTAGCAAGATAAAGCCTGAATAAAAAACTATTTAGGTCATTGACCCTTTCGCATAGTACACTTTTTTAAAGTTAAATTCCAAAGACGTACCTCACAGCATGATACACAAGCCGTCCACACTAAGGGGATTAGCAAGATAATCCCTCAATAACAAATTTCAGTCCTTGAAAGAAAACACCCCATTATTGTCAAAAATAACCAATCATTGCCAAAAACACCCAATTCTTGATACGAAACATCCTATTATTGCCAAAAATAGCAAAATGTTGACAAAAGTACCAAATTCTTGCCAAAAAGAACCAATTCTAGCCCCGAAATACCCGTTTCTAGTCCAGTAATACAATCTTTTTAGCAAAGAAATAAACAATTCTTATGTTAGCAAAAATTCGTAGTTCCTGCCAAAAAACAACCCAGTCCTAGCAAAAGCCGCCCACTACTTGCCAAACGAAAACGCACAAATCTCGCCAAAAATTCCCATTTTTACCACAGTAACGAAATCTTATGGAAAACAACCAGACTCTGCCCAATTCATTAGAATTTTCAAAAATATCCAAAAAGTAAGCAAAATAACAAATATTCATCAATATTTATTCCAAACATATATCAAAAATTAGATAATCTTGCCATCATCTGTATTTATCAAAATTCCTCCGAACAATCCAATTATTTAGTAACCTTACAAACATCAACTTTTTACATCATCTTTTGTTAAGACGAATCTTCTCAGCTGATTGATATAGGTTTTATGAGCACAAACTCGTCAAGAATTATTTACTATTGTCTAAAATTAGTCGTAAAATGTATCAATTTAATTTACGTCATACTATCTTCAAAATTACGGAGAATTATGTGATCTCATCCTTGTTGATGGGTCACTGACCTCTTTGAAACAAAGTTTAGGTCAACTACGTCGTATGATTGCCACAATTACGGATATCCAGGTATTTAATGGGCTCATTGAACTCTATGTGAACAATGTATGATCCACGCTACTTACGATATGATTACTCATACTTTATCAAAGCTCGCACAGCTCACGTGATATAGGTCTTACTCTTAGTATCGTAAAAATTACGTCACTATTGCGTCGTAATGATTTCATTTTCATCATAGTGTACAAACAAAAGTCCAATTCATTGTGCTTCTTATACTTCTCTTCAACAGCTCAATTATAGCTAGCTTTTATTCTTTTCTTGAGACAATTTCAATCTCCTTCTGTTACAAATAAATTTTCATCTACAAAACCCTGTAGTAAAGATTCGTCATCTCCAAGACCTATTTTGGCAAAAAAAACCCATTTCTTGCCAAAAAACACCCAATTCTTGCTACAAACTACCCAATTTTTTTTAACCAAAAGATACCTAATTATTGCCGAAAATTACCCAATTACTGCCAAAAAATACCCAATTTCTGCTAAAAAAACACCCATTTTTGTTAAAAAATACCCAATTCTGTCCAAACAATGACCAATTCATGGAAAAAAATAACCAATTCTTGGCATAAAATACCCAATTCTTTTCAACAAATACCCAACTTTGGCAAAAAAATACCCAATTCTTGCCACAAATACCCAATTTTTACCAAAAAACACCCAATTCTTGCCAAAAAAATACCCATTTTCTTAACCAAAAGATACCCAATTATTGCCGAAAATTACCCAATTCTTAGCGAAAAAATACCCAAATCTCATCCAAAAAAAATCCAGTTTGAGTCTTCATCAAAGACCGAGCTTCATCAACATTTTCTGAAAAATTCTTAAAATTGAAAGAAATTTCCTCCAATTTTTCCTAAATTGTTCTAATTTACTCGCAATGTTCCCACAATTTCGTAATTTAAGAACCTTACACGTTTCAAAAATCTCTTGGATAAATAATCTATAGAGGATTAAGTGTAAATTACAATTTATTTGATACTCGCTTTTAACAAAAAAAAAGAACTCTTTCCCGCTGCTGAACAAAATTTTGTTTTTAAAAAAGATAAGCCTTCAAATTTTCTTTAATCTACTCATTTCGACACAGCATGAATTACTCAAGTTGTTCACATGAAGGGGATTAGCAAGATAAAGCCTGAATAAAAAACTATTTAGGTCATTTACCCTTTCGCATAGTACACTTTTTTAAAGTTAAATTCCAAAGACATACCTCACAGCATGATACACAAGCCGTCCACACTAAGGGGATTAGCAAGATAATCCCTCAATAACAAATTTCAGTCCTTGAAAGAAAACACCCCATTATTGTCAAAAATAACCAATCATTGCCAAAAACACCCAATTCTTGATACGAAACATCCTATTATTGCCAAAAATAGCAAAATGTTGACAAAAGTACCAAATTCTTGCCAAAAAGAACCAATTCTAGCCCCGAAATACCCGTTTCTAGTCCAGTAATACAATCTTTTTACCAAAGAAATAAACAATTCTTATGTTAGCAAAAATTTGTTGTTCCTGCCAAAAAACAACCCAGTCCTAGCAAAAGCCGCCCACTACTTGCCAAACGAAAACGCACAAATCCCGCCAAAAGTACCCAATTTTACCACAGTAACGAAATCTTATCGAAAACAACCAGACTCTACCCAATTCATTAGAATTTTCAAAAATATCCAAAAAGTAAGCAAAATAACAAATATTTATCAATATTTATTCACAACATATATCAAAAATTAGACAATCTTGCCATCATCTGTATTTATTAAAACTCCTCCGAACAATCCAATTATTTAGTGACCTTACAAACATCAACTTTTTACATGATCTTTTGTTAAGACGAATCTTCTCAGCTGATTGATATAGGTTTTATGAGCACAAACTCGTCAAGAATTATTTACTATCGTCTAAAATTAGTCGTAAAATGTATCCGTTTAATTTACGTCCTACTATCTTCAAAATTACGGAGAATTATGTGATCTCAACCTTGTTGATGGGTCACTGACCTTTTTGAAACAAAGTTTAGGTCAACTACGTCGTATGATTGCCACAATTACGGATATCCAGGTATTGTATGGGCTCATTGAACTCTATGTGAACAATGTATAATCCACGCTACTTACGATATGATTACTCATACTTTATCAACGCACGCACAGCTCACGTGATATAGGTCTTACTCTTAGTATCGTAAAAATTACGTCACTATTGCGTCGTAATGATTTCATTTTCATCATAGTTTACAAACAAAAGTCCAATTCATTGTGCTTCTTTTACTTCTCTTCAACAGCTCAATTATAGCTAGCTTTTATTCTTTTCTTGAGACAATTTCAATCTCCTTCTGTTACAAATAAGTTTTCAACTACAAAACCCTGTAGTAAAGATTCGTCATCTCCAGGACCTATTTTGGCAAAAAAACCCATTTCTTGCCAAAAAACACCCAATTCTTGCTACAAACTACCCAATTTTTTTTAACCAAAAGATACCTAATTATTGCCGAAAATTACCCAATTACTGCCAAAAAATACCCAATTTCTGCTAAAAAAACACCCATTTTTGTTAAAAAATACCAAATTCTGTCCAAACAATGACCAATTCATGGAAAAAAATAACCAATTCTTGGCATGAAATACCCAATTCTTTTCAACAAATAACCAATTTCGGCAAAAAAAATACCCAATTCTTGCCAAAAATACCCAATTTTTACCAAAAAACACCCAATTCTTGCCAAAAAATACCCATTTTTTTAACCAAAAGATACGCAATTATTGCCGAAAATTACCCAATTCTTAGCAAAAAAATACCCAAATCTCATCCAAAAAATATCCAGTTTGAGTCTTCATCAAAGACCGAGCTTCATCAACATTTTCTGAAAAATTCTTAAAATTGAAAGAAATTTGCTCCAATTTTTCCTAAATTGTTCTAATTTACTCGCAATGTTCCCACAATTTCGTAATTTCAGAACCTTACACGTTTCAAAAATCTCTTGGATAAATAATCTATAGAGGATTAAGTGTAAATTACAATTTATTTGATACTCGCTTTTAACAAAAAAAAATAAGAACTCTTTCCCGCTGCTGAACAAAATTTTGTTTTTAAAAAAGATAAGCCTTCAAATTTTCTTTAATCTACTCATTTCGACACAGCATGAATTACTCAAGTTGTTCACATGAAGGGGTTAGCAAGTTAAAGCCTGAATAAAAAACTATTTAGGTCATTTACCCTTTCGCATAGTACACTTTTTTAAAGTTAAATTCCAAAGACATACCTCACAGCATGGTACACAAGCCGTCCACACTAAGGGGATTAGCAAGATAATCCCTCAATAACAAATTTCAGTCCTTGAAAGAAAACACCCCATTATTGTAAAAAATAACCAATCATTGCCAAAAACACCCAATTCTTGATACGAAACATCCTATTATTGCCAAAAATAGCAAAATGTTGACAAAAGTACCAAATTCTTGCCAAAAGGAACCAATTCTAGCCCCGAAATACCCGTTTCTAGTCCAGTAATACAATCTTTTTTACCAAAGAAATAAACAATTCTTATGTTAGCAAAAATTTGTTGTTCCTGCCAAAAAACAACCCAGTCCTAGCAAAAGCCGCCCACTACTTGCCAAACGAAAACGCACAAATCCCGCCAAAAATACCCAATTTTACCACAGTAACGAAATCTTATCGAAAACAACCAGACTACCCAATTCATTAGAATTTTCAAAAATATCCAAAAAGTAAGCAAAATAACAAATATTTATCAATATTTATTCACAGCATATATCAAAAATTAGACAATCTTGCCATCATCTGTATTTATTAAAACTCCTCCGAACAATCCAATTATTTAGTGACCTTACAAACATCAACTTTTTACATGATCTTTTGTTAAGACGAATCTTCTCAGCTGATTGATATAGGTTTTATGAGCACAAACTCGTCAAGAATTATTTACTATCGTCTAAAATTAGTCGTAAAATGTATCCGTTTAATTTACGTCCTACTATCTTCAAAATTACGGAGAATTATGTGTTTTCATCCTTGTTGATGGGTCACTGACCTTTTTGAAACAAAGTTTAGGTCAACTACGTCGTATGATTGCCACAATTACGGATATCCAGGTATTGTATGGGCTCATTGAACTCTATGTGAACAATGTATAATCCACGCTACTTACGATATGATTACTCATACTTTATCAACGCACGCACAGCTCACGTGATATAGGTTTTACTCTTAGTATCGTAAAAATTACGTCACTATTGCGTCGTAATGATTTCATTTTCATCATAGTTTACAAACAAAAGTCCAATTCATTGTGCTTCTTTTACTTCTCTTCAACAGCTCAATTATAGCTAGCTTTTATTCTTTTCTTGAGACAATTTCAATCTCCTTCTGTTACAAATAAGTTGTCAACTATAAACTCTGTAGTAAAGATTCGTCATCTCCAGGACCTCCTTCTATTTCTCATTCCACGTAAGTCATTTCTCTTACACGGGCAAGAAAAAACAAATAAATGGCTATTTTATTATCGTGCTCATTCGCAAATAGCATATTATTTCTTCAGAGAGAAAGATTCAGCAATGTTTTTACAAGCGGCTATTTAACCCTAAATTTAGTTTTTTTGAGGATTTCAACCGTCTTCAACCAAAGGAAAGGGCTGGAATGTTGAACATCAAATCTGTAAAATTGACCGCTGATTTCAATGATGATGTAGCAATTATAAAGGAGAAAAACGTGCTTCGGCTGGGTAGCTGATCATCCGTTCTCATTTCCGTGGCAGCTTCTGGTCTTCATTATTGCTATCGAGAATTTGCCTGAAGTCTCTCTACCATACAAACAGACAACTCGACTTCTACAAAAACCACAACAAAAACACAACTTTACAATTCTCAGATAATATTGAACTGAGCAGATCAGTCCGTGAGCAATTCTGTGATTATGGGTTGTCCCATAGAACAATGTATGACAATCAACTGGGATTTTTTGAGGAGGATAGGGAACTTAATATTCTCTGGTGTGTGTTTGCCGAGTATGACAATTTGCAGGAGCAGAAAACTGATCTGGTATGTGACGATTGGGAAAATGGGTCATTGACAGAGAGTATTGTTGCAAGTAAAGAAGAAGAAAACGCACTTGACCTCAAGTTTGTCAGCACAAATTGTGACAAGGCAGTCACCTGTTCGTGTTTTTGTACAGAAACTGGACAAGATACAATGAAAGAAGTACAGGGAACATCGACTGTTGAAAATACTTCTCAAGCCGGTCGTTTGACAGTGTAATTGAAACAGCAAGTGAAATGCGTGAAAACAAAAATTCTAAGTGAATTGGCTGAAATCTGAGAAGCAGTGAGATTGGTTTTCTGTTCATGTCCATTTTTGAGAGAGCGATAAAAGTAGGTATAAAAAATTTCACTTAGCCAGCAAATTTCTTTCGATCACGTGCGGCATTTTCAAAGCAGTTTTGTTTAAAACTCCATTTTATTCAGTTAGAGCTCTTTTGTCTTGATTAGCTAAACTAGTAATACGGCAATAGGAAGCATCATGATCATCTGACGCAAATATCAATCTTCAAGATTCAATTTGATCCATTTTTAGAAATTAGAGAATTCTTTAGTTGAAAATAGCTTTACAACCTTTTTTGCCCTTTGATGTAACTGATGTTTGTTTTGAGTTGTTTTTGTTAACTCTACTTCTGGCCTATGTTTGTTCGTTTTTTAGCTAATTTGCCTGTTTTCATTTTGTGCTTCTCGCTATGAAGTTCGTAGAAATTATTGTAAACCTGTTCAAATTTGGGTTATTGTTTTGGTCACGCCGAAGCAGGAAGTGGACCATAAAATGAGTGGAAAATATATTTGAATATGTTTTAAGAAAATTAAATTATGGTTTTCAACTTGCTAATGAATTTTCGATTTTTAATAGTGTTTAATGCTCATTTTTAACCGCAGAACATAATTGGAATAGTGACTGATCTCAGTGGTTTTCTTTAGAAGTATAAGTGAACCTATTGAATGCTTTCAGTGGATACCTAATAGTTTTAATGAGTTCATGTTTTTAGATTTAAATGTGTTTCTGATCTCTTCCCCTCTCGATCTTATTGTTCGTTCGAATTATAGTTGCATTCTAGTCTCAGCAAGGACGGGTCCCATCTGGTTTCTAGTAAAGCTTTAGTTTATTTGCTCAGTTTAGGTTTTATCTGGTGATCTGTAGAGTTTGTTACTAAGTTTTTTTTCACAAAACTAAAAAGAGTTTTGTCCCTGATTATTGTCTGTTATTTTTTTGTTGTTTGTCTTTTAGGCTCATTAATGGCAGGACTTATCGGCCCTGTAATACGACGTTATTTAATTCAATTAGTGGTTTGAATTGATCGCAATTTTTAAATTGATACTCCAATCATTTTTCAACAGAATGTGAAGTTTCCGTTCTCCTACTCATTTGGCAAATACTGATCCGAAATGTGGATGATCGGGGTCAACATATTATGTGCAAACGCACATTAACGAGCCCCCTTGTTGATATCTGAATTTTGATTCTGTACTTGTCATCTGGTATATCTAAAAAGGTTGCCTCGCAAGAGGGTTCTCTCCTGGGCTATGTTTAGTAATAACTATGCTTTGGATTCATTTAGTAAAATTTAGCATCAAAACGAAATTTATGTATCTAAATCTGTTCATTTTGTGCCATTTGACCATTCCTATTATTTGCAGGCGTTCAAAATGGATGAACATACTACTATGTTTGGTGTCGTGTAGATAACATGTACATACGCACGGACGTTTCAAATGATTTCACGCCATAATTGATAGATTATAACTAGCAAAAGTTACCAGCTATCTTGCAAATTAAGGGCTTACGCTTACTGCGTTCTCTAGAGCACGTATAGACGCTTTTGCTCGCATATATGAAGCTTATCTTATAATTTGATTGTTGGAACCGTAAATGCAAACAGAGTTCATAAATGGTGTGTTGTAACAGCTAACTGTGACATTTAGTTTTGAATGAGATAGATTTACAAACTTTGTTGATTCGTTGCCTTTATTACCATCTATAAGATGGTCATTCTGCAACACATTTACAAATAATTTGTTCTAACAATGTGGATTTGTATTAAATAGATTCTGTTTGAAACCTACTGTACCATCAAATTCTTTCTTTCGCTTTATGATTCCAAAACAACCTCACTTCGTTCAAATCTTCAAGAAATACTTTCCAAAATTGCTGTTAATTTGTTGGATTTGATCACTTATTGATGTTCTCTGATCTTGTTACATTGTTTTTAACTCTAAAACTTTCACTGAAAACTTAGATGATAACTTCATCTAAGAAAAAATTTCTTTCACGAATCAAAATTAAATTTGATTTCGTGTTCAATAAATCAACAAACACATTTTCTGTTTTAAGGATATTCCGAGTATGAATCAACTTCTTGGGATTGAATTCTTTCCTGATTCTTTTCTATTTTAAGGTATGTTGTAGGAACAAAAGTAGATTTTTTTCTTCCTTAATCCTTCTATCGGATAACATTCAAAAATTTTACAAGTTTTCAATCTGCTCAACTTCCGGCCTTGCCAATTCTGATGGGGCCAAATTCCTATTTAAACATAGCAGCCACTTACTACCTCTTCTAACATGAAATGCAATTTCCGTAAAAACAATGTTTTTAATGATTGAGTTCAGAAATTGCCTATCCTACTATTACAAAAAATCAAAAATTAAACTATCAATACGCCACAAATAAATGCAACTAATTGTAATTATGCTCTTTTTCCACACATCTTTTTTGAACCGGAAAAAACTTTTTCTCGAAAAAAGCCAATTTAGAAATCCGCTCTCTGATGAAATTAATAAGAAAAATTTTGATACTGAAAACCAATGGTTTTAACTCAAATTATCAGCTGTACTGTCCTCTACCCAGTACAACGCTCAAGCGCGCGCAGGTTACAAAAAAATGTGTTCTGATACACGACCTTGCTATCTAAAAATTTCATGTCAGTCATGGGGGGGGAGTAAAAGTTTGTGGTTTCTAAGTCGAGATGGAGAAGGCGGCGCGTTGGAAAAATAATAGATCCTAAATTTCTGAACATAAAACCTCGCGACTTGTTTTTTAGGACAGTAATAAACAGTCTTATCATTTATTGCTCCGATTAATTAGCAGACTTAAACAGGGACCTGTATTAATTTCATACCTGTCCTATATCAGTGTGCTCTATGGGTAAACAAAATGGTTTAAGATTTTCAGCTTTGTTAATATTTAATTCAATTTTTTGGTACAATCGTTTTCTAAATGTCTTGTCTGAATAACCAACCTAATTTTTTTAAGTAAGCTGGAATAAACTCGCTTTTTAGAAATGATAAAAGGACTAAACGGGTTTGCAAAATTGCTGAGTAGACTAAACCAATTCACCGTGTGAAGAGCAATTGTTGAGATTTCTGGAAGTAGTTATTGTTTTCGCAACTCCCTCCCCCACTTTGGTGTTTCTGCGCCCAAAAGCGATAGGCTCACTCCGCTTAAAGTTTTCAACATCAAGAGCCATTTCGTCGCCAGCGGTTTGAAGCTATTCATCTGATAAGCAACAAACACACCAAGTTTAGCGGTTTAAAAATAGTCGAGTTAGTATGTTTTGAAGATGTTTTTGTAACTATGTCGCCATATTCCTACCGTTGCTTTTGAATTTGTATAAAAATTCGATAAGATAAAATTTTTCGTCACTTGCTACATGTAGTGAAACATATATTCTAGACTTTTGGTTGCTCATATTTGGTTGCGACTTCTTGTCAGATGTTTTTGGGAAAGAGTAACTCTCAGGTTTTTGGCGGTAGTTTTAATCATCAGCAAATGTCATGCTTTTCTTGAGTTCCCAAGGTCATTGGGAACATGCTCCAAGAAGGAGGGCAGGGGTTGGAGATCATCTTGATTGTCGTTTGATCCGATATCCTTGAAACTATATAATTGGAATGAAAAGACTGTAAGGGCAATAACATCAAAGGGGGTGGATGTAGCTCATGTTGCCTAAGACCGAATCGAAAAATTTAAATTAAAAAACTACGGGGAAAAAACCCGTGCGAGGCCGGCGACCGGACGCACGAACGAGCCGTAAGCCGTTTTTACTTTGGCAACTCGTACTTACCGTCTCGTCCAGGGGATGTTTCCACAACTCTTCCAAGGGGCCAGATTCCTCTCGGCGTCAAGTCCTTGAGTACCCACACAACATCTCCTAATTTCAGAGGAGGCTGGTTGTTGTCTGTCCATATACGTCTCTTGAGTAATGTCGGCAGGTACTCCTTAATCAAACGCCGCCACACGTGGTTCATCAACTGCTGCACGTGCTTCCAGTTCTGGCTGCTGGTCTCCAAAGTTTCCGGGTGGCAAGGAACTGTAAGGGCGTTGAATGAGGAAATGGTTAGGAGTGAGTGGTTCTTCGTTTTCAGGCTGATCAGCAACGTTTGTCAAGGGTCTGGAGTTCAGGATTGCTTCGACTTCTACCATTATTGTCTCAAAGATGTCGAAGGAGAGGCGCTTAGATCCTAGAATGATTAAGAGTGTCCTTTTGGCGCTGTGAATCAATCGCTCCCACACGCCACCGAAATGAGAGCCGTATGGTGGGTTAAATTTCCATGTGGCTTTGACTGCAGCTAGGGCTTTATAAATCTTGTCTTTGTCTAAAGCCTTAACCGACTTCTTCAGCTCTTCGGAGGCGCCAACAAATGTTTTTCCGTTATCGCTGTACAATAAAATAGGTTGGCATCTTCGGCAGGTGAATCGTCGATATGCATTGAGGAAGGTGTCTGTATTTAAATCTGGACATGTTTCTAAATGGACTGCTCGCGTAACGAGGCATGTAAAAATAAGTCCATAATGTTTCTCGATTTTGCCTTGTTTGTCCTCAATATAAAACGTGCCAAAAAAGTCCAGTCCTGTGTTGGCAAACGGAAATTTGGTTTCTTCTGTGGGGAAGCCGAAAGCAGGAAGTGGGGCCATTATTGGTTGTATATTTTGAGTGTCAAAACGGCGACACAGAAAACATCGGTATTTTATTGAAAGTAGTGTTTTTCGAAGTCCAATGACGTAGTAGCGTTGTTGTACGAATGCTTTGACCGGTTCTGTTGCTTGATGGGCACAAATTCTGCGCGCATGTTCAAGTCATAGTCTCGCAATCTTTTCCTTTGCGTCCAAGATTATTGGACATTTTTCGATCTCCAATTCTGTTGGAGCAAATAGGAGACGGCCACTAGAACGTAGGAGTCCGTTTTGGTCAATTATTGGATTTAAGTTTCTCAATTTGCTCTTGGCGTCTAATTTTTGTGTTCTTTTTAATGCGTTGATTGTTGAGGAAAAAGCATTGTTTTGAGACAACTTCAGCAGAAAATTTTGAGATAAACAAACATCATCTTTTGTGTATTGGCTTTTGTCGGAACGATTATTCTTAGCTCTGTAAATAAAATTGAAGACAGTTGCGAGGGTTAAAAGTAGCTTATTCCATGTTGAAAAGCGGTTTGGGTCTAGAACAGGTTTGATTGGTGTTTTTGTTTTTCTGGTTACGGCACCTACGGTTGAAATCTTTTTCAAATCTTTCCAAGAACTTTCAGTGTTTGGCAAAAATTGTGGTGCTGTAAGCCATTTCGGGGGGATTTCTGATGGCTCAAGGCCACGCGTTCCATGGTCGGCTGGATTAAAATTAGTTGGGACATGATTCCACTCATCAGTTTTAGTTGTTTTCTTAATTTCTTCGAGTCGATTTGAGACGAAAACGTTTTGTTTCTTAGTTGAACTGATCCAATCTAAGACAACACGACTATCAGTCCACAAGTAGAATTTTTCAAATTTTAATGTCATTTCGGTTTCTATCAATGTGCGGAGGCGTGTACCTAAAACGGCTGCTTCGAGTTCTAATTCTGGCACACTAATTTGTTTTATTGGTGCAACTTTGCATTTTCCAAGCAGAAAGGATGTTTGAAAGGTTTCTTCCTGTTTTTGGGTGCGAATGTAAGCAACTGCTGACAATGCAACGGTTGAGTCGTCAACAAAGACATGGAGCTGGTGATTGTTTTCCTGATTCGTTGAGAAGTTCAACCATCTGGGGATTTCGATATCAGGCATTGCAAAGTAACTATCGAGCACTTTTTGTAGGTTGGAATGAAGTTCTACGGGAAGTGGTTCATCCCATTTCTTGCCTAGCTTCCAGACTTGTTGTAAAAGCATTTTGATTCTAATTGTTAGCGGGGACAAAATTCCTAGGGGATCGAAAATTGTTGATACTAAGGTGAACATTTTCCTTTATGTATACTCACTTGCGTTTCGGGGAAATTGTTCTAATGTCTTCATTAGAAAACAGTCAGTTCTGGTATTCCATTTCTGACCGAGGACTCTATTGATCTCTTTCAGTTCATCTCGATCTTCTTGCTCAATGAATCTTAGGGCTTCATATTTGTTTGACACCAATTTTGTCAAGCGAAAGCCACCTTTATGAAGGCTATCTTTAGTCTGATTAATAGTTTCAATTGCTTCTTCTATAGACGGCAAAGAATGGATATAGTCATCCATATAAAAATGGTTCTTTATTGCATTAACTGCTTTTGGAAATTCAATTGCATTATCTTCTGCGCAACGGTTCAGAACGAAAATTGCACAAAATGGGGAGCAGGTTGCTCCAAAAATTAATCTGGTGAACTGGTATTGGTTAACTATCTCTTCATTGGGCCAGAGAAAGCGTAATGGAGATTGGTCCTCATGCCTTATTGCTATCTGCATGAACATGCCTTCGATATCAGAGAGAATGGCAACTGGGTTTTCACGAAATCTCAGAAGAATTCCTACCTCAGAAGTTGTTCAGCAAATCTGGTCCTGTTATCAAATTGGAGTTCAAAGATTGTCCTCTAAACTTGGCCGCAGCATTTGCTACTCTGCGCACTTTTCCGGGCTTGTTTGGATTAACCACCGGGTGATGAGGCAATTACCAAATTTTCTCGGGCTCTGGCTGCTGCATTTCAACTGGCTTGACATAAAATTTTTGAAGATCTGTAGTGAGAGTTTGCTCATACAACTCTTTCAATTGCAGGTCATTACTGAGTCGCTTCTGAAGACGTTTCAGCTGGCTGAGAGCTGCAAAATAATTATTTTCAATTCTCAATGGTTTTTTCCAAGGCAGTCCAATTTCGTACCTCTCACCATTGTAGCTGATTGTCTTGTTCAATATATCAAGGGCTTCCTTGTCAACGGGATTTGTAGATTCACGCTTCGGTTGAGTTCCTTCGGCTTCAATTTTCCAGAATTGCTCAAGCAATTCATCGAGAGGCTGATCGTCGGAGCTTCTTCGTGATACGTGGTACACGTACTGTTTCTGCTGGTGAGACCGTTGTTTGGGTTGCTTTTGCACTCTTTCATACTCTCCAGCTAGGGTCCATCCAAGCCTTTACGCCGAATGGCTGGTTTTTAGTTGCCGGGATGACTTCAACTGGGTGTGTGAAAGCAACAGTGTTTGTTCCCAAAAGGGCACCGATTTTGCCTTCAGCTATTTCTGGGAATTGAGTGTGACGCAGTTCTTTGAATGCATCGCAAAGCTGGTTGAGTTCAAATGTATTAGCTGGTGCTACAATTGAACAAGGAGTGCTATAAGTGGTTGTAATTTGAAACTTTTGATCCAAATTTTCGTAGGGTGCAACTGTCACTTGTTCAGAAATTTTTGAAAGTGGCATATCATGCTCTGTGTTAAGATACTGAAGCGTAGTGGCTTCTTGATCTTCGCATGGAAGAGCAAAGAACTCTGTGATTTTTTCAAGTATGAAAGTAAATTGGCTTCCTGGATCAATCAGAGCGTACGTATCGAAAGCTTTATTGCCGTTTAGAAAAGATACTGGGATAAGTTGAAGTTGTTCGAACCATTCTTTTGGTGTAGATTGTAGATGATTCACGCTAAAACTTTGGTTGGCATTGTTCAAATTAGCGCGCTGAAATTGATTCTGATTTTTGTTTGCAAAAGACTGTCCGTAGCGGCTCTTTTGTGATTTGGATGAGGCGCTTGCGTTGTTGTTACTTCCTGGTTCACATTGCTGTTTGACAAGCTGTTGTGCTTGGATGGTAACGCTTGTAACTGTGGAATTGCTGGTGGCAAAAGCAGCTGGTGGACGCTTGATAATTTTACCAGGGTCATGCAGTGTTGTGTGGTGGTATCCGCTGCATGTTTGGCAGCGTTTTGTTGATGGGCAGTTTTGCATCTTGTGTTTATTGCTCAAACAGTTCGAGCAAAGATTGCTCTTGCTTACAATGTCAAATCGCTGGTTCGGGCTGCATTTTTGGTAATCGGGACAGGTCGCTAGTATATGGTTTCCTCGACATTTTTCGCAAGAATGCTTTGGTTGATTTGAGTTGTTTAGGGGTGGAAATGGTGGAGCGCTAGGTGGTTTCACATTACCGCTACTGCTTATTGCTGTTGACTGATTTAGGTTAGTCGGCTGTGCTGGAAAGCCTGAATTTTGGGTACTTAAATTTCTTGCGTGATTAAGGCTGTTGTTCAAATTTCCAGAGATACCTAAGTTGTTTCTACGAAGGTTATTTTGCTGGAAGTTTTCGCGGTTTATCTTATCGTACACATGTGCTTGAACTTCTAACCATTTCTGAAATTCAACTAACGTAACTGGTGTTTCGATTGATGTAACGGTGTGCTCGGTCCATTTGAGGAGGATGTTATGCGGGACCTTTTCTTTAGCTTTTTTCATAAGTGTTGAGCTCTGTAGGTCCGCTGTGTATCCCAGGTATTGGAAAGCTTGCACTAAACGTTTCAAGAACAAAGCAAAGGCCACAAATTTTGGTTGTTATAGTCATTAGTTGATTTCCAGTTTTCCAATTGATTTGTGAAGGCGTTCACCACTATTGTAGGATCACCAAAATACGACATTAGTTCGTTTAAAGCTGTGCTATAATAAGCAGGATCACACGAATAAGCTTGGATTACATCTTTTGCTTTGCCAGTAACTGCATTTTGCAAGTAGGTGATACGATGTGTGTCGGTGATACTGGTGTTGTTATGTACGAGGCAAAAAAAGTTATTTATCTTTTCGTGGTACTTCAATGGGTTGCCATTAAAGTTTTGAATTGTAAGAGGTGGTAACTTTATTGAGTGTTTACTTGTTGGATTCTGCCAATATGGAGCTGTGTTTGAGGTCCACGGTAAAGAATTGATTTCAAACGAAGGGTTTTTGAACCTTTCATTTGATATTGGATTTAATACGCTAGAAAATTGATGTGAATGTGGTAATTGTGGCTGGGAATTTTGCTCTACTGAAGGCAGTGCTTGTGGGGGAAACGTTGAGATTGAAGGAGCAATTGGAACACTTTCAGTTATTGTTTTTGAATAGGCGGTTTGTTGAACACCGAATGGGCTGACAGGCTCAATGCCTACAGTATTGACTTGTGACTGTGGCTGGAATTGAGTAAAATTTCCAGGTAAAAACTTATTCTCTGCGTTTTTCGATTCCTGTCTATTATGCAATGGTAAAGAAAATATGTTGGATGTTTGAAAATTGTTTGCGTTTTGGCAGGGATTTTCGGAGAAGTGATTAAAATTTGTTATTGTGTTACTCAGTTCAATTGGTTCTTTTGTCTGTTGCGGATCAAAGTCTAGATTCTGTGCGTTTTCTTGACTAAAATATTTGACAGAGCTGGGATTCCTTCAGCGGGGATTGTGTGTTCCTTGGTATTGGGAACAACCAGTGCTTTTTGGTTCAAACGTTTGAGTCTGAAACCGTTCCTCGGCGACATCTCGAGAAAATTCAGATAACATGTTTTTTGACTGTAATTTATTATTAAGGTTTTCCTGAGGAAAACGGTTGTGAAAGTTGTTTTGCGTGCTTACAAAAATAAGCGGCTGGATTGAATCATTGTCTGCTTTAAACTGCTGCTGGTTGACTGTAAAATTATCAAAAGCAGATAACGTTGTATCACTGAGAGCAAAACGATCGGGAGTTTTTGCGACGGTCGTCTCAGGATTCGCAAAATTTTTCTCCGAGTGTTTTACTTCTGTTTTGGAATCAACTTTGTTATCGGTGTTAATTGGTCTGAATAAACTTGTTGTACTCATTCCAATAGAAACGGGATTCTCCTTTGAAAAACTTTGACAACATTGGTTTGGTCCTGTGGCATTCAGACAAAAACAGTTATGGTTTCTCCGGTCTCGGTGGTAAAGGTGGTGCTTTGTTGGAGAATGATGAACGTTCTGGGTTGCTTGCTTCTGGAATCTCGTTCATTGATGGTGAACATCTCCGTGAGGTTGGATATCTGGCAGTCGTATGAGTTGTTACACTGACATCATCGCGTATCCTAGTTGAAGATTGGCTGAGTAGTCCATCGTCATCTAAACTGTCAATTTCGTGTTCAAATTTCTCTAGACGTGACAGAAGGTTTGAATGTCGTTCCATGACAGATGAAGTGCTGCTGGAGTTCGGAATTTCTTTTAACACGGCATCAAGTGTTGTTTTCAGCTCGTCAACATTTGCTTTTGCTTTATTGATGAGCAGGGTGAGTGATCTGAAACTCTTTCGCTGATCGATTGCAGTTTGTAAGAGGTCCAGCTTGCTTTCCAAACTCAGCTCTGCAATTTTGAATTTGTTTAACGCGTACTGAGAACTTTCACTGTTCTTCTTTGTCATCTTGCTCTTGTTGGTCTTTTTCGTACTAACAGGTAAAAAAAAACGGCTTCGAAACCGGAGCGACGCAAATTTCAAAGTTGAAAAACAATGTATATGACACTGTAAGGCTAATCAGCCCAGTTTTCGTTGTTTAAAATACGACGCAACTTTTCTGAAAAATAGAATCCTAGTGGTTTTTTTGTACTAAATCTAGCTTGTTTTATCTAAAAAAAAAGAATAACCGTTTGCGCGCGCTTGTTTCGTTATTACAATAGACACGACCAAATAATTGCTAAAACTTGGAGAAATCAAAATTTTCTTATTAGTAGAATAAGTGTATGGCTTTTGAATGGTTTTTGTTACGAACTTTTACAAGGGCTAACGCTTTTTTTTTGAAAAAGGAGTAATAAATGTTACTGCTTAGACCCTGTGTTGAAAAAATTTGAAAATTTTGTTTTTTATTGCGCTGCGAATAGGCAACGTGAGCTACAGACAAGCAGACAAGACAACTCAATTTGTACTGGAGCTCGTTTGAAATTCTTTCCTCTTAAAATGAACTGCTTGCTTCTTGATTTCTTTTCAAAACTTTTGAAAATTTTACTTTGAAAATTCCCTCCGCTCCTGTAATTGCTGACAGTGAGTTTTGAAGATCATCTACTATGGTAACTACTGACACCAAAATACTCTCTCCTTCTATTTGGTGACTACTGAGACCAACAAAAGGGCAAAGGGACTTCTTTCGGCGACTTCTAAGACCGCGGACAAAAAGGAAGAGACGTTTGAGTTATCCAACTCAAAAGAAGTATTTGTGTGAGCAAATTTAAGTGGGGAAATATTTCGAGCTTTTGATTTTCTTGCTTTTGATCTAAAGAAAAGGGAGTTCTTAATTTTTACTCTTTTTTCGTTTTTCTCTAAGTTGTTTTCAGTGCATACTACCCCATTAACTAAGCGCGCGGCTAGTAGTATGCAAAAATTGAAAGCAAAAATGTGATTGTCTGGTTTTCTTAAGAATAAAGATTTGCAAAAATGATAAAACTTATATACCAGCTTGTTTTGAAGTAAACTGAGGGGGTGCGATCAACAGGTTTACTGGGACTAATAAGTGTTTTAACCAAAACTTTGGTAAAACGTTTTTAATTTTTTTTTGGAGTGAAAGAAGCAGTTTTGCCAATTTTATGTTGCCTCTTTACTAAATGTAAAATCGAAAAAATAATTTTGAAGCTTGTATTATAAAAAACTGGGGGTTCAATGAAAAGGTCTTCTTAGATCTACTAATTGTATCTATCAAAACGTCAAGAAAACTTTTTTTTGTGAGTTTTTTGAGTCTAAGAAGCAATTTTGCAAATTTTATGTTGCCTCTTTATTGAAATGCAAAATGGATAAACTAACTTTGACGCTTGTTTTGTAACAAACTGAAGAGGCTCAATGAATAGGTTTTCTTGGATCTACTAATTGTTTATAAGAAAATTTCAAGAAAACGTTTTTTGAATTTTTTAAAGTCAAAGATGAAATTTTGATAAATTCAAGTTGTTTCTTTTCTAAAATGTTAAATTGATAAATTAACTTTAAAGCTCGAATTATAGCAAACTGAGGGGGCCCAATCAATAGATTTTCTTGGATCTACTAATTGTTTATATCATACTCTCAAGAAAACGTTTTTTGGATTTTTAAAGTCAAAGATGAAATTTTGCTAAACTCAAGTTGCTTCTTTTCTAAAATGTTAAATTGATAAACTAACTTTAAAGCTCGAATTATAGCAAACTGAGGGGGTCCAATCAATAGGTTTTCTTGGATCTACTATTAGTTTTTATCATAACGTCAAGAAAACGTTTTTTGAATTTTTAAGGTCAAAGATGCAATTTTTGACAAATTCTCGTTGTCTCTTTGCTAAAAAGCAAAACCCATAAACTAACTTTAAAACTTGTATTATAGCGAACTGAGGGGGCCCAATCAATAGGTTTTCTTGGATCTACTAATAGTTTATATCATAACGTCAAGAAAACGTTTTTTTGAATTTTTAAAGTCAAAGATGCAATTTTGCCAAATTCTCGTTGTCTCTTTGCTAAAAAGCAAAGTCCATAAACTAACTTTAAAACTTGTATTATAGCAAACTGAGGGGGCCCAATCAATAGGTTTTCTCGGATTTATTAAAAATTTTCCATTAAAATGTTGGAAAAACGTTTTTTGATTTTTGACCCTCTAAAAAGCACTTTTGCGACTTTTTCGTTTTTTGTGCAAAAATTTTACATAAACAACTAGACTTTAAAAAAAGTCATTTTAAGGTCCAACTGAGGTGTTCTATTCAACTACTAATTTTACTGTTATGTAGATTTTTTGCAACAAATTCAGAAAAATGTTGTTGAATTTTTCTGATCCAAAAAAGGCTATATCGTTTTTTCGTACAATCTATGTTTTTTGCTGCTAAATGCTGACATGTGGTTTCTCATGGCTATTTCTTTCATAAAGCATCGACAAAAGCTCGCTGGGGAACAATTTTCATGATTTTGAGATTTTTGTCGCAAAAAAAATTCAAGTTTTTTTTGGATACGTCTAACCGGGAAAGGGACTTCTGAGGTGACGTCTGGGACCTCGGGCTATCATCTCTTGGCGACGTCTGCAACCAAAAAAAAAGTCAGGCCTTCTTGATCGGGTGACGTCTGGAACCCTTGAAAAAAAAATCTCGTCTTTGGTGACGTCTGAGACCAAAAAAAATCGTCTTGCTGTTCTCAATCTCCAGCTGTTCCAGTTTGTCCCCTGCCTGTGAAAAAAACTTTGGAACCCGACTTAGTCTGTTCGTTTCGTGGTTTCCGAAAATGAGCAGAACGTTTAAGCTATTTCCGGTATCAGTTCCAACCCTACTCTCCGTTTGTCACATTTTCTGCTTGTGACTGGTGGTCAGATAGGCCCTTTTGTTCGGACAATCTTGGTACGGTTTCTTTGTCTTTGGTTGGGGGGGGGGGTGATGTTACCCTCTTTGCTTAAAAAAAATTCAAAATTCCGTTTCAGAAGGTGGACTATGTTTCTTAATCACGGAGGTAGGTCTCCAATTTATGTAGTGAAACATATGTTCTTTTGAGACTTTTGAGACTTATGAGACTTTTGGTTGCTCATATTTGGTTGCGACTTCTTGTCAGATGTTTTTGGGAAAGAGTAACTCTCAGGTTTTTGGCGGTAGTTTTAATCATCAGCAAACGTCATGCTTTTCTTGAGTTCCCAAGGTCATTGGGAACACTACAGATCAATTTGCCACAGATCAGACACTACAGGATATCTTTAAGTATTCGAGTTCAACGTGAGTAGTATATCGTAAGCACAGCTGGGGGGGGGGGGGGTAAAAGGATGTACCTATGTATTAACATTAGGTATAGCCTATTTTCGTCCAATTTCCAAAGATGTACCTAAAAAATGAGTGAGAACAATAGACCTGTCATCTTATCGTAATTAGCAAAGGGGTAATTATCTTAATTACCCCAGGGAAATGCATCCAGTTTTCCGCTTTAATGCACTTCAGCTAATCTTATCTACTTAACAAAATTCATCTGCAGAACTTTTACTTTCAAACTTTTCATTTACGAATAACTTTTTCGATTATCAATTTTTTTTAATTTTCGATTATTAATGAAGTTTTGTTTTCAATAATTTCAAATTATTGGAATTTTTTCGCAAAAGCTTCTTAAAAGTTTATTTGAAAATTTAATATTTTTTTTCAATTTTTTTACTCATGATGTGAAAGCATGCAAGAAACCGTTTTTTTATTTTCTTTTGGTAGTTTCTGTTTTGTTTTCTCGGTAGTTTCAGTTTCAAAAACCCGAAACCGTTAAAAAAAAATTGTATATAAAGTTGTTCTAATAATCGGTTGAAATTTTTTAACACAGATTTCAATGAAAAATACTAAAACACAGAAAACCATCACTGAAAATTGTTTTGTTCTTTTTTCGTAGTTTCAGATTCTAAACCTCAAACTAAAAATTTTTTTTTGGTCGAAAATGTATACTACAGTACAACTTTAGAGGGTATTTTTCGAAGTGAAGTTCAATGGTGGTAATTTCACGGTCAATTATAGATTATATGTTTGGGATTTTTGTAGTTTTAGTTTCTCAAACCTCAAACTACAAAAATAGTTTTTATCGAGAATGGTATGCTATATCAACTGTCTATATCTTGTTTTTAAACAAAGCATTTGATAGTGACTTCTTTAACTCCTAGAAGTTACACTTTTTGGTTTTTTCTGAAGTTTCAGCTTCTGAAACCTGAAACCTCAAATTATTTTTTTTTGAATTGTTTGTTACAGTACATCTTTATAGCGTAATTTTTAGCGCAGAATCCAATGGGCATAATTTAAAAGTCGTGAAAAGAGGACAATTTTGTAATTTTTGAAGTTTTAGATTCTGAAACTTGAAACCAAAAAAGTTTGTTAAAAAATACTCAATTCTTCTAAAAAATACCCTATTCTTGAAAAAATGAAAAAAACCCATTTCATGCCAAAAAATACCTAATTCTTGGCAAAAAATACCCAATTCTTGCCAAAAACACCCAATTGTTGTCCAAAAATAGCCAATCGTTGTCAAAAAATACCCAGTTATTGCCAAAAATTACCCAATTATTGCCGAAATACCCAATTCTTGGCAAAAAATTCCAAATTCTTGAACAACAAACACACCATTATTGTGAAAAATGCCCAACTATTGCCAACAGATCCCAGGTCTTGGTGAAAAACACCCAATTCGTGGCTGAAAATATCCAACTATTGTCAAAAACACCCAAATGTTACCAAAAACATCAAACTGTTGCCAAAAAAACAATTCTACACCAAGAACATCTGTTTCTAGTCATGAGTTACACAATTCTTAGCAAAAATACCCATTTATCATCAAAATCTACAAATTTTTTGCCAAAAATACCTAATTCCTGCGAAAAGGAACCCAGTTCCAGTAAAAACATCCGAATACTTGCCACACAGAGACACAAGTCTTGCCAAAAAAAAAAACAATTTTTACCACAAAATAGCGAAATCTTGTCAAAAATACCCAAATTGTAACCAAAATAATAAAATTTTATCAAATATTTATCTAAAATATATCAAAAATTAGAAAATCTTGCAATCATCCGTTTTTCTCTAATTTATCAACAATCCAATTATTTAGTGACCTTAAAACATCAACTTTTGAGATAATCTTAGTAGTATGCAAAAATTGAAAGCAAAAATGTGATTGTCTGGTTTTCTTAAGAATAAAGATTTGCAAAAATGATAAAACTTATATATCAGCTTGTTTTAAAGTAAACTGAGGGGGTGCGATCAACAGGTTTACTGGGACTAATAAGTGTTTTAACCAAAACTTTGGTAAAACGTTTTTAATTTTTTTTTGGAGTGAAAGAAGCAGTTTTGCCAATTTTATGTTGCCTCTTTACTAAATGTAAAATCGAAATAATAATTTTGAAGCTTGTATTATAAAAAACTGGGGGTTCAATGAAAAGGTCTTCTTAGATCTACTAATTGTATCTATCAAAACGTCAAGAAAATTTTTTTTTGTGAGTTTTTTGAGTCTAAGAAGCAATTTTGCAAATTTTATGTTGCCTCTTTATTGAAATGCAAAATGGATAAACTAACTTTGACGCTTGTTTTGTAACAAACTGAAAATGCTCAATGAATAGGTTTTCTTGGATCTACTAATTGTTTATAAGAAAATTTCAAGAAAACGTTTTTTGAATTTTTTAAAGTCAAAGATGAAATTTTGATAAATTCAAGTTGTTTCTTTTCTAAAATGTTAAATTGATAAATTGACTTTGAAGCTTGAATTATACCAAACTGAGGGGGCCCAATCAATAGATTTTCTTGGATCTACTAATTGTTTATATCATACTGTCAAGAAAACGTTTTTTGGATTTTTAAAGTCAAAGATGAAATTTTGCTAAATTCAAGTTGCTTCTTTTCTAAAACGTTAAATTGATAAACTAACTTTAAAGCTCGAATCATAGCAAACTGAGATGGCCCAATCAATAGATTTTCTTGGATCTACTAATTGTTTATATCATATTGTCAAGAAAACGTTTTTTGAATTTTTAAAGTCAAAGATGAAATTTTGCTAAATTCAAGTTGCTTCTTTTCTAAAATGTTAAATTGATAAACTAACTTTAAAGCTCGAATTATAGCAAACTGAGGGGGTCCAATCAATAGGTTTTCTTGGATCTACTATTAGTTTTTATCATAACGTCAAGAAAACGTTTTTTGAATTTTTAAGGTCAAAGATGCAATTTTTGACAAATTCTCGTTGTCTCTTTGCTAAAAAGCAAAACCCATAAACTAACTTTAAAACTTGTATTATAGCGAACTGAGGGGGCCCAATCAATAGGTTTTCTTGGATCTACTAATAGTTTATATCATAACGTCAAGAAAACGTTTTTTTGAATTTTTAAAGTCAAAGATGCAATTTTGCCAAATTCTCGTTGTCTCTTTGCTAAAAAGCAAAGTCCATAAACTAACTTTAAAACTTGTATTATAGCAAACTGAGGGGGCCCAATCAATAGGTTTTCTCGGATTTATTAAAAATTTTCCATTAAAATGTTGGAATAACGTTTTTTGATTTTTGACCCTCTAAAAAGCACTTTTGCGACTTTTTCGTTTTTTGTGCAAAAATTTTACATAAACAACTAGACTTTGAAAAAAGTCATTTTAAGGTCCAACTGAGGTGTTCTATTCAACTACTAATTTTACTGTTATGTAGATTTTTTGCGACAAATTCAGAAAAGTGTTGTTGAATTTTTCTGATCCAAAAAAGGCTATATCGTTTTTTCGTACAATCTATGTTTTTTGCTGCTAAATGCTGACATGTGGTTTCTCATGGCTATTTCTTTCATAAAGCATCGACAAAAGCTCGCTGGGGGACAATTTTTATGTTTTTGAGATTTTTGTCGCAAAAAAAATTCAAGTTTTTTTTGGATACGTCTAACCGGGAAAGGGACTTCTGAGGTGACGTCTGGGACCTCGGGCTATCATCTCTTGGCGACGTCTGCAACCAAAAAAAAGTCAGGCCTTCTTGATCGGGTGACGTCTGGAACCCTTGAAAAAAAATCTCGTCTTTGGTGACGTCTGAGACCAAAAAAAATCGTCTTGCTGTTCTCAATCTCCAGCTGTTCCAATTTGTCCCCTGCCTGTGAAAAAAACTTTGGAACCCGACTTAGTCTGTTCGTTTCGTGGTTTCCGAAAATGAGCACAACGTTTAAGCTATTTCCGGTATCAGTTCCAACCTTACTCTCCGTTTGTCACATTTTCTGCTTGTGACTGGTGGTCAGATAGGCCCTTTTGTTCGGACAATCTTGGTACGGTTTCTTTGTCTTTGGTTGGGGGGGGGGGGGGGTGATGTTACCCTATTTGCTTAAAAATATTCAAAATTCCGTTTCAGAAGGTGGACTATGTTTCTTAATCACGGAGGTAGGTCTCCAATTTATGTAGTGAAACATATATTCTAGACTTTTGGTTGCTCATATTTGGTTGCGACTTCTTGTCAGATGTTTTTGGGAAAGATTAACTCTCAGGTTTTTGGCGGTAGTTTTAATCATCAGCAAACGTCATGCTTTTCTTGAGTTCCCAAGGTCATTGGGAACACTACAGATCAATTTGCCACAGATCAGACACTACAGGATATCTTTAGGTATTCGAGTTCAACGTGAGTAGTATATCGTAAGCACAGCTGGGGGGGGGGGGGGGGGGGGGGTAAAAGGATGTACCTATGTATTAACATTAGGTATAGCCTATTTTCGTCCAATTTCCAAAGATGTACCCAAAAAATGAGTGAGAACAATAGACCTGTCATCTTATCGTAATTAGCCAGGGGTAATTATCTTAATTACCCCAGGGAAATGCATCCAGTTTTCCGCTTTAATGCACTTCAGCTAATCTTATCTACTTAATAAAATTCATCTGCAGAATTTTTACTTTCAAACTTTTCATTTACGCATAACTTTTTCGATTATCAATTTTTTTTAATTTTCGATTATTAATGAAGTTTTGTTTTCAATAATTTCAAATTATTGGAATTTTTTTGCAAAAGCTTCTTAAAAGTTTATTTGAAAATTTAATATTTTTTTTCAATTTTTTTACTCATGATGTGAAAGCATGCAAGAAACCGTTTTTTTGGCATTTTCTTTTGGTAGTTTCTGTTTTGTTTTCTCGGTAGTTTCAGTTTCAAAAACCCGAAACCGTTAAAAAAAAATTGTATATAAAGTTGTTCTAATAATCGGTTGAAATTTTTTAACACAGATTTCAATGAAAAATACTAAAACACAGAAAACCATCACTGAAAATTGTTTTGTTCTTTTTTCGTAGTTTCAGATTCTGAAACCTCAAACTAAAAATTTTTTTTGGTCGAAAATGTATACTACAGTACAATTTTAGAGGGTATTTTTCGAAGTGAAGTTCAATGGTGGTAATTTCACGGTCAATTATAGATTATGTGTTTGGGTTTTTTGTAGTTTTAGTTTCTCAAACCTCAAACTACAAAATAGTTTTTATCGAGAATGGTATGCTATATCAACTGTCTATATCTTGTTTTTAAACGAAGCATTTGATAGTGACTTCTTTAACTCCTAGAAGTTACACTTTTTGGTTTTTTCTGAAGTTTCAGCTTCTGAAACCTGAAACCTCAAATTATTTTTTTTGGAATTGTTTGTTACAGTACATCTTTATAGCGTAATTTTTAACGCAGAATCCAATGGGCATAATTTAAAAGTCGTGAAAAGAGGACAATTTTGTAATTTTTGAAGTTTTAGATTCTGAAACTTGAAACCAAAAAAGTTTGTTAAAAAATACTCAATTCTTCTAAAAAATACCCTATTCTTGAAAAAATGAAAAAACCTATTTCAAACCAAAAAATACCTAATTCTTGGCAAAAAATACCCAATTCTTGCCAAAAACACCCAATTGTTGTCCAAAAATAGCCAATCGTTGTCAAAAAATACCCAGTTATTGCCAAAAATTACCCAATTATTGCCGAAATACCCAATTCTTGGCAAAAAATTCCAAATTCTTGAACAACAAACACACCATTATTGTGAAAAATGCCCAACTATTGCCAACAGATCCCAGGTCTTGGTGAAAAACACTCAATTCGTGGCTGAAAATATCCAACTATTGTCAAAAACACCCCAATGTTACCAAAAACATCAAACTGTTGCCAAAAAAAAACAATTCTACACCAAGAACATCTGTTTCTAGTCATGAGTTACACAATTCTTAGCAAAATACCCATTTATCATCAAAATCTACAAATTTTTTGCCAAAAATACCTAACTCCTGCGAAAAGGAACCCAGTTCCAGTAAAAACATCCGAATACTTGCCACACAGAGACACAAGTCTTGCCAAAAAAAACCAATTTTTACCACAAAATAGCGAAATCTTGTCAAAAATACCCAAATTGTAACCAAAATAACAAAATTTTGTCAAATATTTATCTAAAATATATCAAAAATTAGACAATCTTGCAATCATCCGTTTTTCTCTAATTTCTTATCAACAATCCAATTATTTAGTGACCTTAAAACATCAACTTTTGAGATAATCTTTTGTAAAGACGAATCTTTTCAGGTGATCGATATAAGTTTAATGATCACAAATTTGTCACGAATTTTTTGCTATTGTACAGAATTAATCGTTAAAACTCAATCATAATAATTTAACAATTACGTCCTACTATCTTCTCAATTAAGAACAATTACGTAACCATTTTTTGTAAGAGGGCCACTGACCTCTTTGGAACAAAATTTACTCCAGCTACGTCATATGATTGCTGCAATTAGGGATACCTATGTATTGTATGGGGTCACTGAACTCATGTGAACAAAAAATAATCCTTACTATTTACCTTATTATTCCTATTTTATCAAAGCATGCACAGCTCACGTGCTTGAAGTCTTACTCATAGTATTGTAATAATTACGTCACTATTGCGTCATAATGATGTCATTTTTATTGTAGTGCACAAACAAAAATTCAACTCATTGCGCTTATTTTTGTTCTCTTCAACAACTTAGCTATAGTTTTAATCTCCTTTTCCTACAAACCTAAGTTTTCAGTTATAAACCTTTCAGTGGAGATTCTTCATCTCTAGGATATCTTCCTATTTCCCATTCCAGGTAAGTCACCTCTAATATAGAATATGAAAACAGACCAAAAAAAAGAATAATGGGCTATTATAATCATCGTACTCATTCGCAAATAGCATATTATTTCTTCAGAGAGAAAGTTTTTTTCAATATCTGTATTTTCAATTTATTTAGGAATAATGTCGTCACCTAAAAAAGGCTGGAATAATGAATATCAAATCTGTGAAATTGAACGAAAATCTTAAGGCCCACTTCTTCTTCCCCGATTTCAATGATGATGTAGCAGTTATAAAGGAGAGGAAGACGTGCTTCGGCTGGGTAGCTGAACCTCCATTCTCCATTCCGAGGCAGCTTCTAGTCTTCATTATAGCAATCGAGAATTTGCCAGAAGTCTCTGTTCCATACAAACAGACAACTGTAGACTTCTACGAGAACCACATCGAAAACAAAACTTTACAAGTCTCAGACAACATGGAACTGAGCAGATCAGTCCGTGCACAATTTTGTGACTATGAGTTGTCCTATAGACCAATGTATGAAATCATTGATTTTTTGACGAGGAGAGAGAACTTAAATTCCTCTGGTGTGTGTCTGACGAGTATGACAAGTTGCAGGAGCAGAAACCTGATCGGGATTGTTACGAGTGGGAAAATGGGTCATTGACAGGGAGTATTATCGCAATTATAGAAGAAGAGAACGCACTTGATCCCAAGTTAGACAACAAAAATTCTGACCAGGCAGTCCCTTTTGCGTGCTTTTCTACAGACACTGGACAAGATGCATTGAAAGAAGTACAGGGAGCATCGAGTGTTGAAAATACTTCAATGAAGTCTGCCAGAACCATCCTTAGTACAGTACTCAATGATTATACAGATTACCAAGATCATTTTTTATCCAATGAAGCAAGTGAAAAAATATCTGAAAAAACTTCCCTCAGATCTGAGCAACCAGCGTCTTGTACACAAAAGACTGTCAAGAGAAGGGCTCCTGCTGTCAATAACCCTGAAAGAGTGGGAAGTAAAAATTTAGATGGTGATGAAAACGAAGACAACATGTGTCCTCCATCGTGCAAAATGAGACGAGCTGCTGAGTTGTATAGTAACTAAAATAACAGGCTGAGAAGTTATTTCTGACTGATTATCTGTTTGTATTTGCGGTATAATTTCAGATGCAAAAACTATTATTTCCTGAGGTGACTAATTGACTGTTTAATTTTTAATATTCTCTTTTTACACTCAGAAAAAACTGAATTTCATGTATGCTTTTGAATTGATACTTTGATAATATAATTTATTTGAGTTTTACAAATGCATTTTCGAAATTAACTTTTATTCAAAGTTCAGTTTTGAATTAAAATTTATGTCAAAAATTGCCTGTTTTTGTAATACTTGTTTTTTTCTCAAAAATGGCGGTTAACGACGAAAAAGGCTTGTTTTCATAAAATGTTTTTTCAAAAACGTGGGTTTTTTTGGCTTCTTCAATGAACTCCCGGCAGCTGATACTGGATGATGCAAAGCGATTACAGTGACAATTTCGAACAAACTCCAGCAGCAATTCTTCCCATCAGAATATCGCAGTAAGCGTGCTGCCTTTGATAATAGATTACCTGGTCATTTGAAAGAAGATTTTTTGGCAGGAATTTTTAGAAATAGATACTCATACAAACCTTTAAGTATAGAATTTACAGTTTTTTTAAAAAAAAGTTGAAAACCTTTTGCATAATTTTTACTGTTTTGAAAAAAATATTCTTTTACTATCCCATTTTTTTCAAAAAAGTCGCCTTTTTACAAAAGGTTTCTCTTTTCATTTTTCCATTTGTCAGTTTTTTAAATTTTATAATGTGAAGTTTTGAATTGAATCATTTTTTTTAAATGAAAATCTTTTTTACTAAAATGATTTTTTAAAAAAAATTGTTGTGTTTTACACACTGTTTTTAAACAAAAATGTAAATCTTGATGTTTTTTTATTTTTTATTTTTCCTTTTTTTCTAATTATTAATTTTTTTATGTAAAAATTTAAATTTAATTAATTTTGTTTTTGAAAAAACAAAGTTTTACTAGAATAATTTTTCTTTCAAAAATGCCGTTTTTTACATAAGGTTTTTAACAAAAAATGCAACTTGTGCTGTTTTTTATTTTTTTATTTTTCCTTTTTTCTGTTTTTGAATTTTTTTATGTAAAATTTTAAATTTTTTTTCGAAAAATTTTGTTTTATTAAAAAAAATTTCTTTCAAAAATGCCGTTTTTTACATAAGGTTTCTAACAAAAAATTCAACTTGTGTTGTCTTTTATTTTTCTATTTTTCCTTTTTTCTGTTTTTCAATTTTTTAATGTAAAATATGAAATTTAATTAATTTCCTTTTTGAAAAAACAAGTTTTACTGGAATATTTTTTTTTCAAAAATGCCGTTTCTTACATAAGGTTTTAAACAAAATATGCAACTTGTTTTGTTTTTTATTTTTCTATTTTTCCTTTTTTCTGTTTTTGAATTTTTTAATGTAAAATATGAAATTCAATTAATTTCCTTTTTGAAAAAACAAGTTTTACTAGAATAGTTTTTTTTTCAAAAATGTCGTTTTTTACATAAGGTTTTTAACAAAAAGTGCAACTTGTGTTGTTTTTTGTTTTTCCTTTTTTCCTTTTTTTCTGTTTTTGATTTTTTTAATGTAAAATATGAAATTCAATTAATTTCCTTTTTGAAAAAACAAGTTTTACTAGAATAGTTTTTTTTTCAAAAATGTCGTTTTTTACATAAGGTTTTTAACAAAAAATGCAACTTGTGTTGTTTTTTGTTTTTCCTTTTTTCTGTTTTTGAATTTTTTAATGTAAAATTTTAATTTTAAATAATTTTTTTTTGAAAAAACAAGTTTTACTAGAATAATTTTTCTCTCAAAAAAGCCGTTTTTTACATAAGGTTTTTAACAAAAAATGCAACTTGTGTTGTTTTTTATTTTTCTATTTTTCCTTTTTTCTGTTTTTGAATTTTTTAATGTAAAATATGAAGTTCAATTAATTTCCTTTTTGAAAAAACAAGTTTTACTAGAATAGTTTTTTTTTTTCAAAAATGTCGTTTTTTACATAAGGTTTTTAACAAAAAATGCAACTTGTGTTGTTTTTTGTTTTTCCTTTTTTCTGTTTTTGAATTTTTTAATGTAAAATTTTAATTTTAAATAATTTTTTTTTGAAAAAACAAGTTTTACTAGAATAATTTTTCTCTCAAAAAAGCCGTTTTTTACATAAGGTTTTTAACAAAAAATGCAACTTGTGTTGTTTTTTATTTTTCTATTTTTCCTTTTTTCTGTTTTTGAATTTTTTTAATGTAAAATATGAAGTTCAATTAATTTCCTTTGTGAAAAAACAAGTTTTACTAGAAAAATCTTTTTTTTCAAAAATGTCGTTTTTTACATAAGGTTTTTAACAAAAAATGCAACTTGTGTTGTTTTTTGTTTTTCCTTTTTTCTGTTTTTGAATTTTTTAATGTGAAATTTTAATTTTAAATAATTTTTTTGAAAAAACAAGTTTTACTAGAATAATTTTTCTCTCAAAAAACCGTTTTTTACATAAGGTTTTTAACAAAAAATGCAACTTGTGTTGTTTTTTTTATTTTTCGTTTTCTTCTGGTTTCGAATTTTTTTATGTAAATTTTAATTTTTTTTGAACAAACAAGTTTTACTAGAATAATTTTTTTTCAAAAATGCCATTTTTTTACATAAGGTTTTTAACAAAAAGTGCAACTTGTGTTGTTTTTTTTATTTTTCGTTTTCTTCTGGTTTCGAATTTTTTTATGTAAAATTTAATTTTTTTTGAACAAACAAGTTTTACTAGAATAATTTTTTTTTCAAAAATGCCATTTTTTTACATAAGGTTTTTAACAAAAAATGTAACTTGTGTTGTTTTTAATTTTTCTATAATTCCTTTTTTCTGTTTTTGAATTTTTTAATATAAAATATGAAATTCAATTAATTTCCTTTTTGAAAAAACAAGTTTTACTAGAATAGTTTTTTTTTCAAAAATGTCGTTTTTTACATAAGGTTTTTAACAAAAAGTGCAACTTGTGTTATTTTTTTGTTTTTCCTTTTTCTGTTTTTGAATTTTTTAATGTAAAATTTTAATTTTAAATAATTTTTTTTTGAACAAACAAGTTTTATCAGAATAATTTTTCAAAAAGCCGTTTTTTACATAAGGTTTTTAACAAAAAATGCAAATTGTGTTGTTTTTTATTTTTCTATTTTTCCTTTTTTCTGTTTTTGAATTTTTTAATGTAAAATATGAAATTCAATTAATTTCATTTTTGAAAAAACAAGTTTTACTAGAATAGTTTTTTTTCAAAAATGTCGTTTTTTTACATAAGGTTTTTAACAAAAAATGCAGCTTGTGTTGTTTTTTGTTTTTCTTTTTTCTGTTTTTGAATTTTTTAATGTGAAATTTTATTTTTAAATAATTTTTTTTGAAAAAACAAGTTTTACTAGAATAATTTTTCTCTCAAAAAAGCCGTTTTTTTACATAAGGTTTTTAACAAAAACTGCAACTTGTGTTGTTTTTTTTATTTTTCTATTTTTCCTTTTCTTCTGGTTTCGAATTTTTTTATATAAAAATTAATTTTTTTTGAACAAACAAGTTTTACTAGAATAATTTTTTTTTCAAAAATGCCGTTTTTTCTACATAAAGTTTTTAACAAAAAATGTAACTTGTGTTGTTTTTTATTTTTCTATATTTCCTTTTTTCTGTTTTTGAATTTTTTAATATAAAATATGAAATTCAATTAATTTCCTTTTTGAAAAAGCAAGTTTTACTAGAATAAATTTTCTTTCAGAAATGTTGTTTTTTACATAAAGTTTTTTATCAAAAAATGCTATTTTTGTTTTTTATTTTTCTATTTTTTCAGTTTTTGAATTT